>NC_081408.1:645234748-645557248 GCF_030272615.1 Cryptomeria japonica
TAGGGGCATAACCCCTAGTTGACCTCTAAGATACTCAAAAGTATTCTTAGGCAGAGGTTTAGTAAAGATATCCTCTAGTTGTTCCTTAGTAGATACATGCTCTAGTAATACATCTTTACTCTACACTTTCTCCCTTAAGAAATGATATTTCAACTTAGTACACTAGCACACTTGGTTATATCATGCAACACCGGGTTCTTTGAAATATTTATTGCACTGGTGTTATCACATAAAATATTTACCAATTATTTTATTTTCAACTTGAATCCTTCTAGAATGTGTTTCATCTAGATTGTCTGGGTGCAATTCATATACGCTACAACATATTCAGCTTCAACGGTAGACTATGATATACAACTTTGCTTCTTATTTCTCCAAGATACAAGCCTTCCTTCAAGAAAGAATCCACTTCCGATTGTGCTCTTCCTATCCAACATTTCCTACCTAGTATGCATTAGTATATAATTTCAAATCAAAGTTACCTACATATGGATACCATAATTCATAATCAATAGTGCCTTTCAAATATCAGAATATCCTTTTAGTAGCTATCATGTGTGTTTTCTTAGGGTTCTTCTCAAATCTAGAAACTAATCCAACTACATGAGCAATATCCGGTGTACTGTGAATTGCATAATGTAGTTTCCCTATCAAACACTTGTACTCCTTTTCATCAATGGATGTGACATCATCCTCAGATAGTTTACAACCTGTAACCATTGGTGTCCCAACTGGTTTACAGTCTCCCATTCCAAATGTCTTCAATACCTCTTTCACATATTTGGACTGTGTGATAAAAATACCACTCTTCATCTGTTGAATTTGCAAATCTATGAAGAATTTTATCTCTCCAACTAGAGACATCTCAAATTTACTTTTCATCTCATTTGCAAAGTCATCACTCATGTCATCATTTCCTCCAAAAATGATATCATCCACAAACACTTCACTAACCAGTATCTTATCTCCTTCAGTCTTGATATATATATTGTTGTCTTCACTAGTTCTCTAGAAACCTATCTTCACCAAGTGTGAATGTAGTCTTTCATACCATTCTCTTGGTGCTTGCTTCAAACCATATAGTGCCTTGTGTAGTTTACACACCATATCCTTTGCATCTATCAAAGCATAACCATCTGGTTGTTCAATGTAGACTTCCTCTTCTAGTATTCCATTTAGAAATGTTGACTTTACATCCATCTGATATACTTTGAATCCCCTATATGCTACAAATGCAAGTAGAGTCCTAACACCTTCCAATCTAGCAGCTGGTGCAAATGTATTGCCATAGTCTTCTCCTTCTTCATTTGCATAACCTTTGCATACCAATCTGGCTTTGTTTCTGACTACTATTCCATATTCATTCAACTTATTCCTAAATACCCATTTAGTACCAATTACATTTTTATTCACCAGTCTGGGTGCTAGGGTCCATGTATTGTCCTTCTCAATCTGGTCATGCTCCTCTTCCATAGCTTTGATCTAGTGATCATCTCCAAAGACTTCCTTTGCTGTTCTAGGCTCAATAGTGGAGATCATACAAGAATTCTCTCTAGTTCTTCTTCTCGTTAACACACCAACATCTTTATCTCCAATAATCTGATCAATATTATTATTGAGTCTCACATACTTTGGAATAACATGATCATTATCTTCAGGTTCTTCTTCCTCACTATCTTCATCTTCTACAAAATCTACATGTTCCAGTTGAACTGATACCACAATAACATTCATTTCACCAACTTCTGGTTTCACTAGTTCTGGTTCCAAAATCAGAATGTAAGGTTCATCTTCCTTCTTTTCCACACTGTTTTCTCCTAAAACTTTAGGACACTCATCTACTCGAACATCAACACTCTCAATTATCTTCTTTGTCCAGTTGTTGTAATACTTGTAGGCTTTTCTCTTGTTGGAGTAAGAAACAAATATGCCTTTATCACTCTTAGCATCAAACTATCCAACATAGTCACCTCTCTTGATAAAACATTTACTACCAAAAACCTTATAGTAACTCACATTAGGTGATCTACCATACCAATATTCATAAGGAGATTTATCCTTACCTCTTTTAACTAATGTTTGGTTCATAGTGTAGATAATTGTGCTAACAACTTCTGTCCAGAAAGTCTTCGCTACACTTCCTTGTATTAGCATCACTCTAGCTACTTCAACAACTGACCAGTTGTTCCTCTCTGCAATACCATTCTATTGTGGTGTCCTGGGTGTAGAAAGTTATCTCTTAATTCCATTGTCTTCACAATATCTAGTGAATTCCTCTGAAGTAAATTCACCACCTTGATAAGTTCTTAGACACTTTATCTTCTTACCACTTTCCTTTTCAGCTAAGGCCCTGAATTCCTTGAACTTTCTAAAGGCTTTAGTTTTGTCCTTCAAGAATGTAACCCATATCATTCTTTATAAATCATCATTTAAGATCATAAAATACTGATCACATTGAATACTTCTAGTCCTTATTGGTCCACAAAGGTCTGTACGAACCAAATCTACCAAATGTTTTGCTAAGAAAGATTTTCTCTTAAAAGTTGAGGATGTCATCTTCCCTAACTGACATTCCTTACACAGAGAATTCATCGGTTTGTCCAACTAAGGCAAACCTATTATTGACTTGGACCTATTGATTTTGACAATATTATCAAAATTTATATGACAAAATCTCTGATGTCAAAGCCAACTATCTTATACTTTAGCAATTAAACAATTGTTGACTTTAGGATTTAGGTGAAATAGGTTACATTTTGTCTTCTTTCCAGTTGCAATAAGTTCACCTTTGCTTTCATATATTTTGCACATTCCATTCTTGAATTCCAATGGATAACCTATGTCATTGAGTTGAGAAACACTCAATAGTTTGTGCTTCAATCCTTCAACCTAGTAAACATCATTTGCACTGCTCTTTCCATTAAGAGAAATGGTTCCCTTTCCTTTTACCATGTAGGGTGAGTTATTTCCAAATCTCACAACTCCTCCATCAAATTCCTTCAAAGTAAGAAATTTACTTCCGTCAATGGTCATGTGATGTGAACAACCACTATCTATAATCTAATCATCAGAACTATCCATGCGAGAAACTAATGCCTTCTAATATCTTTAATGGCAACAAAGATAATGTCTTCATTTGCATCTCCCTCACATTCCTCATCTGTGATTCCTCCATCAACTACAATGAGGAAATCTCTTTTACCTTTTCCTTTGTACTTCTTGTACTTCTCACATTTATGCTCATTGTCTCCATTTGGACAGTTAGTTGCAATATGTCCAATCCGGTTACATGCAGAACACTTCAAAGGTAATTTACCTCTGTAATTACCAGTACCTCTGGGTAATCGCTTGGCCAACAATGCTTCAAGCTCGATCAGACTATCTTCATCATTAACTTATCTATTGGATCTAGACTCATAACTATGATTGGCTTCTCTACTTTTCATCATAGGTGGATTATAACTTGAAGCTCTAAATGTAGACTCTGATTTTTGAATACTTCCATCAAAACGATTTAATTCTAATGTAGTAAGTTTACCAATGATGGATTCAAGAGTTAACATTGTTTTATCAGTAGACTTGAGTTCCTAAATAGCTACAACTCACCTTACTAACCACTGTGGTATCCTCCACTTTACCACTAACACTTGAGATCTCACCAACTATCTCCTTGATCCTCTGACCATACAGATGAATATTATCACATTTAGCCATCCACATGTCATCAAATTTACCTCTCAGATTCTCCTCTTTGGCAATATTCACATGCTCATCACCACTATAGATATCCTCAAATTTTTTCTATACATCATAAGAAGTCTCCAGACCATGGGTATCAACATACTTTGAATCGGACAAGGAATTGATAATGGCCTCCAATGCCTGATTATTCTCATTTTGCTCCTTCTTTTGATCATCAGATAGAATCCCACTAGGTAAGGTAGATTTGGTAACAACTTGTTCCCAATATTGACTTCCTAAGCTTTTGATATAGATCTCCATCCTATCACTCCATATTCTGTAGTTTTACCTATTGAAATTCGGGCCCTCTTTCTTCATCATGTTCTCCTAGATCTTTACCTCAAGTTGTTAGGCTTACACACTAGAGGAACTGAAATGCTCTGATACCAATTGATGATATGATGAATCAATAAGGATTCAGACAACTACTAAGAGGGGGGCGAGGGGTGAATCGGTAAATAGAATAACACCAACTATAATTTCAAACATTGAACTACAAACTGCAACTGCACTATCAGGTTTACCGGTTGACTGGCATAACAAAATAACAGTATAACAAATCTGAAACTGTCAAACCATTAAACCAAATATCAAACCACTTTACTAACAATAGTAAAAGCACATTTTGGATTATTGTCCGTCATCATAACACATCTAAGTGGATTTATCAGTTAAGAAAATTAACCATATCAAAACATAACCACAAAAACCATTCACCACTTGACACAATGATATTTGATGTGGAAACGCAAATGGGAAAAACCATGATGGGGATGAATATCCACAAGTATTATGAACTCTTCTGAACTTCGCCCTATTAGGAGCCAAGCCTTGTTAGAAGCTTTACAAAAATGTCCTGTTAGGGACCACCTGGTTAAGGGATTGACTATAATGCCCTGTTAGGAGTAACCTCGATACAAGATTTGAAATTGTGAGATTTTGCTAAGATCTAGAGGCAATGGAAAGCACAAATAAGAGAGAATAAAATAGATGATAGGAATAAACTATATTCTACCAAGATGCAAAATGTGATCAACTCGATCATTACAAGATCTTCAATGATTGCTCATACATACAATGTAGATGAGCCTACTTATATAACCAAGGCTTATGGATATGTGAGCACACAAACATGACATATGGCTCAATAAGAAACAAGGGTAGGTAGGAGAAATATCATAATATTCCACATGAGGTGGAATGTAACAACAAGATAAGATCAACACCATAAAAGGTGGAAATTCTCCTACACACACTATCACAATGTGGCACAAACACCCAAGTGTCTCATACCCAAACTACTATTAAATGCATGTACCTAAGTAAACTTAAGTAAAGTGTAATAATATCCATGATGAATAATTATTTACACCAACAAAAATCCAAACTAATGGATCACTTGGTTAGAGGATTTAGAAAGCACTAATCTTGTTAAAGCTTACACAATTAAGGGATTTAACTGTTGTAATTGTTAGAGAACAATAGGGTTTGCTGATCTGGTAAATAGCACTACTCTTCTTGATCAAATCATTTTCATGCTCCTATCTGCCTTCACACATACTGCATATACTCCTTATGATTCAACAATCAATCACACCGACACTTAACCAAAATCGCCAACACTACAACAAAACAACTCATCGACCTTATAGGCAAAAAAAAAGGTCAGTAACACATCACAAACCTAAGATCTAATAAAGATTACAAACAAATCGGTTCAAATATGATCATTGGATTACATAGCAATCATTACACATTGTACAAGACAACCTCGACTACTCCTTCATCACCTATTCATTGAATCTCATAACTCATCGTGTAGTTTCCTCTCCATGCTATGCACTCGCTCATTCCAAACATAAAACCATTATCTCTACGTGCAAAAACAACTTTGAAACTCATCATGTGCATTGTGCATACATGGTATTGTTACTACTTATCAAATTGCCATTAGTTTCATATCCAAAGTCATACTATATATTCTAGTCGGTTAGTATTACAGAATCATGCAGTCGGTACACTTAGAGAAGTTGGTATGAACAGTCTAGTCGGTTACAGAAGAAAGCAGTCACAGAATGCAGTATTCACCGAGCTGTTTACTGAGTAAAGTTTCATGGCTACTGAGTGGTAAAGTTAACTCACTGAGTTGATATTCACCGAGTGAAACGTTTTACTAGATACATTGAACTTGGACATGCACATGAAAACGTGTTACAACATCGAGGCACATCTAACCATTTTTGCATTGGGAATTGCACTATGAGATTGTGTATGATTACAAGGTCAATCTAACCAATGAGATATTTTGTTTAGTTATTCATTCAAAGAATCTTTTGTAAGATCGAAGCAATGAATCAGATCACCGCTGTAAGAGATCTATTTATACAACATGATTCTATGGTCAGAAATATGAGATGCAATAAGAGATAGCTGAGTGTATGCATGAAGGAAGACTATTAAGAAGACATAGAGAGGTCACCGAGAAGGTTATTAGTGAACAGTCGAAGAACAGAGTAAATAGAAGGGTTTACCAAGTTTCATTATGGGTTACCGAGGTATGCTACAAGCTAGGTAATCTTATTCAGAGAACATAGAATCTGCTTTAGCATTTCAGATGTAAAGTTGCAGATATTTGTAATGATTTTATTGTAATATTTTGAAGTTGTAAGAGAATCCTTTAATAGGATAAAAGACTCTAACCAAGTCTATAAATTGTAAATCCTTTAACCAAGTGCTACACTTATATAGTGTTGTAAAATTCCTTTAGTAAGGTAGATCTAACTGATCTTGATACTCCTAACAGGGTAAGCTATCAGAAGTAGCTAAATGTAGCTCTAACCGAGCATTCTTTATTATTGCAGTAGTGAGGTTGTGGGTGCCATCCCCACTGCAATTTTTCTCTCTAACCAAGAGTTTCTGCGTGACCAAAATATATGTGTTATGGAGTGAATCATGTATGATTGTTATCTATTGATTATAATTTTATTTTATGTTACTGCACTATTCTGTCTATGCATAACAATAAGGTTATTATCAAAGAAAAGTTTTGGAGTACTGATTCACCCCTCCCCTCTCAGTACATTAGCTTTCTATATTGGGCCCAACAATTGGTATCAGAGCTTGAATCTTGGAAAAGGGTTTAACTACCTAAAGAGAAAGATCTTAGTAATGGAAGGCTACAAACAATCTCGGAGGATTTTGCATCTTCAAGAAGAGATGGATAATGCAAATCAAGTGATTGCAGACATGCAGAGGTAAATGCAAAAATCTTTGAAAGTAAGGAGAAGATTATCTGATGACTTGCAGGATTCTCAAGAGCTAGTAGAACAAATCGAGACATCATCTGAGAATAGTATATCTGAAGAGACTGAAGAAATGATTGGAATGTTGAAAGAAAAGAACAAAGCATTGGCTAATCTACTAAAAGCAATGAAAAGAGAACATGAACATTTCAGTACACAAATGACTGAAAATCTAGATGCATTAAGGATAGCTAAGGATAAAGCAAGAAATATACAAAGAGAGAAACAACAACTTGAAGCTCTAGTATCTAAAAAGGATGATGAAATCATAAGGTTAATTGGTATTCAACAAAATATGGAAAATCAACTAGGTTATGCACATCAGGAAGCAATTATGAAGAATGATGAAAATCAATCATTGAAACTTGAAGTATCAAGGTTGACTGGTGAACTTGAAATAGAAAAGAAATCCAAAGAATCATTGGAGAAAAGTTATGAAGCATCAAAAATGTTGGATGAGCAACTGAATACAAGAAGACTCTACAAAGATGGAGGACTCGGTTACAAAGGAAAAGACTCTACCAAGAAAGGAATTCATACTACCGAGAGAGGAGAATCATCAAAACAAGTTGGAAAAAAGAATAACATCAAAAGGAAGAAGCCTATTTGCTACTACTATGGAAATCAAGGTCATACTGCCAACATATGCCAGAGCAAAAAAGGTAAGCAACCAAATATCTCTAAGTCCAATGGATATTGTTATAATTGCAATAAATATGGTCACACACCTAATCAATGTAAGACAAAGTCTATTAACAACTATCAGAAGGCAAAATTCAAAGGGTTCTATAAAAACTACAATAGATATGGGCATAGTACCAAGAAGTGATGGTTTAAGCAAAAGAACTACATGAAGTATCCACACCAAGCAAACACTGGAGGTTACCAAACTCACACAGATCCTTACCGACAATATGCAACAGTACCATGGGATTACAATACAAGGATATGGTGTGAATGTTGTGGAAGATATGGACATATAAGTGCCAACTATTTTATAAGATTTGGAATGAACAACTGAAGATCATGGAGAAATCCCGGTATGGCATGTTTTCATTGTCACAAAGCTAGACATTTAGCTGTAGATTGCAGAGATCAACCAAGAAGAGACACTGAAGAGATAAAACAAAAATTCAAGATGATTTGGAAAAAGAAAGAAATTATGTCTGATGAAGAAAGCACCTTACCTACCGAGTTAGGTGCACCTATTTCAAATTAGTCAAGAAAAGGTATGAAGTGATTGCATTCTTTAAAAAGTTGAATCATAACTGTAGACACCTAAAAATGGTCAACGCTTGCGGGATCATACTTTAACATTTGCGCATTGCCTCATTTTAGGTTTTTGCGTCACATTAAAATTTCTCCTATGTCACACACTTGGTTTTTATCATTTGCGAACATCAAGTCATTCTTCTACATTCTTCCTTTATCTCACTCTTGAATTTGGTCTTGTCGACAACAATCTTCAATCTTGATTTTGATCAATTTTATCCTGCCGCATCAATGTGCATGCTTATTTGTCATCATTTTGGACATCGTCAATCCTAATTAAGGTTTTGTCCTCTTATCAATCTTATCATCAATCTTATCATTTTGGACATCGTCAATCCTAATTAGGGTTTTGTCCTCTTTTCAATCCTGTCAATCTTGCGATCAATTTGTCATCGATCGTTGTCCTCTTATCAATCTTGTCGATTTATCAACAATCCTTCAATCTTGTCATTTTAACAATCGATTTGTCATCGATCGTTGTCATGTTTGATCTTGTCATTTTGCGATCGATTTGTCATCGATCGTGGTCATTTTCAATCTTGTCATCTTGCAATCTATTTTGTTATCGATCCTTGTCAATTTTGTCATTTTGCGATCATTTCGCTATCGATCGTTGTCTGTCTCAATTATGTCAATTTGGATCAATTTGTCATTGTTCCTCATCAATTGGTGCATTTCTCAATCAAATTGTTTATCGCATTGGTCATTTATCAATTTAAAATCATGACATTAATTATCTTCAATCAAGACCTAATTGTCATTCTCGCATTGCTAATTCGTCTTCTAGGGTTTTGTGATTTCATCATTTAACCTGGTTTGTCATTTCCTCCTTTAGGATTAATAAATTGTTTATTTATCCTAAGTCTTCTCATTGCAATTAAATCTTTATTTAATTGGCTAATTATTCTTCCTCTTGTAAATTAATTAATAAATGACAAATTATTAATTAATTTACCTAATTTCTTCTAGTTCCCATTTTCCTATTTTTCCATCAATTTCTAATTCCTAATTGTCATCAATTTTAATTTTCTAATTTTCTTAATTTCTAATTTCTTTTCCCTCCTATTTCATCTCCTAATTCCATGGGAATGACATTTCAATTTGTCATAAATTGTCATAATTGACAAATCAATCAATTTTGACATAGAATGTGTCATAATTTGTCATCAATTATCAATCAATCAAATTGTGCATGGAAAGTGCATAATTTGTCATAATTTGTCATATTGATTTGCAATTTCCATTTGAATTGCATCATGCTAATCTTGTCATTTATCCAATTCTTCTATAAATTGGATGATTTTCAATCAAACCTAATCTTGAACCTCGAATCCCTAATCAAACTATTGAACTTATGCTTCTAGTACTCTTGACCAATAACCAATATCAATCTTGCTTTCAATTGTATGTGCACTTGTAGGTGAGATCCACAAATTCATTTGAAGAGGAAAGAAGAACAATGGAGCCACATGGAAGAAGCATCCAAATCATCATCTGGTTTGCATGATCTTTGCTTTTGAATGCTTTGTTTTTATGTCTCTATTGAGTGTGCTTAGGATTAGATCATTGCAATGTGTGTTTGTGATTGAGCTAATAAGGATTAATATGTTTTTATACTTGCTTTGATGATTCCTAATTCATCTTTCCAACATTAATTGGTGAACCCAACGTGAAAAACTAACCTTCTAACCTCTTTATGGTGTTTTGAGTGCTCTCAAGTTGATTTGCAGGCCAAAAAACCCAAAAACAGGGTCGTGCAGGGTATTCTGGAGACTCCTGCGCCTGTGTTGAGCATTTTGCACTTGTGTAGGTGACATTCTATGCTTGTGTCAGACATTCTACGCTTGTGTCATGACTTCTGCGCCTGTGTAAAGTCCAGAACAGAGATAAAAAATGCAGTGTTTACTTGAAATTTGTTGTGTTTTTGCATTTTGTTTTCTGTGCTTTGGATTTTGGTACTAATTATCTATGCAGAATCTTGGCATACACATGGAAAAGACTACAAATCAAACTACTAACATGTGTTATGCAGAATCGATGGTCAAAGACAACAAATCAAACCTCTAACTTGGGTTTTGCAGGTTGCCTTGGAGAAACAACCAAACTTTTGTGTTTATGATTTTTAATTAGGCACTTAGTGATTTATAAATAGGTTGGAATGAACATTTGTTTGCTTTGATTGTTAAGTGTGACATTGGAGTAGGAGAGTATGCTCTCATCCTTCATAGGGTGATCAGAAATCCAGATCTTCGATACCATGCTTGTGTTGTTGATTGTTTGTCACCCTTAGATGGCCTGCCTTCCCGACCACTTTGCTTTTACAAGCAAGTGATAATCATGAGAAGGGAACGACCCAAAGTGAGTACGGCTAGAATTCCTTGACATTCTAACTCACTATAAAAAAATACCCGATGAGCGAAAGCTTTGAAGGAAGTGTTACGTGGGAATTGCAGTTACTTGGGAAGTGATGACCCTTGAACTCTTTCTCATATCAACATCTAAGTAGGGCCTCTTGGTCTAAATCGTGCTTGCGCGACTACATTTGTTTGGTATCTTGATGGGCTTAATGTCTCAATCACGCTTGTGTGACATCAAGGAGTAATGCTTAACAAAAATCCTTACTAAACACCTTGTTTTAGAGGCCAAAAACCCTTCTAGTTGCTTGAGAAGGACAAGTTTGGATACTTGGAAGAGATACTAAGTTCGCCATGGGGAGATTTCCATGGGGACTGATGCTTGGCTGCCCTGAGAAGTGAGTGTCGTGGAGGGGAGCCCGTGGGGTCAAGCATCTATGTATTCTCCTTGAATCCCATAATGAGTCTACCTCTCAAGTACCTAATGTCTTTGCCTACCATAAGAAATGTGGAAATGAGCATGATTGTCTTGAGTCTAAGTTGCAATATCTTGTATTCTTTGTTTGTCAAAAGTTGAATTGTGTATCATTCCAAAAACAAAACAAATTGATTCAAAACAAGGTTAAACATAAGAGCATTTCATCCAACAAATTTCAAAACACCTTCAAATATGGTTGTCAAACATTGTTCAAAATTTTGTCTCAACATGCATGTCACTTACATTTAAGTTCATCCTAAGTTGCATTTTGCAAAGTCATTGTCAATTACCAAGGTTAAGTTCCACCTAGGGCATACTCCTTTGCATGTCAATAAGGGTCATCCATTTGCATATGTCCTCTTGCATTAGAGTCATACCATTGTCATACATTCATATTTGCATACCCTAGGTCTCTTCATTAAGTTTAGGTCATTATCATATCATATTAAGGTCATTTGCATAGTAATTGTCCCTTTGCATATAGTGTTAAAACTAGGTTTTGTCATACTTGAGTAATCCATATCTTTGATACAACCCTAAGTCATTGTTAAGAAGTCTAGACCTTATCAAACCTTTTCTATTTTTGTCATTATTGTCATTTGGTCAAACCTAGCTTAGTATCCAAGCATATAGGGGAGACATTGTCATTTTGTCCTTTTGTCACTTGGTCCTTTTGTCCTTTGAGGTCTAGGCATTATTTCAATTTCCTAAGGGTCTCTTTTCTAGATTTGCATTCCAAAAAGTTTGTCAAAATCTTCAAAACAACCAAAAACATAGGTTGCATTCTTGCCATAGATTGCATTTAGTTGCACATCATATATTGTCCTTGAAAAAATTCCCAAAATATTGCATTTGCATAGTGACATGTCTATTGAAACAAGGTTCCAAGCACCAATGATGCAACAAAGTTTGACATATCAACCGACAATGCAATCACAATTATATCAAACCCAACAACAAGGCAATATCGATCAAACTTTTTATGATGAAACAAGTCTCCAAATACAAAAACTAGAGGAGAAACTAGCTCAAGAAAATGAGATATTGGAACAAAGAGTGAAAAACATTCAGAACAATAGATCACAAATGTCCAAAATGTTTCGAAAACTTCCAGGTCAAAATCCAAATATTGAGCCAATTGATGTCAAATCTCTTCTTGAACGATCAGACATACCAGCTCTCCTCTCCCAAATAGAGATGATGAAACAATTTCAAGAAAAGAGACAACATCAATTTCAACATTATGTGCCTTCACATCAATAACAAGAAGGTGTTTACTATCAATCACATTTTCAACCATCACAACCAATGGTTCAACCAATTGCCCAACATATGCAATCAACACAACCAATGGTCCAATTTCAACAATATGTCCAACCAACTATACAATGTCAACAAGTGGTTCAACCAATGGTGGAATATCAATGTCAACAACAACAACCAAACATTCAAAAACAAAGCTTGCAACATGCACCAAGCCAAATTTTGAACATGTCAAACCAATTTGATCAACATCTAGTTCGAAATCAAAACATGACATCAAACCAAAAACAAGTTCAAATTCCAGATACAACTATGTCAAAACCTCAAAAGAAAGGTGGCTTTATTGCAATGCTCTTAAGGAAATGACCAAGTGAGTTCTTTGAAGAAGATCAAGATAATACACTTATGTCTAGCAATGCCTCATCCCCTCGCAAACACATTGACTCTCCAGTGGCATCTATCCCTACACCTCTAGAAGTTTCACAAGAACCTTCCATATTATCCTCATCAAATAATACACCCAAGGATGCAATTAGCCAAGGGCTATCCATAATTGATTGCCAAGATAATCCAGTTCATGATGCACATCCTTGTCATGTTTCAGAAAGACAAGACTCAATGCCACCATGCACTTTATTGCCATTACCTATTTTAGAGGACCCTATTCAAAGTCCCTCTTCCTCATGTTCAAGCATTGATTCCTTGCCAGAATCCATCACAACTATTCAAAGTGCATTTCCTTCAGGCCAAAGCATTAATCCCTTATCTAAATCCTCCATGCATATCCAAAGTCCAACCCCATGTTAAGAGGATAATTTAGAGCACGAAGAAATGTGTCTTGAAATAGATGAAGATCAAGATCCTGAAACCTTATCATCCCATCCAATTGTTGAACAAGATCCCATTTCCCCAGACACTCATGATGGTTCCCCTATTCTTGTCCATCCTATCCAAAGTCCTATTGACACTCCATTCCCCGAGCAAGATCAAGATATCCCAATTCATCCAATCCCAAACGATTCCCTTCCATTTCATGAACACAATGATCTTTCAAATCCCATTGACATTCCACTTCCTGAGAAAGATCAAGATATCCTTTCCATCCTTTATGATGATCCCATTGAAAGTCAAGAGCAAAGCACCTTTAAAGAGGATTCCAATGATATTCCTCCTTGTCAAGATCAAATTATTCCTTCAGATCCTCCACAAGATCCACTTGTTCCTCCATCTCCTTGTCTTAATCCTCCATATCCACTCCAAGATCGCATTTCTTTTGATGATCCCATTATTTCTCCCATTCCATCTCTTGAAGAGCCTATCATTGAACCATGTCCACTGCACAATCCTAGTCCCCCTCACGATCCTAATCCCACTCATGATTCTAACGTGTCAATGCATGATGTTCATGAACCCTCGACATGCATAATGGGTTCTTACACTTTGGTCCAATCCGATCCACTTCAAGATCTCATTATTTCTCTCATACCATGTCCACCTCATAATGGACTCGCGTCTTCTTCCTAAAGAAAAGAGTATCCTACAAGTCAAGATATTCATAAAGGCAAAGGAGTAGACCTTCATGAGAAAGAATCCCTTCATGTGAAAGAAAATGTTAAGGGTCATGTCTACACAACTCACTCTCAAGACGCTGGTATCCCTTCAAAGTCAAAATCCAAATGTCTACCTTCCCCATCATCGCTTCCATCCATCTTAGGTCCTTATATCCCTTCATCCTCTATGCAACATCAGCAAAGGCACACATCCTTGAGTAAATTCCATCCATCCAAAAGAAGTCCATTTCATTCATATCCATCCATGCATTCCTTTCCCCCTCCAAGCAATTTGGATGCCAAGTATAAAAGTCATAAGTCTAGCAATCCACATGTATTCAAGGATCAACATGTCCAATATAATCGACATGTCAAAACAAAGAACAATATGATCTATAAAGAAAAAGAAATATCCAAAAGGCCACAAAGGCCCAGTGAGCAAAATAAAGCAAATTCAAAATATATATGGGTTCCTAAATCTCTTGTGCAAGCAATGCACTCCAAGGAACCACAAAAGCATGAAAAATCAAAAACCATGTGGATCCCTAAGAAGCTCCTTGAAGCACAAAAAGAAACATCTAACTTGGCATCCAAAATTGCTATTCCTCCATCCAAACCTCTCAAATTTGTTCCTCCATCACCTTCTTCATCCATTTTGGGCCCTTATGTCCCAAAATCCATAGCCTTTCCTCCATCCAAATCTCACAATCTGAGATCCATTTTTCCTCCATCAGTCCATCACCCCTCAAGGTGTGTGCCAATGTCGATCTTGCCTTCATTTCCATCCACTGAAGCCCAATTCTTCCAATACCCTATCCATTATCCAATTCATATTTTCTATCCTTCGATCCCTCTGGTCCAATCATTTGCATAAATCCTTGCCTTAGTTTCATCTCATTTTCCATGTCCTTATCCTACCAACGTCTTTGAGCATACTTTTAAAGGTCATGGTCCATTTTTTTTCAAGGCTACTACCCAAACAATAAGACTCTTGAGTCCTTCTTCCATCCCCTATCATGTGTCCGTCTTCTATTGAAAAAGCCAAAAATACAAAAAAATCAAAAAAAAAAAAGTGAAAAAAAAAAGAAAAAGACAAATTGAAAAAAAAAAAAGGTAAAGCAAAAATAATTCGTCCACTGGTGAAAACCTGGCAAACAAGCACCTTGGGCAAGTACCGTGATGAAAACCTGGCAAACAGGCATCATGTGTAATCTATGAACTTCTTGCATACTACACTTGGGGCCAGGTTTCCTCCTTCATATCCTATTGCCCTTCCATTATCCTATCATACCATGTCATTACTCCTCCATTATCTTATTGTCCCTCATGTTTAGTTTCCCTTTCCACATTTGATCTTGACAAGGCTGAGGATCATCATGAGCATCATGCATCTTGTTTGCAGCTTTCAGTCCATCATAGCTTTTGGTCTTTATCCATTTGCTTATTATAACCTTTCATCCATATTCCTTGGCTTATTGCAACTTTCTGCCACTGTCCCTTAGCCAATCCCGACCTTCAGTCCATGTCCCTTATCCATTATTGGTCTTGCTTATCCTATCCATATCTTATCACTATCCATACACTCTTTTTCATTCCTTGATCTTTATCTGACATAAGGATGCAAAATTTAAACATGGTTTCAAAAACCTCTTGACATGTCCCTCATGCCATGTTCCTACTTTACATTGTCATATCCAGTCTCTTGTCCCATCACGCCATAGCCCTTGGAAATTGCATCCGTATTGTCTCCATAATAAAAGGCCTTTGTCTTCCCTCTATCCACCATCATTTCAGCAAGCCTATTTATTCACCTGTCATATTCCTTGCCTTGCTAGACACTGGGGGCAAAGTCATTAAAAAACTAAAAACAAAAAAAAATTTAAAATGTCCTGAAAAAAATTTCATAAAAAAATTGAAAAATGTCCTGAAAAAATCTCAAAAACATTTAAAAATGTCCTGAAAAAATCTCAAAAAAATCGAATAAAGTCCTGAAAAAAAAGCATCTAAAAAAAATTGAAAAAATGAAAATCCCTAAAAATCATAAAAAGTCCTGAAAAAATGAACAAAAACATTTCAAAACATTAAAATCCAAAACACAAGCATTTTGTCAATAAAGGATCTCTTTTTGTGCATAGACAGATCACTGAGTATACATCCAACTACTCGCAATCAAACATTGTGCTTTAATGAAATCATGCTTTAACAGATGACCTTTTTCAATCAAATCAAACATTCAAACTGATCAAAATTGTCTTATCAATCAAATATCAACATCAAAATCATTTGTCCTTGTTACTACTATCATGGGTCTTATACAGGGTGTGGTATACTCGAAACCAGATTGTGTCCTATCTTAGACGGGGTACCGCATGTCCTGAAACCAGACAGCATGATCGTCCTATCAGCACTTTCAACTTTTGACAATGAAGATCAAGATGTTTGTTTGATTTGTTGGAATTTGTGCATCTTATCTTTTTATTGATTTATCTTTGGCTTCGGTCATGTTCCTATGTTGCTTGATGATGTCACTGAGTGATTTAGAGTGACCGGGATGGTTCATGATCCTTTTCTTTTTTGATTGCGAGTGTTGCTTGTCTATGATGTGTCTATCTTTCACAAATAGGGATGCATTTCAGCTCTGGCCTTCAATGCCATGATGCTACGCATCCATTTTGCTACATAAAAATAAAGGTTCTCACCTACAAAGTGCATTACTGAAAGCAAGTTTTCTTCGTCTCTAACTGTCCTCTGTCTCATTTCTTCTTACTAACATTTCTTCCATCCGTCTTGGTAGTCCATTTGATCTTATCATGTTCTATCATTCTTATCGATCAATTGGCCTCTTCTTTGCATGTTTCCGGCCAATTCCTCGAGGGGGCATGCATATGTCATTGTTATTTTTTCGGGCATTTTCATATGTCATTGTCATTGTCTGGGGCATTTTCATTACTGTTCTTTGAAACAACACTTAAAATCGCATTGTCTCAAAGAGGGGCAAAATGTAGACACCTAAAAATGGTCAACACTTGCGGGATCATACTTTAACATTTGCGCATTGCCTCATTTTAGGTTTTTACGTCACATTAACATTTCTCCTATGTCACGCACTTGGTTTTTATCATTTGCGAACATCGAGTCATTCTTCTACATTCTTCCTTTATCTCACTCTTGAATTTGGTCTTGTCGACAACAATCTTCAATCATGATTTTGATCAATTTTATCCTGCCGCATCAATGTGCATGCTTATTTGTCTTCATTTTGGACATCGTCAATCCTAATTAAGGTTTTGTCCTCTTATCAATCTTATCATCAATCTTATCATTTTGGACATCGTCAATCCTAATTAGGGTTTTGTCCTCTTTTCAATCCTATCAATCTTGCGATCAATTTGTCATCGATCGTTGTCCTCTTATCAATCTTGTCGATTTATCATCAATCCTTCAATCTTGTCATTTTAATGATCGATTTATCATCGATCGTTGTCATGTTCGATCTTGTCATTTTGCGATCGATTTGTCATCGATCGTGGTCATTTTCAATCTTGTCGTCTTGCAATCTATTTTGTTATCGATCCTTGTCAATTTTGTCATTTGGCGATCATTTCGCTATCGATCGTTGTCTATCTCAATTATGTCAATTTGGATCAATTTGTCATTGTTCCTCATCAATTGGCGCATTTCTCAATCAAATCGTTTATCGCATTGGTCATTTATCAATTTAAAATCATGACATTAATTATCTTCAATCAAGACCTAATTGTCATTCTCGCATTGCTAATTCGTCTTCTAGGGTTTCGTGATTTCATCATTTAACCTGGTTTGTCATTTCCTCCTTTAGGATTAATAAATTGTTTATTTATCCTAAGTCTTCTCATTGCAATTAAATCTTTATTTAATTGGCTAATTATTCTTCCTCTTGTAAATTAATTAATAAATGACAAATTATTAATTAATTTACCTAATTTCTTCTAGTTCCCATTTTCCTATTTTTCCATCAATTTCTAATTCCTAATTGTCATCAATTTTAATTTTCTAATTTTCTTAATTTCTAATTTCTTTTCCCTCCTATTTCATCTCCTAATTCCATGGGAATGACATTTCAATTATTCATAAATTGTCATAATTGACAAATCAATCAATTTTGACATAGAATGTGTCATAATTTGTCATCAATTATCAATCAATCAAATTGTGCATGGAAAGTGAATAATTTGTCATAATTTGTCATATTGATTTGCAATTTCCATTTGAATTGCATCATGCTAATCTTGTCATTTATCCAATTCTTCTATAAATTGGATGATTTTCAATCAAAGCTAATCTTGAACCCCGAATCCCTAATCAAACTATTGAACTTATGCTTCTAGTACTCTTGACCAATAACCAATATCAATCTTGCTTTAAATTGTATGTGCACTTGTAGGTGAGATCCACAAATTCATTTGAAGAGGAAAGAAGAACAATGGAGCCGCATGGAAGAAGCATCCAAATCGTCATCTGGTTTGCATGATATTTGCTTTTGAATGCTTTGTTTTTATGTCTCTATTGAGTGTGCTTAGGATTAGATCATTGCAATGTGTGTTTGTGATTGAGCTAATAAGGATTAATATGTTTTTATACTTGCTTTGATGATTCCTAATTCCGATGCAACAATAACAATTCCTATTCTATTATGTACAAAATTCAAAATCTGCATAGTTAAGATGCAATTAGTTAGTTTATATACTATACAGGAAACCTGTCAAGTCAGTGTATATAGGAAACCTGTCAAATCGGTTAATGAAGCTAAGTTGGGTACTTGGTGAAAATAGAAAATGGAGTAAATCAGTAAAAGGTGAACCAAGTGCATTTAATATCTTGACCTAACTTGCACGGAGCCCGATAAGGTATTTTTGAGTACTTAAAAGTGTTTTCGTGGTCATTTTCATTCACCCAAGTTTTCGAGAAGAAGAGAAGAGTGAATCAAAGCAATCAAACTTCATTCAGAGTGAATTTCAAGGTATTTACATCAATCTATTCACACTGTTTAGCTGAATTCCGATCTAGTCAAATTGCTATTGTCTGCCGAGTGTGAAGAGTCAGTCACTTGTAAACCCTAAAGGATAACTTATCGAATCTTACCTGAAATCTAAAATGGTGCCCAAGATCCAAGACCTTGTAGTTGTCCAAAATGTGGAGAAGCCCTCGCTGAAATATTCCCTAACTACTAAAGTTACCTCAAAACCAGATGATAAAACTGCATTTTCACTCATCCCGGATCAAGTCTTGTTGGTAGAAGATGTCAGATTCTTTACCAAATATCGTGTTGAGGAACTCAGTCATGTAGAGATTAGTGACACGTATGATGAACTATGTACTGATGGAAAACTGGATAGCAAATTCAATCATATCAGAATCAAGGGATTAATTGAAGCCCTAGTCTATCCCCATGTGTTCAAACCCCAATAGGTTAAGTTTGTATTGAGTATAGTACATGATGATTTCATGTGGCTACAAGAGCAACCATTCAAGATCACGAAGGAAGTCATTCACCTGATCACCAGATATCCCATCTACGATCATGCTCATGCACAGAAAATGATATCACAAAAGGAGCTAATCAGTCTAACCAGAGTAGAATCTGATTACCGAGGACTAAAATTGAATAATGTCATTGATGCTGAACTAAAATTTGCAATTAGAGTTATTGGTTACTGTTTCTTCCAATCTGCAAGGGAAAACAATGTACCATGTGCTGCAGTGGACCTGGCCTACAAAATAGTGAAGAAGGGAATGAAAGTAGACTTATGTGAAGTGCTACTAAAGAACTTGTTTGAGAAACTGAACATAATAAGGAAGCTGAAGAAGAATAACTCGGCAAACACACTAAAGTTTGGTTCACTACTTGTATGTATGTTTTTCTATTTTGAGAAGTCCTTTCCCTCAGTCAGTAAAGTAGTATAGGAGCTACACTGACCTATCACCCATCAGATCAATGACTACATCAAGAAGTTAGGAGATAACTTTAATGGTATCATGGATGATTACTTTAGCAAATTCCAAGAGAAAATGCACAATAGGTACAAGATCCCACCATAGCTGGTTGAAAAATACAAGGACAATATATGTTTTGAAGTTGACACTGATTATTGCTATGTAAATGTTGTTGAACCAAGGACTCAATCGTTGCAACCAATGGGTTATGAAATTGATTATGATATCACACAGCAACAAATTGATGCCTATCTATCATTGCCAAGGCATGCAATTGAACTGAGGTATGGAACCTATGAAGAGGTGAAAGAGAAAGTAAAAATGAGCATTGTAGTTCCTAAGGCTATAAGAAAAGCAGCAAAGATGATAAAGGCTTTATCTGAGAAATTCGGAGAAGAATCCTCCTCTACACCTATCAAAGGCAATCTTGCCATTATCGAGGAAGAATCAGAAGCATAGGAGGCTGCAATAACATTGAGCACAAAGTTGCCAAAGGGAAAAGTTCTAAAAAGAAAGAAACGGGACATCACAAAGGCCCTACCGACTCCACCAACAAAGAGACCCAACACCAGAGCATCAGCTGCATCACCGAGCAAGAAACAAAAGACTGTTGTTGTTCCTAAGGTAACTAAGACTTACAAGAAATCTACTCGGAGACTCATTTTGGCAAAAGAGTCAAGTGATACAGAGTCTAATGATGCAAACAAATTCCAGGTTGTGAAAAGCAAAAAGGTAAACATTCACAGTGTTGAAAACTTTTGTGCCAATCTCAAAGAATACGGTGGATTTGTAGGATTCAGATATGTTAAGTATGAGTCTAGGAATAATGATGAGAAATGACAGATTGAAGAAGCTATCATATGTACACTTCTAAAGTTTCGGTTAGCACCATTAGAACTAGAAAAGTCACTTCCAAGTGAACTCTACTCACATATTGACAACAGATGGAAATATGCAATGGATTCAGAGAGACAAATAAGAGAAAGAAGTCTAGTCCATCTATTTCCTAACATGTCCGTAGCTGAAATCAAGGAGCATTTGTCCACATACAATTCAAAATTTCTTGTGAAATAGAGAGCCTTAAAATTGATGAATGGGCTATATATTGATGTGGAAAATGAGACTAAAGCTAAGTGGCAGGAGATCTTCAAACAAAGGATATCGGTGAACAATCTCAAATTGAAATTGTTGATGTCACTGAGCAAGATCTAGATGTCACCGAACAAGGTCTAGACCTAATTAACACTATACAAATTGATGAAGATGTAATGGATGAAGCAACATCGGAGCAGGAAATGATTGAAGGCACCACTTATGCAAAACTTGTCTTTACTAAATCTGTCTTAGAACAAGTTCAGCCTTATATGTCAGTGAAGCCACTAGTCTCAACCAAAGCTTCCAAGGACACCAAACAAGTTATCGAAGGCAACAAATCTGAAGCTGCAGGTGACACAACCCAAGATCAAACGTCTTAAGCATAGACAAGCAGTGCAAATATTACAGCTGAGACCCCTAGCACCGAACCACCCAAAGACACTGCAACTACTACAGGTACAAACCAAAGTGTTGCATCTATCGAGCAACCTAATGAGGGTCAGAAAGCCTCACAAGCACTTGTCTTAGTGCCACAAACCAAAGGAAAAGAGAAGAAGGTGAGAAAGAATGGTTTTAAATTTGACTTATCTAAACCGATCGTGTTGCCCAATGTAGACTTTTCCAAATTGAAAGGGCAAGCACTCACTGAATTTGGTGAACTATGCAAAGCAAAGGCCAAACAGGAGAAGCAACTGGCCATACAGAAAAAGAACAAAGTACTTCAAACGGTTAGGACACTACTCACAGAAAAGCTACCATCAACAATAGTGTCAACCGATGCAGCCATCCATATTCAGTTGGATGAACTCCTTAATCAGATTGAAACATCTGGAGTTGATGCATCCGAGTACCTAAGCAAGCTCAAGGATAAAGAGCTTACAGCAAAAATGATAGAGGAAGTACAAAAATCAATTGTTGTTGGCAAGGTAAAACTTGTCAAATTCATTGTTGAGTTGTCCCCTCAACTCAAGCACATTCTTTATTTATTCCAGAAATTATGTACATTTTCTTTATTTATTAAAGATATCAAAAATAAAACTGATGCAATTGAGAAAGAGATCACCTATCTCTCATCCAAGTTGACCACTGAGCCTAATTCAATTCAGAATTTTTACAAAAAGCTACAACAACTCATGGCTCAATAGTTAGAACTGGGGAATGAAGAGCCTAAAATTAGGATGGATATAATGATCCTTCAAACATTATTCCTTCCTCATCTATCATCAGTACAGGAGCAACTCAACTGAGCTACAAGCTTATCAACTACACAAGAGGGAAGCACTCTTGATGGCTTGATATCACTCTTATCTGATATTCAAGCACAAAACTCCCTTATGGAAAGTCTCAGGGCCTCACTCTCAGTTGCCCTCACCGACGCCCGGACCAAGTATAAGACTATTTTTTATCAGTTACCACCTCCAGATGGAAATTAAGTTTTTAATGTTTGTCAAAAAGGGGGAGTAATATTATGATACTACAAAGAGGAATGCCCAGCAAATGAGGAGTAATTCTACACTTGGAGAGTAGTATAGTTTTAATAACACAATTTTGAGTATTGTATATAAGGGGAGTATACCGAGCAAAATATATAGAGCACTCAGAGCTCACAAGTATAGAACAAAACCAAACATGCAAAATTTAGAGTTATGTACAGGATAATGATAAGGGGAGTATATCTGCATATATTATTTTATTGACTATTGTACATATTGACAAGTATATAGTTTTTGAGTTATGACTTTGTAAGTAGTTTTTGTCAAACATCTCAACTAATGTCAAAAGGGGAGATTGTTACTACTTATCAAATTGCCATTAGTTTCATATCCAAAGTCATACTATATATTCTAGTCGGTTAGCATTACTCAATCATGCAGTCGGTATGAACAGTCTAGTCGGTTACAGAAGAAAGTAGTCACACAACACAATATTCACCGAGCTGTTTATCGAGTAAAGTTTCATGGCTACCAAGTGGTGAAGTTAACTCACCGAGTTGATATTCACCGAGTGAAATGTTTTATCAGATACATTGAACCTGGACATGCACATGAAAATGTGTTACAACATCAAGGCACATCTAACTGTTTTTGCATTGGGAATTACACTATGAGATTGTGTATGATTACAAGGTCAATCTAACCAATGAGATATTTTGTTTAGTTATTCATTCAAAGAATATTTTGTAAGACCGAAGCAATGAATTAGATCACTATTGTAAGAGATCTATTTATACAACATGATACTAGGGTTAGAAATATGAGATGCAATAAGAGATAATAGAGTATATGCATGAAGGAAGACTATTATAGAGACACAGAGAGGTCATCGAGAAGGTTATCAGTGAAAAATCGAAGAACAAATTAAACAAAAGGGTTTACTGAGTTTCATTATGGGTTATTGAGGTATGCTACAAGCTAGGTAATCTTATTCAGAGCACATAGAATCTACTTTAGTATTTCAAATGTAAAGTTGCAGATATTTGTAATGATTTTATTGTAATATTTTGAAGTTGTAAGAGAAACCTTTAATAGGGTAAAAGACTCTAACCAAGTCTATAAATTGTAAATCCTTTAACCAGGTGCTACACTTATATAGTGTTGTAAAAATCCTTTAGTAAGGTAGATCTAACTGATCTTGATACTCGTAACAGGGTAAGCTATCAGAAATAGCTAAATGTAGCTCTAATCGAGCATTCTTTATTATTGCAGTAGTGAAGTTGTGGGTGCCATCCCCACTACAGTTTTTCTCTCTAACCAAGAGTTTCTATGTGACCAAAATATATGTGTTATGGAGTGAATCATGTATGATTGTTATCTGTTGATTATAGTTTTATTTTATGTTACTGCACTATTTTGTCTATGCATAACAGTAAGGTTATTATCAGAGAAAAGTTTTGGAGTACTGATTCACCCCTCCCCTCTCAGTATATTAGCTTTCTATATTGGGCCTAATAGGAATAATCATCTTCAATCACCATTTGATCATAGATCAATACAACCGATTCATCAAGCTCCATCGGTTAGGGTTTGGCACATCAACAGGTAGGGTTACTGGTTGATCTCACTGCTTCTAAAGGAATACCAATTTCCTTTAGTAGCTCAGCTACTGGTTGCATTACAACTATTACTGGTTGCAATTGACATCATTGACAACACACTAGTTCATCAATGCAATCTTCATGCAAATGCCAACAATGTGGAACTTGCTTTGTTTTTGAAAACTTCTTACACTAAAGGGAATACTTTCGGCCAAAGTGGGTATTTTAACATTTTGGATCCATGTAAAAGATATGGTAAATTCAAAATTTGCATGTTTGAGTCAGAAGGGAGTTTTTCTATTTTTGAATAGTTGAAAATGCAGAGGTAAAAGGTCAGATTTTCTTTCATCGAAAGGGTAATTTTTTGAGTTTCTAGAATACAAAGTGAAAAGGGTGTGTTATTGAGACAAATTCTATAGGAGCTATTTGTGGCAAACTTTGGCAAGGGTGCAATTTTAGACTTGACAAATGCTTTCATATGACAATTTTCAGATTTTTGACAACTTCTAGCAGGGTGCAATTTTGGCAAATTTTGAAGGAAGGAGTGCAAATTTGAAATGCAGATTTCAAGAGAAAACAAGTCTCTTTCAGAGATTCTTTTAGGGTTATTTTAGGTTTTTCTTCTCTTGATATATATCTTTTCTCTTCTTCTTAGTTAGAGGATTCTAAACGTAATTCTCTCATTCTGGAAGGAAGGCTTCCATGTATAGGGTGCATAATTTTAATGCTAGCTAGAGTTAGTTTTATTTCAGTTTGTAACTAGAATAAAAGTAGATTTAAAGGTTTTATTGTAGTTGTCTCTCTTATTTATGCTCTATTTTATGAGATGAAATGATCAAGGGTCTTTTTTTTTGTCCCTGCAAGTCAGGTGTATATCTTATTTTTTGCTTCTCTTAAAGGAAGAGATTAATTTGCTTCTTCAAGGTATATAAATAGTGTGGTTTATATGTGAGATTCTCAAGTATGTCTATTGGTAAAACTAAATGAGAGAATATTGGTGTAATGCATTAACATTTAAGGATCAAAGGTTGCATGTTACCTGGTTTGGATCTCAAATCTGCATTCTATGAAGTTAACTCTACTACGTGTACAAGACACTATTCATGGAGTTGTTTTCAGTTCTTAGAATCTTTTCATATTTAAAGTATATTTTACTTTCTGCATTAGGAGTAGGATTAGTGTAGAATCCCCCTCCTCAATGAAGTGCATAGTTGCTTAGAAACTATGGTTAAAGCCAAAACCAGGAGTTAAACCATCTTCCTTAGTACATTTTAATTGAGATGATCAATTGTAAATGTAATGTTCTGAGTATTTTGAAGTTGAAAGTTGTTAGACATTACACAGCCGCCTTGGTCTCATAGAACCAAACGTGTAGGAGACCTCAGTCTTGTGGTTGAGTCTCGTTGAGTTGGCTAAATCTGTCTCCGAGTTTGTTGATGAGTTAGTGGCAATTCCTCTAGAACTTGGAGATGTTGGTTTGGGAACCAATAGTGTTGTCATCCCATACAGACAAAGTACAAAGCACATATTGAAAACTTTGAATGCAAGGATAATGCAATGAAGCTCATAAGATAAATGAGCTAAACTAAAGATACAAAATGTGAAACAATTAAAATAAAATAAAAGGAGGAGAGAAGGATGAATGCACTTACAAGCGGTCCTTGGTTGTAGCATCTTGCTAAATGATAATTCTCTCACCAACATCAACCTACACACAAGAAAGAAGGGAAAATATTGGGGTGGTGTTTTAGAGTCTTCCAAAGTCAAACCCCCATTTTCATATTTCCACCTCCACGGACAACCCAAGAGAGCCATGGGAATAATAATATGATAAAGAGGAAATTTGAAACAATATAAAATGATGAATTACAACTTGATAAACCAAAGGAATGTTAGGATTTCCATAGATATTAAGAGGGGAGGGATGAGTTAGTATCTAGTTAGTGAGTAGAATTTCTTAACTTAAAACATGTAGAACATATTATAACAGTGTACCAGTAAGAAATAAATAATGCAATAAATAGAATTAGAAGCAACGACATGAAAAACACACCATAACACAATATTTTAACGAGGAAACCTGATGTGGGAAAAACCTCAGTGGGATTTGTAACCCACAATATTCACTTACTGGCCAATAAGAGAATATTACTTACAAGAGGGGCCTGCACATGCAAGAAGGCCAAGTGCCTAGAGCTCACTGCTCAATGGGAAGTCTCACTGACTTACAATGATGGATTATATAAATCCAATATCTTGTACTGCTTCAGAATAGCATCTATAATGCCAGATCCAGTACCAGTTTCTGCTTCGCTTCTTACATAAACCCTTAACCTATATTTCGCATAATAGGTCTACCTAATTACATTCTACCATAATAATCCTACCCTCTCTCAATGTTCTACAATGATCTCTTATATATATGAGTCATTTTACAATGTTGACAAGTCGACTTCTAAAGATTTTACAATAATAAACAAAATATATTATAACAAAAATCCTGTCGGCCTCTGTGCTGGTATGCTTCCTTTCTCTGCCAGTGTCGATGGTCTAAGTGCTAGTGTAGAGTCTAATCTTGCTAGTGCCAGTGTAATACCTTATCGATGCCATAGGATTGTAAGGTTGCCATCAATGACAAAATCTTCAATCACCTACAATGTCTCATTGGAGTGTGCATATGCCAACAATCTCC
The DNA here is from genome assembly GCF_030272615.1 of Cryptomeria japonica. Taxonomy (NCBI): domain Eukaryota; kingdom Viridiplantae; phylum Streptophyta; class Pinopsida; order Cupressales; family Cupressaceae; genus Cryptomeria; species Cryptomeria japonica. The sequence continues at coordinate 645,261,503 of NC_081408.1, forward strand.
CCCTTTAGCATTGATGGCAACACTCATGAGAAAATTCAAAAGTGTATCCAAACCTTGTAATCCAAAAATGTTTGAAAAAAAATGTTACCAAAAAAAATATAAGAACTCCCCCTGAGTAGATAAGTCTTCTGCCGATTATTTTCTCATACTACTACTCCCCCTTTGGCATCAATGAAAAAGGTTGTGAAGTTGTCAATAGAGTTGTAGTCTCAACCTTGTAACTGGGTGGTTATAATTTGAAAAAGATCTGCCAAAATCAAGTTTATACTTTCCATAAACTTCTTATTATCCTTTATTATTGTTTCTGTTCTTTGAACTGTACTGGTGAGGTGTTGCATATGCTCTATCGGTGTTCTTTGTCCTTGTACTAGTGCCTCAGATCTTTCCTTTCTCAAAGATGCTAGATAGTCTAGTCTTGGACTTATTCTTAGTCTCAGATTCTTTTCCTTATTTACTATTCTTTCCTTTTCTCTTCCAAACTTAAGATGCTCTTCCTCAAAACTTGTTATCCTTTGTTCAAAAACTGATAATGTATCAAGTGAGTTAACAAAATTGTCAGCAAGTTTATTTATTTCATCACGTACCTTGCTCATTTTCTTATCTATGTCTGTTGTCAAAAAGTTTGTCCTGCAAGTATTTTGTACAGAGTTTTGAATTCCTTCAGTGAGTTGCACAGTTCTGGTAGAAGTGTGTCAAATTCCCTAGTACACTTCTTTATTTTATCTTCAAAGAATTTTTGCTTTTCAATTTCCAACTTATCCTTGAATGCTTCTTCCTTTAATTTCTCAATAGTCACTATATTCTCAGTGATGTATTTACCCAAAGTGTCAAGTTGGCTTAAAGAATCCTTATTGTCTATGTTACAGTTAGGAGCTATCATTTTCAAAATTGGGATTGTGTCATCTATAGCTTTGTAAGCTTGTGAACTAAAATCTGTTATCTTTTTTAATGGAGTCCAAAAGTACTTCAATTACATTTGTAGATTTGTAACCTATTGAGGAGGAACCTATATTCTGAATTCTACTAGTGGAGGAAGTAACCAAGCTTGTAGTGACCTTGGTAGGTCTATTTGTGTTTCCATTTCTTTAAGCAATGGTTTTTGTTCTTCTCCTATTGCCAGTGGAACTGTTTCCATGTGAACCTATTCCTGTTCCGGAGCCTGTTGCTCTGCTTGTCTCTCTGTTTGTTGCTTTGTTGGAGTCTCTATCTGGGTCTCTACCTATTGCTCTGTATTATCAATCTTATCAGTTGTCAGTGGCTCACTAGCCATATCTATCTTGTCGGTTGTGTCTTGATGTATCATAATGTTGACTATTTGAGTATCAACATCTACTGTGTATAAAACTTTAGGATTAGGATTAGTATCCCCTATATCCATACTCTCATCTGCCGATTGATCTTTAGTTATTGTTACTAGTGGAGTAGTCACAAGCGGTGGGAGTAAGTTGTCTTTTACTTTGATGCTTGGAGGTCCACCAACCTTTCCTTTTCCTTTGTCCTTGTCCTTCTGATACACTTTTATTGGTCTGGGGTTCCTGTACTCTTCTTGTTTTTCCTTTTCAACAAGGAATATATCCCATGCATTTTATGTTTCCTTTATTATCTCTTTTACTCTTCCAACCATTAATCCAATATGCCGGTGTGTAGTAGAGAATACTAACCGGTTGCCTTCTACAATTAAGTCATCTATCTCCTTAGGTGAGTTTACTGGGTAAACAACAAGTAACGTTTCAATTTTTATTTTCTTATCAAGCTCTACAACAGCTTGTCTTCTTGCTTCCAATCTTTTGAATAGTTCATCTGGTAGTTCATCTACCACTTCCATTAAGAACTTCTTATAGGTGTCCAAGTGTAAAATGACACTATTTTCAACTTGTTCTTTCTCATCTGCTGATAGTATATCATATACCTTTCCTATGTTCTTGAGTTTCCCTTCTTCTGTGATTTCATTTAGCAATTTGTCAAGAGGGGCCATGTTTTGTTTGGTCTTCTTCTTCTTTGGTGTCAACTTTTTCTTTGGTGTTGTCTTTCTAACCAGAGACCTCATTTCCTGTTGTTTTTGTCTAGTTCTTCTAGGCAAAGGTGTGGATGCTGGTGAAGGATCCCTTTTCCTTACAACTCTTTTGAATGTTGTAGGCATGTCATTCTCCGAAGAAGTAGCTACTAGTGATAGGTGAGTTTCAGGCTATAGAGTTCCTTACTCATCCTCAGTGATACCGGTTTGTTTTAGTACATCTTCTTTAATAGCCTTAGCTTATCTAGAACCTCTTCTCACAACTGCTTCAACCTTTTTCACTCTCTTCTTAAATTGAATTTGACTTTCTATGGTCTTAGTACTACCAAATACTTCTTCCTTTGGTTCATTTGGTGCTTCCAGAAGTGCTTTAGAATAAGTCTCAATGATATGATCATCGGTCTCATAACCCATCTCTGTTACCGAAATTGTTCTTGGGATGACTGCTTCCATCCAGATCTCATCCTTTTTTATCACAAAACATATTTCATCCTTGTATTTGTTTACAATCTTTTGTGACAATCTAATCCTTTTCTTCATCGTAGCCTTTAGTGCTTGAAAATAGTCATGGATATTCTTTTCCTTATTTTCACCCATGTTGTTGAATAGGTTTGTTAACTGTTTTCCTATCGGTATATCAAATCCAATTGTTGCCTATACTAGGAACCTGTTTGGTTATATGTAGCATCAAGCATACAAGTAGATTAGCAAATCTAAAAGTTCCTTTCTTATCCTTCTTGATTTTACCTAAGTTATCAATCAACTCATCTTTTAACCACTCACATACATCAATTTTCACATTGTCCTTAACCATGTCATAAGCACTCTTGATGCATAAACTGGAAACTGAGTTAAGTTTGTTTGCATGAGTTGCTTTGTACCCTAAAATAATGCTAACAAATTTCACATTTATATCCATCACATCATTAACCCTCAGAGACCTTATGTTTGATGTTGCACCAGTTAAGTTCTTTACTACATAACTTAAGACCTTCTTAGTCTTGTCTGATCTGTTACCGGTGGAAGGTAACCCTATTACAGGTTTCACAACTTCCTTTGTAATTTTGTGAACTAAATCAAGCCAAAAGAATGAACCATGTACCCTGCTTAAAACTATCCTAATCACTTCCTTGGGAAATTCAGGAATGCAAAGGATTTCAGTGAATCCTAGGGTTTCAAAAAATTTATGTCCAGGTTTTACATTGTCAAAATTGTCACATATAATAGTTTTATACATGTTTTTAATTTCTTCATCTCCTAATTTCTCTATGTTTCAATGGATGTATATTTTGGGATCTTCTACAAAAACAACTCCTTTTGGTATTTGGGAAAAAGCACCTACATTGTCATCTTTCTTAGCTACCTTGGGAACTAGCTGAAATATAGGCCTAGGGCACTTTATAACCTTGACTACTATAGGGTTTTCTATGAATTCAGGTGCAGAGGAGGATGCCATGATGATAAATACCTTTTTCTAGCTTTGGATGGATTAATTTCTGAAGTTCTTTGCCTCTTTGCTTGAAATGCCTTAGCTTTGCAAATTTCATGCTCTTTGAATGTTTGAAATCTCGGTGAAGTGAAATGGAGCCAAAATCACAAATTTACAATGTTTATTTTCCATCTACCACATTTAATGCATGTTGGTTAAGTAGTCACTTAACATTGTCTGCCGGTATAGAAGTAATTTCCAACTTCTCACCATTAACCGAGGGAATTATAGCATATGTCTCATTGATTGCCAAACCCTCAAGAAAATTTTCTTCAATTTGATGAAGAGCTTCCTGCTAGTGGAGTATTACTTTGTCCTACTAGTGAAGCACTACTTTGTCTTGTCGGTGGAGTGTTGATTGGTTCTACTGGTGGAGGAGTATTCCCAACAATATTTAGGTCTGACTTTCTAATCCATTGTTTTGAGAATTCTTGCTTAACCTCTTCAACTTTTTCTTTTCCTTTCAAACTAGAACTTTTGTTGTCTACCGGTGATCCTTTACTTCTAAAGAATTTTGCAATATGCCCAATCTTGTTACATGCATATAAAGTCACATTATTCTTTTGAATAGCTTTCCCATAACCTATGCCAATATGTGTTCTACATTGATTAGATAGGTGTCCAAATCTTCCACAAACATAACATCTTACATTCATTTTGCAATTTTCAGAGTTGTGACCAACTTTGTTGCATTTTGAACAATGATTGGTGGGTGTGTTGATATTCTGATAATTTCTAGATCTACATTCATTTTCTCTATGACCATACTTATTACAGTTAAAGCATTTTCCATTGAATTTATAAGCATTAGGTTGCCTTACTAGTTTTCTATGATCCTAAGTGTTTGCAGTACCGAAGCTTTCACTAACTTCAAAGCCAATTCCAGAAGTGTCACCTTTAGGTTTTTGATTCTTCAACAAGTTGCCAAGTTCCTCTGAGCTTTTCTTGAATTTCTCTTTATGTTGATTTGCAGTATCTAGTTCTCTTTCTAAGATGTCTTTCTGTCTCATCAATTCTGTGTTTGCATCAGATCTGTCTTTAATAGGTCATTTTCATAGCCAATTCTTGTGTTCTCATTTGCTACATCACTTAGGCTTTTGGTCAATTCTTCTTCATTCTTCTTCCTATCTTCAATTTCCTTACAAAATCTCATAGTCATATCCTACATCTCATTCTTTGTTGTCATGTTCTCTTGTTTTAGCTTGCTTATCATATCATTAAGTGATTCCTTTTCATTATTCTCATTTTGCATCTTTTCACATAATTCTCTTCACTTGCTTCTTCCAATGGTAAAATTTTCTTGCAGTGCCTGAATGATATCCGGAGCTTCCTTTAGATCATCTTCAAGTTTGATATTTTTCAATTTCTTTGCATCATAGTCTAAGAGAGCTACTTCTAGTTTCTTCATCAGATTTTCCATCTCTACCAGTGTCAATATCTTCCTCAAGCTATTAGGCTTCTGAAAATAGAGGACTAGGCTCTGATACCAATTGTTAGGATTCCCACAGATACTGAGAGGGGGGGTGAATCAGCATCTAACCGGTGAGTAGAATTTCTTTACTTAAAACATGTAGAACATATTATAATAGTATATGAGTAAGAAAGAAATAATGCAATAAACAAAATTAGAAGCAACCACATGAAAAACACACCATAACACAATATTTTAATGAGGAATCCCGGTGTGGGAAAAACCTCGGTGGGATTTGTGACCCACAATATTCACTTACTGGCCAATAAGAAAATATTACTTACAAGAGGGACCTGCACATGCAGGAAGGCCAAGTGCCTAGAGCTCACTGCTCAATGGGAAGTCTCACTGACTTACAATGGTGGATTATATAAATCTAGTATCTTGTACTACTTCAGAATAGCATCTATAATGCCAGATCTAGTATCGGTTTCTGCTCTGCTTCTTACATAAACCCTTAACCTATATTTTGCATAATAGGTCTACCTAATTACATTCTACCATAATAATCCTACCCTCTCTCAATGTTCTGTAATGATCTCTTATATATATGAGTCATTTTACAATGTTGCCAAGTCGGCTTCTAAAGATTTTACAATAATAAACAAAATATATTATAACAAAAATCATGTCGGCCTCTGTGGCGGTATGCTTCCTTTCTCTACCGGTGCCAGTGTTCTGAGTGCCAGTGTAATGCCTTGCTAGTGCCATAGGATTGTAAGGTTTCCATCAATGACAAAACCTTCAATCACCTACAATGTCTCATTGGAGTGTGCATATTCCAACAAGGAAAACATGAGTAAGGAGAACTCCCCTTTCACAACACTTCTTGAGATGATAGGAGAAACTATCTGGAAAGTTGCAACAATGGTGATGTTCACATGAGAAGTTGTAAATGCTGCCCAAGAAATATCCAAGAGATTCCACCTGCAAAATATCATAAACTTGCCAAAAGAATCCCCAAAATGCCTTTGGAAATGGAAGATTAAGGTCATGGAAGGAAATTAGATATCAGTGGGCACACGCAAAGGTGTTATGATTCCTTCTAGGAGTAGGCATAACACCCAAATGTCTAGTTGTGGATTGTCATATTCATGGGATGCTAGCATGCCACATCTTAGTCCTTGAAGGTGACAGGTTGGTAGAGTTGGTAATGATGTCGCCTGAAGCTGACAAGGATAATCTGAGTGGATAAAAGGACAAAGGTTGAAAAGCCCAACCTCTAACGACATGGAGGAAGGTGCCATTTTCCACATTAATCACAAGGGGTGAGATTTTTTACAATACACACTTGAATTGTCACAATATATAGTAGTAGGATCATCAAAAATAACTCTAATATCCTTCAACATTTGCTTCATCCAAATTACCTGAGTACAATTTCTAGTAGCAACAATTTATTAAGCTTCTATAGTAGACAAAAATATACCATTCTTCTTCTTACTCATCCATGAAACCAATCTCTTACCCAATAAAAATGCACCACCACTATGTTAGGTTCAATGACAGTCCCAAAGACACTGAGGGGAGGGGGGTGAATTAGTGTCTAACCGGTTTACAAAATATTTCAACTTATTTATAGCTTTGCAACCCAAAATAGTGTACTGGTAAATAAGAATTAATGCACTAAACAAAAATAATAGATACATCATACAAACACACCATTACACAAGATATTTAACGAGGAAACCCAGTGTGGGAAAACCTCAGTGGTATTTGTGACCCATAATATTTACTCACTGGACAATGAATAAATACTACTTAGAATAGGGGGCCTACACATCCAGGGAGGCCAACAACCTAGAACTCACTGCTCAAATAAGAGTCTCACTGACTACAAAATGGATAATTAAATCCAATACAATGTAATGCTCAAAACAAAATCTCTAATGCTAGGTTCAGTATTGGTTTAAGTTCAGATAGATAGCTTAACCAAAAACCTTCACTGCCACGAAACAATTATTTTCTACCACACATATCATATCATCTACTCACAAAATGACCTATAACATCTCATACATATATGAGTCTGTTACAATATACCATGTTGGCTTATAAAAGATAATTATATTTAAATAAACAAAAGTTCATCCCATGTTGTCTGGAGTATCAGTATGCTTTGTTGTCAATGTAATCTGAATGCCGATGTAAGTGCCTGTTGGTGCCGGTGTCTATTGGTGTATGAATTTTGTGATGTCAAGAATGTAGAAACCTATTTTCGGTAGGTTGCCATCAATGACAACATCAACTATTCTCATAAGAGTGTAGAATGCCAACAATCTCCCCCTTTGGCATTGATGGCAACATTCATGAGAAAAATCAAAACTGTTCTCCCAAAACTGAAATCCAAAAATATGTGCTCCCCATGAGAAAGTGATCTCCTTTGTACATGCATTTTTCTCTCCACTACTCCCCCTTTGACATCAATGACAAAGGATGTCATAAATAATCAAAAGAGTACAAAAATGCTACCTCAAGATTTGTAACCGGTTGGTTACTATCTGAAAGATGTCTGCCAAAACTAGATTCAGACTCTGCATAAACTTGTTGCTATCAATTAGAGTTGCCTCAGTCTGCTAGATCATACTAGTGACATAGTGCATTTGTTTCTTTGGTGATCATTCTCCTTGAATTGTTGCCTTAGATAATTCAACTCTTTGAGTAATCAGATTATCCAACCTCAGACCAAGTTTACTTTTGAGTTCTCGGGAATTGGACCTTATCCTTCCCTTTTCTTTCTCAAGCTTCTCCAACTTCTCAAAAGATGTCATTTCCTGCTCAAAAAATGATATAAGTCTAGATGAACCTATTATATTATCCGCAGTGTCATGAATTTCTTTTTGTGTCTTTTTAATCTCTTCTTCAATGTCCTATGTACCTCTGTAATGTTAGTGAGTTTGAATTCATCTGTAGATGTGCTTGATTTTGCTGTAGGTTTCTTCTTAATAGATGTCTAGCCAATTTCCTTCACTATATCCTCTTTACTTCCATTAGATGCATCCACTTTACGTATATTTTCTTCTAGTGGATCTGTCTATGTCTGTACCTCTACCTTTAATGATTTCTCAGTTTGATTAAGCTCCTTTACAACTATTGATGTCATAGATTCAACATGAACCTCTGCCTCAGATTGTTTCTTTGTTATTACCACCATTAGTTTCTCAGATTCTGGTGGCCCTATGCTAGTTGTCTTGTCCTCTATTTGTTTCTCAGTCTCCAATTGCTCTGCTTGGGCTGGTATCTTAGTTTCCTAAGAGTCAATAGTTTGTGCCAGGTTTCTCTGAAATCTTGCTATCCTCAACACTATCTTCCTTAACCTCTGTAGTCTCTTTGTCCACCACAATAGTTATATTTTGTGTATCCACATTCATTGTAAAAAGTATCTCAGACTCTAGGTTAGTATCATCAAGGGTTATACCTTCAGTAGCCATACCAGTGGATTAGCTATATGTACCGGTGATGAAGGTGCTAATGGAGGGGTGTCCTGAGTTGGTGGAGGGATGTTATCTGTTATTTTTATAGAAGGTAAACCACCTACTTTACCTTTACCCTTGTCTTTCTGATATACCTTGAATTTCTTTTCTACTTTTGGTCTGCTTCTTTCCTCTTTCTTTTCCTTCTCTACAAAGAATATGTCCCATTTATCTGCAATCTCATATGCAATTTCCTTAACCCTTCCATCTATTAGGCTCACTTGCTAGTGTCCACTAACAAATACTAACTGATTAGCTTCAGAAATAATATCATCTATCTCTTCCTTAGAATTTACTGAATGTACAACCAAGAGTGCTTCAACTTTCAACTTCTTGTCTAGTTCCATCACAGATAGCCTTTTAGCTTCCAATCTCATGTACAAATCATTGGGTAACTCATCAATCACTTCTGTCAAAAATTTCTTGTAAATATCTAAATTTAGAATAATGCTTTCTTCAATGGTGTTTTTGTCAGAATCATTGGAAGAATTATACCATTTATTTACATTTACTAGATTACCTTCCTGTGTAATCTCATTCAGTAGATCATCCAAAGTAGGGGTAATCAGTGTTAGTTTCTTCTTTGGTGTAAGCTTCTTCTATGGTTCCCTAACTTCTCATTGCCTCTTCCTTAGTGTCCTGGTTTTATTAGGTGAAGGAGATGGTACTGGTGGAGTTTTCCTTTTCCTTTCCTCTCTTAAACTCATCAGCCTTACCACTGTCAGTATCAAAAGATGTTGATAGTTCTGATACTTAATCTAAGTACATATCCAAAAGCCAACAAGATGAGAGGGGGGGGGGGTGAATCATACAAACTTAATCATCAATAAAACCATCAGGTTCAACCTCGGTAACATATATTAGTCATATAACCAAAACTGTCAAACATGCAAACTTAAAAGCATATGAACAATATAAACCTCATAACACCAGATTTAATGTGGAAACCCAAATCGGGAAAAACCACTGTGGGATTTCAGACCCACTAAGAAATATACTCTTCTAGAGTATGCTCGGTTAAAAGCAAATCTTGTTAAAGATTACAAACACATTGCTAGATGTGACCCGATTAAGGGATTTCCCTCAGATCTGTTAGGATCTTCACTTTGTTAGAAGTGACCTTGTTAAAGGATTTCAAACACTTAATAAGAATGTCACCTTGCTAGAGGATTTACATATAAGACTGTTAAGTCCACTCGGCTAAGAGATTTTCTACTACTTCTCAAAATAATAGTAATAAAGATATGTCTGCAACTTCACATCTAAAAATGCTAAAGCAGATTCCTATTTGTTCAATACAAATTAGACATAGAACTAATCTTGTCTATCTGTTGGGCATCTATACTCTATTATTCTAGTAGGTCTTCAAGCTTCTATGCTCGGTAGTCACTATGTAGCATCCCTGTGCATCCACTTGCCCACATGCATTGTTTATCAACAGTTTCCTATTTATAAACAATCTACTAACCACTTAATCTAATTGATCACATTTCCCATGATCAATCATAGCCATCAAATCTTGAATCTTGTCCAGGTTCAATGTATTCTTCGATCTGAAAACATTTTACCCCACCTTGGAACTTGCATTTTCACCTTGGAACTTGTGTTAGGGTATTGCAGTTCAATATGAGCTATAGATCTTCTTGCCGATCTTTCTTTACCATAGACTCTTTAACAATCTTCATACACGACTTACCAATCATTTAATTTTCTTCAGCTCATCAGCTTTCTTCATTAAATATCTCATGTAAACATTTAATGCATTCTATTATAGCTCGGTTGTAACTCAGTAAATACTAAACTTCACTCGGTAGACATTTTGCCTTCATTAACCGATAGCGATAACCTTAGGGTTTACCGACTAGGTTCTTTGCTCAGTAACATAGTATAGTATTAACCTTTCAAACAATAGCATATGTAGGATATCAAAACAATCTAAACATCATGATCTCATCATTGTCTAACTCAGTAATAGTTGCGCATTGAATAACTTATCCCCTTATTCATCATATTCATTCTGTATCTTGTACCAACATCTTTGTACTCATCAAATCATACTTCTTAAGATATGGCAACATCATACTGAATTAGAAAATCAATTACTTTGACATCAATGACAAAATAATAATATTAAGATAGTAATCATCCTTAATCAGTTATATCCATAGTCATCAACAACCTTCTCAATATCCTTATTGAAATGCCAACAATCTCTCATTGTAATTGGAATGCCAACCTTCTTCTTATCTGTTATAATGCCAACAATCTCCCCCTTTGGCATTGATGGCAAAAAATTGATTTGACCCTAATAGATTCAGATTGCTGTGATTCTGAAATGCTGAAATGCTGAAATGCTCTCCCCCATACATTAGACTTATCCTGTTTTCTCAGTCTTCTTTCCAATCTGTAGTCTTCTCTTCTTATGTATTCTCCCTCTTTCATAGGTATTCTCCCCCTTTGACAACAATGCCAAAAATAAAAGAACTAAAACATAATTTCTTCCTCTGAGAAGTGAATTCCATGTTGTTATGTATCAATTCAGTTTTGGTCAGAGCATTTGTCTTCAATTCCTATTTCTTGTTTATTGTTTCCTGCACACTTTTAGAAAACCTCCTAAAGTGTGTAAATCAGCATCAACTCCTAAAAGATATTTTGTAAAGTCATCGAATTGATGCTTTCACCAAACTCGGTCAATGATTGGAAGATAGGGGCAGGACCCCTAACTTACTTCTGAGATATTCAAAAGTGTCCTTTGGCTATGGCTTGGTGAAGATATCTGCTATTTGCTCCTTTGTACTAACATATTCCACCACCACTTTCTTCTCTTGAACTTCTTCTCTAAGATAATGATATTTGATAGAGATGTGCTTTGTCTTAGAGTGCATAACATGATTCTTTGAAATGTTAATGGGACTAGTGTTATCATAGAATATAGTTACTGGCTCGGTAACTTGCTCATTTATACCTTCCAATAGTTGTTTGATCCATGCTATATTGGTGCAATTCAGTGCTACAACAACATATTCAGCTTCTGTTGTTGATTGAGAAACACATCCTTGTATCTTGCTAAGCCAACTTACTAGCCTTTCTCCTAAAAAGAAAGTTCCTCCACTTGTGCTTTTCCTGTCATCAATGTTGCTTGCCCATTCAACATCAGTATAAACTTTTAAATCAAACTCATTTCCTTTTTGATATACTAAGCCATAATCTTTAGTGCCTTTCAAGTATCTGAAAATTCTTTTCATTGCCGTCATGTGTGTTTCCTTAGGATCTGTAGAAAATCTTGCAACAATACCTACTGCATGTGCTATATCTGGCTTGCTATGAACAACATATTGCAACTTTCCAATCATAGATTGCTAAAGTGTCTCATCAACAGATGTAGATTCATCATTCTTTGATAGTTTACAGTTGGTAGTCATAGGAGTACTTATTGGTTTTGAATCCTCCATTCCAAATTTCTTCAAGATTTCTTTTATGTACGTGGATTGGGTAATGAAAATCTCATCTTTCATTTACATTATTTGTAGACCTATAAAATATTTTATCTCACCGATTAATGACATCTCAAATTCTTTACTCATTTCATTTCCAAAGTTCTTGCATAGAGAGTCATTTCCACTAAAGATAATATCATCAACAAATATGGCTAAGATCAGTATTCCATTTTCATCATTCTTCATGTACATATTGTTGTTTTCACTTATTCTTATAAAACCAATTTTGATCAAATATGAGTGCAATCTCTCATACCATGCTCTAGGTGCTTATTTCAGACCATATAAAGCTTTGTTCAATTTATATACTTGATCATTGTTTTCTCCTTCAACAAATTCTTTATGTTGTTCAATGAAAACTTCTTCTTCTAATATACCATTTAGAAATGTAGATTTGACATCCATTTGATATACCTTGAAATTATTGTAAGCAGCATATGCCAACAATGTTCTTACTCCTTCAAGTCTTTCCACAGGTGCAAAAGTCTCACCATAATCAATTCCTTCTTCTTGGGCATAACCTTTGCAAACTAGTCTTGCTTTGTTCTGAATGACCTCACCTTTTTCATTTAGCTTGTTTCTGAAGATCCACTTTGTACCGATTACATTTTTGTCCTTCAATCTTGGGACCAGTGTCCATGTGTCATTCTCCTTGTTTTGATCAATCTCTTCTATCATAGCATTTATCCAATCTACACTATTAAATGCCTCTCTCACTATTCTGAATTCAAATTCAGATATCAAACATGTGTTATGTCTCAGTTTGTTCCTTGTCATCATTGGATCATCCTTATCTCCTATAATCTAACTTGGTGCATGATGTCTTCTGACATACTTGGCTAATATAGGCTCGGTAGGCTCTATATGATCTTCTTCATCACTTGGTAACTAGATATTTTCTTCATTTTCTTCAACAGTTATCTCGGTAGGACTTCTTAGTTGCACATAAATAATCCTTCATAATCTTCTAGTTCTTTGGAGTTTCCTTCATTATTTCTTTCTGCAAATTCATCAATTTTGAAATTTGCACTTTCTACTATTTTGTTAGATGATTTGATCAGACATTTAAATGCTTTGCTTCTAGAAGAATAACCTAGAAACATTCCTTCTTCACTTTTCTAATCAAACTTGCCATTTCTATCATTTTTATGAACATAGCATCTACTCCCAAAGATTTTTAAATAACTTACATTAGGTTTCTTGTCATACCATATTTCATAAGGTGTCTTCAAAGTACCTTTCTTCAATTGAACTTGGTTCAAGGTGTAAACAACTGTGCTTATTGCTTCTCTCCAAAATGTTTGTGGAACTTTCTTTTCAATCATCAGGGTTCTGGCACAATCCACAATAGATCTATTCCTTCTCTCAGCTATCCCATTCTACTGTGGAGTTCTCGGTGCAGAGACTTGTCTTTTTATACCATGATCATTGCAAAATAGGTTGAACTCATCAAATGTAAACTCTCCTCCTTTATCTAATCTGAGACATTTTAGTTGTCTTCCTATTTCATTTTCAACTTTGGCCTTGTACTATTTAAACATTTGAAAAGCTTCTGATTTTTCTTTTAAAAAACATTACTAACATCATCCTTGAGTAATCATCCACAAATAATATGAAATATTTATCACCATAATAACTCTGAACTTTCATAGGACCACAAAGATCAGTGTGCACAAGATCTAAAATTTCCTTAGAAGTGTAGGACTTAATTGTAAAGCTTGATCTTGTCATCTTACCCATCTGGCATCCTTGACACATAGCATTCTCAGGTTTTTCAAGACTTGGTAGACCTCTTACTTGGTGCTTCTTACTTATCTTGATCAGATTATCAAAATTAACATGACAAAACCTTTTATGCCATAACCAGGTATCATCTATCCTTGCATATAGACATTTATTCCAAGTTGAGTCAAGATGAAATGTATTACCTCTTGTTTGTGTCTCGGTAGCAACTAACTTTCCATGCTTGTCATAAACTTTGACAATTCCTTTTTCAAACTCTATTCGGTAACCTGTGTTGTTTAGCTGTGCTACACTCAAAAAATTGTATTTCAAACCTTCAACCCAATAAACATCATTACATTTAGCATTGTCAAGAAGTGTTATGGATCCTTTACCTCTTACCAGACATGGTGCATCATTACCAAATCGTACATAGCCTCCATCATAATCATCTAATTTAATAAACTTGTGTTTGTCACCAGTCATGTGATGTGAGCAACCACTATCTATGATCCAAGAATCATTAGTATTTATATGAGATATTAAAGCTTTTTCTTCATACCTTTCTTCATCTAATCCATCTTTGATAGCCACATAAACAAATTCCTCTGTATCAGTTTCAATTGATTTATCATCATTAGATTCTTCATCAGCTATTAGGCATGTCTTTTTATCTCTTCTCCTGAAGTCTCGGTGTCCTCTGTAATGATTATCTTTCTATCTGTCATCTTGGTAATCTCTCTTTTCACTAGATTCTTTGTTAGGACAATTAGAAGCCATATGTCCTATCTTATCACAATTGAAACATTTGAAAGGTAGCTTTCCTTTATACTTACCTTTTCCTCTCAGTAGCCTTCTAGCTAATAGTGCTTCAAACTCTTCTTTCTTTCTGATTTCCTCATATAGTTTGTGTACCTCCTCCATGTTTTTGCGAAATCTTTCACTTGCTCCACTGTGATTCCCTTCAGAGTACTTATACTTTCTATCAGTGTAATCATCAGTTTCATCAATATGAAAAGAACTGAATGCAGATTCAACTTTATTTACTGATGACCCACTGTTATTAAAGTTACTTAAGTCAAATGCATGTAGCTTACCAATAGTAGCATCTAAAGAAACTGGCATATTGGGTACAGACCTCAATTCATTGATTGCAGAGACTCGAATTGCATAGGCAGGTAGAAGGGTTCTTAACAACTTACTTGTTACATCCTTTTCTTCAATAGTTCCTCCTGATCCTTTGATTTGATTTACAATCTCCTTTAGTCTTGTATTGTACTGAGTTATGTTCTCACCTTCATTCGTCCTCATAGATTCAAGTTGTCCTCTTAGACTATCCACTTTTGCTCTTTGAACATGTTCATCTCCACCATATACTGATATGAGCTTAGTCCACATTGCTTTTGCATTAGTACATCCTTCTCGATCATTAAACTCTGAGTCAGTCAATGCAGATGTTATTTCAATCATTGCTTGAATATGTTCTTGCTTTGCCTTTATCTCTTCCATTGTTAATGGATAGGTGCTCAATGTGATGAAATCATTCTCTAGATAATAGACAACACATTCTCCAACTCTTGATAGATGTAGCTTCATCCTTTTCTGCCATGTAGAGAAACTTGACTTGTTCAGCTTCGGTGCATCCCTCTTATACATCTTTGGATCTTTAACTCAAGTGCCTTTTAAACTTTCCTTTCGGAGTCCAAAGCTCTAATACCAATTGATAGTTCTGATACTTAATCTAAGTACAGATCCAATAGCCAACAAGATGAGAGGGGGGGGGTGAATCATACAAACTTAATCATCAATAAAAACATCGGATTCAACCTCGGTAACATATATCAGTCATATAACCAAAACTGTCAAACATGCAAACTTACAAGTATATGAACAATATAAACCTCATAACACCAGATTTAACGTGGAAACCCAAATAGGGAAAAACCACTGTGGGATTTTGGACCCACTAAGAAATATACTCTTCTAGAGTATGTTCGGTTAAAAGCAAATCCTATTAAAGATTGCAAACACATTGCTAGATGTAACCCGGTTAAGGGATTTCCCTCAGATCTATTAGGATCTTCACTTTGTTAGAAGTGACCTTGTTAAAGGATTTCAAACACTCAATAAGAATGTCACCTTGCTAGAGGATTTACATGTAAGACAGTTAAGTCCACTCGTTTAAGAGATTTTCTGCTACTTCTCAAAATAACAGTAATAAAGATATGTCTGCAACTTCACATCTAAAAATGCTAAAGCAGATTCCTATTTGTTCAATATAATTTAGACATAGAACTAATCTTGTCTATCTATTGGGCATCTACACTCTATTATTCTAACAGGTCTTCAAGCTTCTGTGCTCGGTAATCACCATGTAGCATCCCTATGCATCCATTTGCCCGCATGCATTGTTTATCAACAGTTTCCTATTTATAAACACTCTACTAACCGCTTAATCTAATTGATCACATTTCCCATGATCAATCATAGCCATCAAATCTTCAATCTTGTTCAGGTTCAATGTATTCTTTAATCTGAAAATGGTTTACCCCGCCTTGGAACTTGTGTTAGGGTATTGCAGTTCAGTCTGAGCTGTAGATCTTCCTACGGATCTTTCTTTACCATAGATTCTTTAACAATCTTCATACATGGCTTACCAATCATTTAATTTGCTCTAGCTCATCAACTTCCTTCATTAAATATCTCATGTAAGCATTTAATGCATTCCGTTATAGCTCAGTTGTAACTCAGTAAATACTAAACTTCACTCGGTAGACATTCCACCTTCATTAACTGATAGCGATAACCTTAGGGTTTACTGACTGGGTTCCTTAGGGTTTACCAACTAGGTTCTTTACTCAGTAACATAGTATAGTATTAACCTTTCAAACAATAGCATATGTAGGATATCAGAACAATCTAAACATCATGATCTCATCATTGTCTAACTCAGTAATAGTTGCCCATTGAATAACTTATCCACTTATTCATCATATTCATTATGTATCTAGTACCGACATCTTTGTACTCATCAAATCATACTTAAGATATGGCAACATCATACTGAATTAGAAAATCAATTACTTTGACATCAATGACAAAATAATAATATTAAGACAGTAATCATCCTTAATCAGTTATATCCATAGTCATCAACAACCTTCTCAATATCCTTATTGAAATGACAACAATCTCTCATTGTAATTGGAATGCCAACCTTCTTCTTGTCTGTTATAATGCCAA
Source organism: Cryptomeria japonica (assembly GCF_030272615.1). Taxonomy (NCBI): domain Eukaryota; kingdom Viridiplantae; phylum Streptophyta; class Pinopsida; order Cupressales; family Cupressaceae; genus Cryptomeria; species Cryptomeria japonica. Next base: position 645,278,412 of record NC_081408.1, read on the forward strand.
TAGATGTTACACCTGGTGAAACATGTGGTTCAGGTTGCAGTCCATCAAGATCACTTGGTGATATACCACTAATATTCATGACATTTTCTTTGATTTCTTGGACCTTCTTGGAGGCATCTCTGATAAAATTTTCTCTTCTTTTTGTCCTCTTCTGCATAGATACATTACTCTCAATGGTTTCTGCATTACCAAAGAATTTCTCAAATGGCTCCCTTGGTGCATCAAGTAGAGCTTTTGCATATGTTTCCAGAATAGGTAGGTCTACCTGATAACCCATCTCAGTAACCCAAATAGTTCTAGGGCTTATTCTTCCATCCAACTCTTATCTTGCTTAATGACAAAATAGATTTGCTTGTCATACTTATCAATTATGCTCTACGGTAGTCTCTCTCTTTCTCTCATCTTAGTTTGAAATATTTTGAAGTAGTCTGTAATGTTCTTATCATAGTGAGTGCCCATATCGGTGAAAGCTTCTAGTATCTGTTTTCCTACTAGGGTGTCATAACCAAAATCTTTGTGACCTATGTCAGGTATCTCTTTGGTAAAGTATAGCATCAAGCATACTAGTAGGTTTCCAAAATGCAAAGTACCTTTCTTATCTCCCTTAATCTTCTTTAATTTATCAATTAGTTCATCTTTAAGCCATTCACACACATCAATCTTAGTATTATTGTTCACCAACTCATATGCACTATGAATACAAAGGCTAGAAATAGAATTCAATCTATTTGCATGTGTTGCTTTGTATCCTAGTACCATACTTACATATTTCACAGTTATATCCTTAACATCATTCACTCTAAGTGATCTGTTATCAGATGTGGCCTGGTTAACTCCATAGCTCCCTTGTTAGGTATTTTCTTCGTTTTATCAGGCGTACTACCAGTTGAAGGTAAACCAGTAACTACCTTAATTGCTTCCTCGGTTAACTTGCAGACTGACTATAACCACATGAACTCTCCATGGACTCTTCTCAATACAAGTCTTACAACTTCCTTTAGAAATTCAGGAATGTTCAAAATTTCTACATAATCCAAGCCTTCCACAATCTTATGTTTAGGTTTAATCATACCATTTCCATTGGTAATGACCTCATTAAATATTTTCTTCAAATCCTCAGTCCCTAGGTTTTCTATGTTGCAATGTATATAGATTCTAGGGTCTTCTACAAATGCTACACCCTTCGGAATTTTTGAAAAAGCTCCAATGGAATCATCTTGTTTTCCAATCTTAGGGATAATCTTAAACATGGGTCTAGGGCATTTGACATTTTCCACAATGATAGGTTTTGCAATAAACTCAGGAACAAAGGATGAGGTTGTCATTTCAAAAGATAAATAGCTCTTAACCAAAATTTTGAATGCCTGAAAATCACTTCACAACTTCACCTTAGGATGCCCTTACTCATTTTCATGCTCTTTGATTGTTTGAATGCTCACTGAGTTAGAAATGAGGGTTTTTTGGTGCTTTATAGCCAAAAAGGTTCTTTAAAACTGCATTAAATTCTTGCCAGTTAAGTGAAAACTTAACACACCTATTAGTAAAGAAGAAATGTATCGTCTCACCATCAACCGAGGGTAAAATGCATGATTTTCAACTTGCTGCAATACTTCCTAAGGATTATTCCTCAGTTAGATAAAGAATATCTTGTTGGTGGAGGATTACTCTGTTCTATCGGTGCAAAGATAGTTTCATTAGTTCTCTGATCACTCTTCTTAATCTATTGTTTTGAAAATTCTTGCTTTACTTCATCTACCTTTTCTTTTCTCTTCAAACTAGATCCTTTATTGTTCGTCGGTGTATTCTTGCTTCTACAAAATTTTGCAATATGTCCAATCTTGTTACATGCATAACAAGTTACATTATTCCTCTGAATAGCCTTTCCACATCCTTGACCGGTTTGTGATCTGCATTGATTAGATAAATGCCCAAATCTTTCACAAACATAGCATTTCACATTCATTCTACAATTTTTTGAATTATGACTAACTTTGTTGCATTTGGAACATTGACTGATGGGTGAGTTTGTATTCTAATTATTTATAGATCTACACTGATTTTCTCTGTGACCATATTTATTGCAATTAAAACATTTCCCATTAAATTTAAAAGCATTATGTTGTCTTACCAGTTTGTTTTGATCTTGATTATTTGCAGCACCAGAACGTCCAAGTCCATTTGTATCTCCATCAGGTTTCTATCTTTTAAGCATGTCATCAAGCCTTTCTGAACTTTTCTTGAATTTGTCTTTGTGTTCAGTTGTAGTGACCAACTCATTTTCTATAATTCCAACTTGTCTCACAAGCTCATCTTTATCATGTTCCATCTGAATCAAATCTATCTTTAGCATATCATTTTCATGACCAAGTCTCAGATTTTCATTTCCTTCATCATTAAGTCTCTTAGTCAAGTCTTCTTCATTCTTCTTCCTATCTTCAATATCCTTACATAACCTCATAGTCATATCTTGCATTTCATTCTTCATATTAGTGTTCTCTTGTCTCAACTTATTTGCAATATCTCTAAGAGTTTCCTTTTCATCATCATTATTTTGCATTTTATCATGAAGTTCCTTTTATTTTGTGCTATACCAAGGTTCTCATGAAGTCCTTTAATGAATTTCTATGCAATCCTTAGATCATCTTCAAGTTTGATATTCTTCAATTTTTCTGCATCAAAATCTTCTAGAGCTCCTTCCAATTGTTTTCTTAAGTTCTCCATCTATACTGGTGTCAGATTCTCCTTCAAGTTGTTAGGCTTTTGTAAATAGAGGACCAGGCTCTGATACCAATTGTTAGATTCAATGATAGTCCCAAAGATACTAAGAGGGGGGGTGAATCAGTGTCTAACTGGTTTACAGAATATTTAAACTTATTTATAACTTTTCAACCCAAAATAGTGTATCGGTAAACAAGAATTAATGCAGTAAATAGAAATAATAGAGACAACATAGGAACACACCATCACACAAGATATTTAATGAGGAAACCCGATGTGGGAAAAACTCAGTGGGATTTATGACCCACAATATTTACTCACTAGCCAATGAATAAATACTACTTACAATAGGGGGCCTGTACATGTAGGGAGGCCAATAGCCTAGAGCTCACTGCTCAAATAAGAGTCTCACTGACTACAAAATGTATAATTAAATCCAATACAATGTACTGCTCAAAACAACATCTCTAATTCCAGGTCCAGTACCAGTTTAAGATCAGATAGATACCTTAACCAAAAACCTTCCTTGCCACTAAACAATTATTTTCTACCATACATATCATATCATCTACTCACAAAATGACCTATAAGATCTCATACATATATGAGTCTTTTACAATATACCATGCCGACTTACAAAAGATAATTATATTACAATAAACAAAACTTCATCCCATATCGACTGGAGTGTTGGTATGCTTTATTGCCAATGTAATCTGAATGCCATGTAAGTTCTTGTTGGTGTTGGTGTATGAATTTTGTGATGTCGAGCATGTAGAAACCTATTCCTAGTAGGTTGCCATCAATAACAACATCAACTATTCTCATAAGAGTGTAGAATGCCAACACACTAGTATTCTTTCTATCATCAACATCAACTTCCCAATCAGCATATGTTAAAGAACTCAAAATAAATCCATCATCTCTAGGATACCACAAACCAATATCAACTATCCCTTTCAAATATCAAAAAAAAATTTCACAACAACAACATGAGATTCCTTAGGATCAATTTGAAATGTAGCAAAAAGACATACAACATTCATAATATTTGGTCTAGTTTGAGTCAAATACAATAATCCATGAATCATAGATTTGTATCTAGTTTGATTAGATTTTGGAGAATCATCATCCTTTGTCAACTTACATTCATTCACCATAGGTGTAACAATAGGATTTGCATCATGGTAACCAAAATTCTTCAACAATTCCTTCACATACTTAGACTGAGATATGAAAATACCTTTATCCAATAGAGTAATTTACAATCCCAAAAGGAATTTCATCTCACCAATCATAGACATCTCAAACTCATTCTGCATATCATCAACAAACTTCTTGCACAAACCATCATTTCCACCAAAAATAATATCATCAACAAAAACTTCAACGATCAAGATGTTATCATTATCATTCTTGGAGTACAAATTACTATCACTAGTACCTTTATTGAATTCAAGATTCATCAAATACTTATCCAATTTGACATATCAAGCTCTTGGAGCTTAATTCAATCCATAAAGCGCTTTCTTCAACTTGCAAACCATATCTTTCTGATATGTCAACTAAAATCCATCCGGCTACTCAATGTAGATTTCTTCTTCTAGCTCATCATTAAGAAAGGTTGACTTGACATCCATCCAATAAACCTTGAAACTTGTGTAAGTTGCATAAGAAAGCAATAATCTAACAACTTCAATTCTAGCTACCAAAGAAAAAGTCTCCTCAAAATAAATATATTCCATCTGAGAATAACCCTAATAAATGTCTTGCTTTATTCCTAACAACTTCACCTTGCTCATTCAATTTATTTTGAAACACCCATTTAGTTCCAATTAGATTTTTATCCTTAGGTATGGGAACAAGAATCCATGTATTATTCTTTTCAATCTGATTCAATTCTTCTTCCATTTCTTTTTCCATTTCTTTAACCCAATTTTTTATCTTTACAAGCTTCATCAAAATCCTTAGGTTCAATCTTAGAAATCAAGCAACACTCTTCAACAATTCTTCTCTTAGTCATCACACCTCTATTCTTATCTCCTATGATCTGATTCTCTGAATGATTTAACCTTACATACCTAGGAGTCTTAGGATTTCTTTTATTTCTAGACTCTTGACCTTTTCTTTTGCACTATTACTTACATGTTCTTCTTCATTCTTAGGCTTTTCCAGAGCAATTTGACTTAGATTTTGGGTCTGCACTTGTTTTCCTTTATTTGGACTAACTTCTTGATCATCTGAATCATATCCACAAAATCTGATTTGTCTCTCATTTCCTTCATCAAACTTCACATTAACACTTTCAACTATCTTCCTCAATATCTTATTATAACACTAGTAGGCCTTAATTTTATTAGAATAACCAAGAAAGATTCCTTCATCACTTCTTGCATCAAACTTCATGAGATATTCATCTCTTCTAATATAGTATTTAATACCACTTTTTTTGAAATATCTAACTGTAGGAACATGAACAAACCATAACTCATAAGGAGTCTTACTAGTATCGCCTCCAATATGCACTCGGTTAAAGGTATATACTACAATACTCATAGCTTCTCTACAATAGATATGCAGAACATTTCCTTCAATCATCATGGTTCTAGTAGCTTCCTGAATTGTATTTTTTTTTCCTCTCTACAACACAATTATGCTGAGGTGTCCACGGAGTAGATAACTATCTCTTCACCCCATGCTCTTCACAAAAATAATTGAACTCACTGTAAGTAAATTCACCACCTTTGTTAGATCTCATACACTTCATCTTCAATCCAATATTTGTCTCAACCATAGCTTTGAAAATATTGAACTTCTCCAATGCTTCAGACTTCTCCCTTAATAAAGTAACCAACATCATCCCTGAATAGTCATCAACAACAACATGAAGTACCTATCACCCTGCAAGCTTATTACTCTAGAAGGACCACACAAGTCAGTATGCACAAGATCCAATATCCCATTAGAAGTATACTATTTTCTTTTCAAAGAAACTCTTGTCTTTTTTCCTAACCCTTACATACCAAATTAGAATGTTTTACAATCTTAGGTAGATCTCTCACTGCTTGATTGGAACTTATCTTAACCATGCAATCAAAATTCACATGACATGTCCTTCTATGCCATAACCAACTTTCATAAATTTGAGCAATCAAACAACTTTTACCACCAGCATTCAAGTAAAATATATTACCTCTAGTCTTTATACCTGATGCAATCTCAATTCCAAAGCTACTCAAGATCTTACATTTTCCATTCTTTAATTTCAAATCATATCCATTGTCAATCATTTGTGCAACACTCAAAAGATTATACTTTAGACCTTAAACATATAAGACATCATCAATGTTATGCTGACCATCAAGAGAAATAGAACCTGTACCACAAATTATACCAAATTTATCATCTGCAAATCTTACTACACCATAATCATACTTTTCTATACTCACAAACATACTCTTATCACCCATCTTATGATGAGAGAAACCACTGTCAATAACCCATTCATTCTTCTCTTCAACTCCAATAGCAAAAGATTTATCTTTATTAATGTAGCTAGTAGAATCAACAGTCACCGGATCATCTTCCTTGATAGAAAAGAACACCCACTCATCTTCTGACTTTCCTTTCTCAAACTCATCATCTATCACACCTTCATCAGCAACAATGTAACACTTTTCATATTTAGACGTATATGGCCTCAATGGCTTCTTAGAAATTATTTCCAGACACCTTGAGAAAAAATGTCCTATCTTATTGTATGAAAAACATTTAAGAGGCAACTTTCCTTTATACTTACCAACACCTTTAGGCAATCTTCTAGAAATTAGGGCTTCAAGCTCTTCTATCTCTCTTTCTTATTATTCAATCTCTCTCATCTCCTTATCATATCCAAATACTCTTGTATAAATTTCTCCCAGATCATATTTCTGCTTCCCAGATACAATAGCTTTGAATTTAGATTCAAATTTAGGATGGGCTTCACCAAATTTGTACAACTCAAAATAAATAAGCTTTCCAATCAGCATGTCTTTTGTCACAATTTGGATCTCCTCAATAGCAGTAGCTTTATGCTTGTAAGCTAGAGGCAAGGATCTCAACACCTTAGCAACAAACTCAGATTCTTCCAATACTCCACCGGTGCATCTAATGTTTAATACTAGCTCATTCACTTTCTGCATAAGGGAGGTAATGTTCTCATCTTCACCCATCTTCATCATCTCATATTTTCCTTTCAAGATCTGCAACTTGGAAACATTCACATGTTTGTCACCTTCATACAAAGTCTCTAGCTTCTCCCAGATCTCATGAGCACATTAGTCATCTCAAAATCAGACAAGGTACACAACAATGATTCCTTAGCTCTAATATTGAATTCATCGTCCTCTATCTCATTCGGAGTGGTAGGACAATTTTGAGGAGCATTATACACATTCTTAATAACCTTCCAATAATCTTTATCGATGCATCTCAAATGATATTCCATCTAGTTCTTCCAGAAAGTGTAATTTGTTCCTTCAAATCTCGGACTATCCTTTTTAAAAGAAAAGATATCCATCTTGAATCTCCTCAATCAGTCAAGCTTCTTCCAGAGGATCTAGCTCTGATACGAATTGTTGGCTACAATGCAACAAACTAAGAGGGGGGGTGAATCAATTTGCTCTCAAAATATACACACCTCAAACTTAAATTCAGATCTGATAATAAATAGTAAAAGAATAAAAAACCACCACATCAATAATACACATAACACAAAAAAAACTATGTGAAAAACCTAGTTAAGGGAAAAACCACAACGGGAAACTACCCACATTGAGACAATACCCTATTATGAGTAAGTGTAAATATTACAATGGGGAATGCACATGCATTCAGGCACACTACCTAGACCTCATTGCTCAAATTATAATAAGGGATACAACCTTGGGGAAGGTTCACTACCTTACATAAACATTTGAATTACATCCAGAGAATCATGAACTGATAAAATAACATCTTCTCATGCCTGGTTACAATTCCAATTAAGCACATATACTCAAACTCTACTCTTCCATACTTATTCACACTTCTTCACACTTATCCTCTACTATTGAAAGATCAATTCAATGTTCACACATGCAAACAAATCTCTCACATAAATATTAAATATGTTTATACAAATCATCAACCTATATTTCAAGGTCGGCTAAACCCTCAACATAGATTAAAAAACAATAATATCACATGCTACAACAATACATGAGAACTAAAACAATGTCAGCTAAGACATAGTTTGGACCTAAACCAATACCGCAAACATGTAACACCTCCAATAATTATGCCTCGAACATCCACAACACACTACAATAATCATGAATATCGCATAACACAAAGAACCCCACCAGATCAATTAAACGATAAAAACCACACATAATGATCAATGCGGACCATCAACACAGATAGAACCCAATCTATAAAAATCCCCAAGAAACATGAATCACCACAACAACAACTACAACATCACCTCTTACTAGAATCTTCATCATTATATCGAACCTCAAGAACACACAGTAAAATGACTGTCAAACCAAAAGAGTCACTTGCAGATCTCTGAAGCATGAACTATCTAAATTGAGGACACATATGAATGTCCCAAACACTACCAAATCTACAAACCAAGATATTTTAATTCTGGAGCAATACAGAGCACAAACTAGAATACCGAATAATATGAACAACTAAATATCAACCACAATACCAAATCTCACAACTCGATCAAATAATCGTGTGAACCTTTGAAACTTACATTGAATCAACTATAGATAAGTATCTCTAAACTCATTAAACCACAACAAGTCAAGTGCAACACACTAGCTAAACCAACTCATCCAATTTGACTGCAACACTGTAATACACAGAAGAATATGTTGACATCAATGACAATATATTAATCCAGCTTAAACGTATCAAAAATATCCAACAAAGTCAACTAATTGCCATAAATGTCTTGTCTCCCTCTCAACCCCCAACCTTAAATGCACCAACTTTTATCATTTTAAGGATTTCAAATACTCCCACTTTCCTATGCACTCTCATATTCCCAAGGAATTTTTAATTCCTTTTCTCTCCCCATTCTTCTACACACCTAATTATTTGGGAATTTTTAATTCCCTTTTCCTCTCGATGTACTTGAGGATATCTTCCCTATACACATTATGGAGTGTGGAGACAAGAAATCGCTTTATGGAAAATCTATTGGTCTCCATACCATGTCCCCTCAATCCACTTCATCTATTTCTTTCAATCTTGAGTGTCCATTATCCCCCTCTCAAATCTATAAATTGGAGTCTCCTCCCTTTCATTTTCATCTCATCTTCATGCAATAACATGTTGCTCATTTGTGCTTAGAATCATCTCCTTAACATCTTCATTATAGTCAAGATTAGGCATCCACATTAATCATCCATCATCCATCTAGAAATCACGCATGTGTTATTTTGTTTAGAGAGAAATCCATAACTCATCTTGGAGCCAATCCAAACAAGTTGGAGAGGGGTGCACCTTCAACTTCATCCAAGGTTCAATCTGAAGGAGAAGGCTAGAATTTGAGGTATAATGGTTATGTTTGTTTGAATGTTTTTTATGTTTTATAATTTATTTTACTAACCATTTCACTTAAGTTTTTCTCCATCTTCAAAATACTAATGTGGATGAACCTAAAATTATAGAAGAGGCATTAGGTATGAATGATGCAGAATCCTAGAAGATTGATATGGAAGAAGAAATGGGAGCTTTGAAGAAGAATGATAATTGAGATCTTGTACCATTTCCTGAAGGATGAAAACTTGCTTCTTGTAAATGGGTGTTTAAGAAAAAGATTGGTTCAGATGGAGGCATTGAGAAGTATAAAGCAAGGTTGGTTGCAAAATGCTACTCTCAGGTTGAGGGTGTTGATTATGGTGAGATATTTTCTCCTATTGCAAAAATGACATCCATTAGATTTTTTCTTTCTATTGATTTTGCTTATGATTTAGAGGCTAAGAAAATCGATGTGAAAACTATTTTCCTTCATGGTGATTTGGAGGAGGATATTTAAATAACACAGCTAGAGCACTATGTGGTAAAAGGTAAAAGTAATTTGGTCTATAAATTAAATAAATCTTTGTACAGCCTTAAACAAAGTCCTAGGATGTGTGGTACTAGAAATTTCATACATATGTGTTGATTTTGGGATCTGAACATTCTAAATCAGATCACTGTGTTTATTATAAATTTGATGGTGATCATTTCCTTAAATTGTGTTATATGTTGATGATATGAAATTCATTGGTAAAGGGAAAGGTATGATTTAAGAACTAAAGTCTCAACTTTCTACTAAATTTGAAATGAAAGATCTTGGTTCATTGAAACACATTCTTGGGATAAAAATTAGAAGAGATAGGGTGAATAGAAAGCTATGGCTAGGGAAAATTAAATATGTGAATTCATTTTTATGCAGGTTCAACATGTAGGATTGTAGACCATTGTGTGTTCCCTTTATAGTTGGAAAAAATTATCTATTCCAGATTGTCCTACATCTCCATCAGAGATGGAAGACATGAGAAGAGAACCTTACTAGAGTACAGTTACAATTTTGATGTATTCTATGGTTTGTACTAGATTAGACATTACCCAAGCAATGCGACTTCTTTCTAGATAAATGTCTTTTCTTGGTAGAGTTCATTGTGATGTAGTCAAAAGAGTCTTCAGATATTTTAAGGGTACCTTAGAGTATTCTTTGTGCTATCATGGTAATTTGATTGGAGATATTATTTACCTTGATATTCATGGTTGTGTGGATTTAGATTGGGTAGGTGTTATTGATAGAAGAAGATCCATCAGTGCTTGTGTTTACTCTATTTCGTGGTACAATTAGTTGGATGAGTAAGCGATAGGTTGTGATTACTTTCTCTATTGGAATTCTACACTCTTATGAGAATAGTGGTGGTGTCATTGATGGAAACCATCTAGAAACCTTCTAGTACTCATCTGGTAAAGCCACCGATAGGAACTGACACTGGCAGACACTTCACCGGCAACAACAAGAATGCATACTGACAGCCCAATCGACAAGGAACAAACTTTTGTTTATTGTATTTAAATGTAATTATCTTTTGTAAAGCCAACATGGCATATTGTAAAAGACTCATATATATGTATGAGATCTTATAGATCATTTTGTGTAGAAGAGTAGAAAGGTATATGCATGGAGAGAATATATGGATGATATTTTTTATAATGAGATATAGTTGATAGTGAAGGTTTTGGTTATAGAATGAGCTTAAACCGGTACTGAACCTGGCATAGTTGATGCTGATTTGAAACAATACATTGTATTGGATTTCATAATCCACTTTTGTAGTCAATGTGACTCTTATTGAGCAGTGAGCTCTAGGCAATTGGCCTTCCTGCATGTGTAGGCCCCTCATTGTAAGAAATATTTATTCATTGGCCAGTGAGTGAATATTGTGGGTCACAAATCCCACTGAAGTTTTTTTGCACACTAAGTTTCCTCATTAAACATCTTGTGTTATGGTGTGTTTTCTATGTTGTCTTTATTGTTTCTATTTACTGCATTAATTCTTATTTACTAGTACATTGTTTTGGGATGCAAAGTTCTTAATAAGTTTAAATATTCTGCTAACCGGTTAGATACTGATTCACCCCCCCTCTGAGTATCTTTGGGACTATCATTATAAATCCTAACATTTGGTATCAGAGCCTGGTCCTCTATTTTCAAAAGCCTAACAGCTTGAGGAAGATTCTAACACCGGTATAGATGGAGAACTTAAGAATATAATTGGAAGGAGCTCTTGTAGACTATGATGCAGAGAAGTTGAAGAATATCAAACTTGAAGATGATCTAAGGACTGCACAAGAATTCATTCAAGGACTTTAGGAGAATCTTACTATAGCTCGAAATTAAAGAAAATAACTTCATGAGAAGATGTAGAATGATAATGATGAAAATGAAACTCTTAATGAACTTTTGAACAAGTTGAGACAAGAAAACAATAATATGAAGAATGAAATGCATCATATGACTATGAGGTTTTGTTAAAAACATTGAAGACAGGAAGAAGAATGAAGATGACTTGACTAGGAGACTCAATGATGCTGGAAATGAAAATCTAAGAGTTAGTAATGAAAATGATATGTTGAAGACAAATCTGATTCACATGCAACATGATAAAACTGAACTCATAAGACAAAAGTGAATTCTGGAAAATGAGTTGGCTATTGCAAATCAACACAAAGATAAATTCAAGAAAAGTTCAGAGGAATTTGATAACATGCTGAAAAATTAGAAACCTAATGGAGATACCAATGGACTGGGATTTGAAGTTGGAGAAAGTTTTGGTATTGCAAACAATCATGATCATAGTAAACCGGTAAGACAACCTAGTTCTTGCAAATTTAATGGGAAATTCTTTAACTGTAACAAGTATGGTCAAAGAGAAAATCAGTGTAGAGTCAAAAACAATCAGAACATCAATGCACCCACTGGTCAATGTTTCAAATGCGACAAAGTTGGTCATAATTCAGAAAACTACAAAATGAATTTGAAATTTTATGTTTGTAGAAGATTTGGGCACTTATCCAATCAATGCAGAACACAAACTGGCATAGGATATGGAAAAGTTATTCAAAAGAATAATGTGAGTTTTTATATGCTTGTAACAAAATTGGACATATTGCAAAATTTTATAGAAGCAAGACTTCACCGGCAAATAGTAAAGAATCCAGTTTGAAAGGCAAAGAAAAGGTAGATGAGGTAAAGTAAGAATTTTCAAAACAATAGATTAGGAAGATAGATAAAAATGTTGATGAGACTATTTCTTCACTGGTAGAATAGAGTATTACTCCACCGGTAGGAGATTCTTCATCCAACTGAGAAGAAACCCTTTGGGGGTAGTGCAACAAGTTGAATATCATGTAGATTACCCTCTCTCAATGGTGAGAAGATACATATCTTCTTTACCAGCAGATGTGTTAAGTTTTACTTAATCGACAAGCATTTAATGTGGTTGTTGAGAGAAATTTCATTAAAAATCATTGGTTTTCCCTCATTTTTGATTCACCGAGCATTCAAATTAGTAGAGAGCATGAAATCTGAGTGAAGGTATTTGTTTCAAGAATTCAGACATTATCAAGAAGCTAAAGGTATTTTCCAAATGGCTTCTTCTTCTGCTCCTGAATTTATTGTGAACCCTACTATTGTGGAAAACATAAAACACCCTAGGCCCGTATTCAAAATTATTCTTGAAGTAGCTAAGCAAGATGATTCCATAGGAGCATTTTCAAAGATTCCTAAAGGTGTAGCTTATGTTGAAGACCCTAGGATATATATTCAGTGTAACATTGAAGAATTAGGTTCTGAGGAATTGCTAAATATATTTAGAACCATAATTTGTAATGAAAATGACACTGTTAAACCCGAGCACAAGATTGTGGAGACTTTAGGTTTTGTTGAGATATTGAATATTCCAGAATTTATGGAAGAAGTAGTGAGAATTGTCCTAAGTAGGGCACATGGAGAATTTCTATGGTTAGACTTTGTCTGCAAATTTTCTCGGCAAGCAATTACGGTAGTAATAGGTTTACCCTCAACCGACAACAGACCAGACAAAACAAGGAAATTTGCTAACAACAAAGTAATGACCCTAACTGGAGCAACATCAAATAGTAGATCATTGAGAGTGAATGACACCAAGGACATCAATGTGAGATTCATAAGTATGGTTTTAGGTTGCAAGACTACTCATGCAAATAGACTTAATTCAGTTTCTAGTCTTTGCATTAATAGTTCTTATGAAATGGTGAACAATAATGCAAAAATATATGTATGTGAATTACTGAAAGATGAACTCATAGATAATTTGAAAAAGATTAAAGGTGATAAGAAAGGGACATTTGGTTTTGGTAATCTCTTAGTGAGATCCCCGGTATAGGACAAAAAGACTTTGGCTATGACATACCAGTAGGAAAACAATTACAAGAAGCTTTCACCAACATGGGAACTACTAAGGACAGCAACATAACTGAATACTTTAAAGTTTTTTAAGCTAAAATGAAAACTAGAGAAAGACTACCGAAGAGTGTAGTGGATAAATATGATAAAGAAATCTATTTTGTAATCAAGAAGGATGAAACATGGATGGAATTTGTACTACCTAGTACTGTATGGGTAACATCAATGGGTTATGGGATAGATCTCAATATAATTGAAACCTATGCAAAAGCTTTGTTAGATGCATGAAGAGAAACAATAGAAGAAGTTTTTGGTAGTGCTGAAATAATTGAAAGTATTGTGAAAACAATGAATCAAAGGAAGAAAAAAGAGAAATACATAAGAGATGCATCAAAGCAGGTAAAGGAAATCAAAGAAACTGTTATGAATAGTACTGGTATAACGGCTAGTGAGTTGGAAGGACTACAACCGGAGGCACACATTTCACTGGTTGGCACATCTTCTGACAGTGAGATACCAGCTGAATTCAAAAGAGTTGAAAGGAAGAGAAAACCTTCACCAGTACCCTCTCCTCCACCCAAAAGGAAAAGGACTCTAAAGAAGAAACAATAGGCAATAAGGCAACTGGCTAAGAAACTGACTCCCAAGAAGAAACAAAAACTAGTCATACCCTCATTAGATAATTTGCTAAATGAAATAACTGATGATGGTAATTTGGCTAAGAACACATTCCAAGATTCAGAAAAGGAAAGCATTGAAAATAATATATCTTTACATCTGGATATATACAAGAAAGTTTTAATTGAAGTAGTGGATGATTGGCCCAATGAACTATATAGAAGGCTAGATGCCAAGAGGATTGCAATGATGGAATTGGACAAGAAACTAAAAGTTGAAAAACTTCTAGCTATACATCTAGTTAACTCAAAAGAGGAGATTGATGACCTGATTTGTGAGGCTTAAAGATCCATTTTTTCTAGTGGTCACCGACAAGTAAGTTTGATGGCTAGTAGAGTAAATGAGATTGCAGAGGAGACTGTTGATAAATGGGATATCTTCTTTGTGGAAAAAGAAAAACATTCAAAGTTCATCAGAAGGATAAAGACAAAGGGAAATGTAAAGTTGATGGAATACCGAACATCAAAATAATTGACAATTTGCCACCACCCTTGGATACTGCACCGATACATATTGATGATCCACTGATTACTGAAAGTGAAGGTATCACACATGACAACACTAATCTTGAATCTGAAATACTATTTGCCATGAATGTAGACACTCAGGAAGTGAATATTGTTGTGGAGAGGGATGGTATAGAGGCTAAGGATAATAATGTTGACAGTGAAAAATTTGTTGATAAACCAGTAGAGACTGTTGAGGTTGAGATCCCAACATAGAAATCATTACAAATAGAGTAACCATTACAAATAGAGTAACCATTGGATACTAGAATGACTATTGAGGGTATAGATGCTAGCACAAAGAAACCTACTGAGACAGAGATACAGATAGTGGAGCACATAGAGAAACCGACATAAGCAGAGGTACATATTGAGGTAGTGAAACCGGTAATCATTGAAATACCTAAGTAATCAGACAAACCTTTACTGGTTAAAATGCAAACTCGGACTGATCCACTAGAGGATATCATAGACAAAATGGTTACAAATATTGGAAGCACAAAGGTAATTAAGGTAGTTGGTCAGACATTCGGTACTTCATCAAGTGAATTCAGACCTACTAATGTGACAGAGGTACTCCTGGACTCTATCAAGAAGATAGCTGACTATAATGCATTGGCTTACAAGGAAATTGATGACATCATACCAATTCTTAAATTAATTGCACCGAAATTTAACATAGATCATGTAAAGGATTCTTTAGGTAAATTGGACATATTGTCCAAATTCATTACTGAGAATGTAATAATGGTTGATAAGGTGAATGAAAACACCTTCAAAGAGAAAGTTGAAAAGGAAAAGGATAAATTCTTTGGGGATACAATAAAGAAGTGCACATAACACATAAATACACTTTTATTGGCACTGAACACTACAATTTTGGAATACAAAGAGCTATACAGAGAAACATACAAACCACATCTTTTGACATAGGACATAGAAAAGGAAATAAGAAGAGTACAAAAATAAATAGATGACATAGCTAATAACATAATTGGTTCATCCGAACCTATATTAGTTATTGAGCAGGAAATAGCAGGTTTTGAGGAGAAATTGGAGAAATTTGAGAAAGAGAAGGCAAGGATTAAGGATAATGCCAGAGAACTTAAGTATAAACTTGGTCCTAAGTTGGACAACCTTATCTCTCTGAGAAATGAAATCTCTGAGGCATTACTTCAAGGAGAAAGATTACCAGAAGATCACACACATCATCTCACCGACAAAATCCAATAGACTGAGGCAACCATGAATGACAACAATAGATTCATGCAGAGTTTGGTTTTGGCAGACATATTCTAGATTGTAACCAACCGGTTACAAACTTTGAGGTGAAATGTTTTCACTCGTTTGATGATTTTTGACAACCTTTGTCATTGATGTCAAAAGGGGAGTAGTGGACAGAGAAAAATGATTAATTAGAGGAGATAATTTTCTCAGGGGGAGCATATCTTTTTGGTAACTTTTTGGACTTCGGTTTTTGGAACAGTTTTTGGATTTTTCTCATGACTGTTTCCATCAATCCCAAAGGGGGAGATTATTGGCATTCTACAATCTTATGAGAATAGTGGTGTTGTCATTGATGGCAACCATCTAGTAACCTTCTGGCACTCATCTAGTAAAGACACTGGCACTGGTATAGACATCTACATATACCGGTAGACACTTCACCAACAGGGACAACAATGCATACGGGCACCCTAACCGACAAGGAAACAAATTTTGTTTATTGCATTTAAATGTAATTATCTTTTATAAAGCCGACATGACATATTGTAAAAGACTTATATATATGTATGAGATCTTATAGATCATTTTGTGTAGAAGAGTAGAAAGGTATATGCATGGAGATAATGTATAGATGATATTTTGTATAATGAGATATAGTTGACAACGAAGGTTTTGGTTATAGAATGAGCTTAAACCGGTATTGAACCTGGCATAGTTGATGCTGATTTGAAACAATACATTGTATTGGATTTCATAATCCACTTTTGTAGTCAATGTGACTCTTATTGAGCAGTGAGCTCTAGGCAATTGGCCTTCCTACATGTGCAGGCCCCTCATTGTTAGAAATATGTATTCATTGGCCAGTGAGTGAATATTGTGGGTCACAAATCCCACCGAGGTTTTTTTGCACACTGAGTTTCCTCATTAAACATCTTGTGTTATGGTGTGTTTTCTATGTTGTCTTTATTGTTCCTATTTACTGCATTAATTCTTATTTACTAGTACATTGTTTTGGGATGCAAAGTTCTTAATAAGTTTAAATATTCTGCTAACCAGTTAGATACTGATTCACCCCCCCTCCTCTCAGTATCTTTGGGACTGTCATTAATCCTAACATTCTCCACTTTGGAAGTAGAGTATATGGTAGCTACTTATACTTTTAAAGAAGCCATTTGGCTTAAGAGACTCTTTTTCGATATTTGAATAAAACAAGGTGCAGTGACAGTTTATTGTGACAATCAGAGTATGATCAACCTAACTAAGAACTCAACATTTTGTGTTTGGACCAAACACATTGATGTTTAGTATCATTTTGTCACAGATATGGTCAAAGATGGCAGGATGAAGCTAGTTAAGGTAGAGACTTTGATGAATGTTGTATATTCTTTAAGTAAGGTTGTGAGCACAAAGATGTTCGAATGGTGATCGGAGTATATGGGCCTCATGGCCCCTAGCAATTACTTTATTGTCTAGATACTCCCTTTTCTCTTGCAAGGTATTTTTCAAGTGCAAGAATGATGGGAAAATGGTGTCTCAACCTTTCATTTATGGTAGCGTACTATTTACAATAAGTTTTTTTTTAGCACAAAATAGTGTGAAATTATCCCCAAAGCTTTGGATTGGCTAAATAAGCATACCGACAAATTTTGGCACAAGATCATAACTAGGAGTGAAGATATTTAAGTTTTAATTTATAAAGGGTGTGATGAAAGGATTAAATTTAATTTTAAGGTCTTTATACCCTTTGAAATTTCCTGAAAAATCAATCTCACTAGTATAGTGTGTTAAAAGGTGATAGAGCACTCCACAAGCTTTATGGTGCATCAAACAGTTCGTCAATCAGACACCTAGTTCACAAGTTATGGCCTTTGGAAGTTTGGACTCCTGAAAGAGGAAATATAAAATGCATCAGACATATAAATGAGTTGTAAAAGGGAGGAACAGGTGTTGATGTGTGTTTTGGCATGTCATAGGGCATATATAATGAAGATAAGGTTGGCTCTACTTTATTGGGTGGTTTTATCCCATGGTTTTGTAATACCATTTGACAGTTTCTTGTATTGTATCTCCTATATATGAGGTGTGTGAGATAGAGTTTGTGTGTAAGAGTCTTATTGATATTAGGTTACCTTTGAATCTCGGATTAGTGGGACTCCTATGAAGAACTTTCTCTGCATGTATATTGTAATATGCTATTGATATTTGAATAATATATTGAGTTGCTTTTGGAATGTGGGGTTTTTCTAAGGGTTTTCCCCATGTAAATCACTATGTTGTGGTATACATGATATTATGTTTATTTATGTTAAGTTTTTGTAACTATTGTAACAATCTGTAAAAGTTTTTTCATTACCCTCCTCTCAAGATTAATGTAGGAATTTGTTATGCTACTTAACTTCCTAACATGAATTAGGGTTGTAGATAGTCTTCGTAGAACATAAAATATGAATGTCAGCTCCAATGCTTGAATCTTGACTTCACTTTTTCTCCAATTCTTTGTAGAATATTGATAGCTTTCTCACTTGAATTTGATACAGTGTAATTGAGATCTTGAATTTTTGGATTAGGTTTTGGAATGAGAGGGGTAAACCTCCTTTTATACTTTCTAGTCAAAAAACAAATTTAATTTTTGGCGTGAGATAACATGGGATCTAGGTTTACACCCTAATTAGGTGACTACTATAAGGCCCCAAGCTACGCCCTTTTCTAGATGACCATGGTGTTGGGCACCATGGTCCTAGAAATAAAGGCTCCAGGATCAAGGAGAGATAGTGTAGATAATGAAAAATTGTGTTTTATAGCTAGTGTGAGCAGAATCAATGCTTCAGTAAGGCCTTAAAAGATGAACACCAAAGTGAGGCCTAATTAAGGACAAAATTGTAGGAAAGTACAATTTAGGATGCTACACTAACATCACCCTAGAACCCACTAATGTACGAAGTAAATTGAATGACTAGGATCACCTCAGTCTCCCATTAGTGTTGCTCTCGCCTCTTAAGTGGCTTTATTGTTAGTAATTTTATGTTTCTTTCCAAGAACTACCCATCTGCCTATATATTTTTTTGTGGTTACATGTATATTTATATAAACTAATAGAAATTGATGCATGTATTAATAAAAAAGGGAATAGTATGTGTTGTGATTTATAATCATTTAAATATTTCAGTGTTTGATTTTAATTATGAAGTTTGTTCATAAAAAGAGTTATATTATTTAAAAAATATATTGCGGGTATTTGTACGAAGATGAGGGACCAAAATGGGGTCTTAAGATGACACCTTTTTTTGAAATCAGTAAAGTCTAAACTTAGATGAGAAATCAAAGATAACTACACTTGAAATTTGAAGATGCAACAAGAACAACAATTGTAGTGCTTTGAATCTACTTTCTAACTACTATTTATTTTTTTAAATGGTGGAATCAAGGGTTTGAAAAATGGGCACCACATTTGTTGGACCTATTTTTATCAGAATAACATAACATAGCATCAAATATGGTGCTCCTAAAATGTTAAACTTCTTTTTTTAAATCAATTTTGAAAATCGCTCCAGTAACAAACTATCCAACGCCATGTAGTTTATGCCAATTTTTTTGGCTAATTTTATTATAAATATTTGATTTTTACTAATTTTTGAGGTGCACACATCTTGAAAAATATAAATTTATGTGTTCTCCCCCCTAAATATTTTGAAAGATAATCAAAAATCACTTTTTTAAATTTGTGTAGAATGGAGTCTACTTTTTTAAAAATGTAATTTATTTAATTCGATGAATGAGTAAAAATCTATGCCCAAAATAGCACAATTTTGTTTTTGCCAAAAACTAAACACACTAACAAAAGAAATTAGAGATGAAAACCTTTACTTTATCCAAATTTGAAAAAATTATATGGCTGGATAGCTAAGAGAGATCTTAATGCCATCAAGGTGTTTATTACTGTTTGCATTGAAACACATGAAAACTTCATGGAGAGAAGCACCAAAAATGTGAGAATTTTTTTTATCTTTTCAAAAATAACACGTCTTAGTCCTTAAATTGTTGTCCAAGCCAAAGACTTGGTGTTTCCCAATACAAAACATTTAGTGAGTGTAGAATTTGGTTCTCATCAACTTAAAATAATAATAAAAAAAATCATTTTTTACATTTGATGAGTTTCAAGTTTGGTGCTAGTGAAATATGAAAAATGAAAATTTCCATTTGGGGATAGCCAAATTTGGTGGTTGCCAAATGTATTGTATTAGCAATTTCTCCATCATTTTTTTAGGCAAAAGGCCATAGGCTTATAATTATATTGATATAAATATTACATTACAATAGTAACATGAAGCATAAGATTGTCCATGAAAGGATATACTATGAGCTATAGGTGGCCAAAGAGCATCAAACCCACTGGTTAGATAAAAATAAAAGCCCTTTACATCTGATATTTAGAAATTTGTAGAGGGGAAAACAACCATACCTCAAGAATTATATACTATTTTACAAAACATTGGGCAAATTATTTTAAGGTGGGGGAAATAGGATGGAAACAAGGAATCTATTTCAATGTAGTACCTTAAATTGGAAGTAAGATGATCCACTAGTCTCAAGAAAGGTCAAGCACAAAGTGCATGCAATGCTCATTCGTTGTGGGGTGCTTGAAGATGACTATGCAATTATAAATCAAAATAAAATGAAATAGGCTAAAATTAAAAAAATTTGGTAAGCACAAAAAGATAGTAAACTTGCAGACCAATTTCAGAAAAGGCGACAATAGAATAAACTATAATTGACCTACAGTCCAAATTTGATGCAAAAATGTAGACTAGGTCACCCAAACTAGCCAACTCCCAGGATTAGGTCATTGTACTTGACCTACTCTGATAACTTTCTAATCTAATGAATTGTAGACTATAGATCTCCACCTTATTAATATATACTTATTTTCATAGGGAAACACTTGTTCTTGCACACTAGAAAAGAAAGAAAATGTTAGGTAGAATGGGGTTTGACTAATTCAAACCCTAGTTTTTGAATTAACCTTGAAATTCAATTTAATTTAACTTGAATTGAAAGTGTGTTGTTAGGTAGCAGAGGCTAGAACTGATAATGGAATGTTTATTCCTTCATAAACCTTCTTAATGTTCAAGTTCTCATGAAGATGTTGATGTTGACTTGAATGTAGTTTTCTTTAGGAATGAAAGATCATGGATTCCATCACAAATTCATATATATGGAAATTAATCCTAATCCTAAATGCCTTGATTCTTGATCTCTTGCTCTTGGAATTAAATTTCCTTTCGTTGTCTCCTTTTGTGTCTATCTCATCAAGATACCTAAAATGATGAGGATAGCTTACTTATATACCTCTCTCAAGAATTTTAGGGTGCAAAACTCAAAGAAAGATGCCATAAGAAAATATTTCTTGCTCAATCTAGTTGAGTGTGCTATTGTTTAAATTTTGGGCCAAGAATCAGAGATCTTGGGTGACTTGTTGCCCCTATTGTGGCCTCAAATTGGAACTTGAGGTCAAAAATGAGGAGATGTTAGAAATAGATGTTAAATTGGGGCTAGATCAAGCATGTCAGGCACCAAAGGCCAATGACACTAAAATAGGGGCTACTTGAGCAATAAATTGCATAGGGATGTAATTTACGATGCTACATTTAGCCCCGACTTTAGCAAGAGTGTGAAATTGCATTCATACTTATGGTAAAGTATATCAAAGCATAATAAACCTTCATTAAGGTAAAACTGACGAGGATCATGAAGCCCCAAAAGTGACTTAGGACCTCATAAATCTAAAACCAAGACAAAAGGAGTGACACATGAAGAGAGAAAAAACATGACCATACTAGCCTAGTAAGGTTAAACTTACTATGATTCATATAGAGAAAACGGTGGAAAGGAGAACTAAAATACTCTAGTGAGCTATGTTATTCTTGTCAATTTATCTCAAGGATAACCAAGGAAAGCATTGTATCCAATGAAATTTTCCAAAGAAATCATGCAAAGGATAACGTAAGGAAAGCATTGTATCCAACTAAATCCACCAAATGAAGATTACAAACCAAAAGGCATAGTTTGCTAAGTAACCAAAAAATAATGATTGCAAAAACTGATCTCTAGTGTGTGCATAATGTGTAATGAAGAGGGAAGTGTATTCCCCCACGTTAAAGTGATTGTGGATACCTTATTGAGGAAAGTTGATTTAAGGCAGCATACATGCATCCAAAAGACAAGAACATCTCCAATATGATATGGCCCCAAACAAGGACAAAAACTAGGGAAATAGAGCACATAGAAATAAAGAGCACATAAGGGATCGAGTAACTTTGAGTTCAATGTGTGTAGATATATATCAAATATATTTTCATTGAATCGACCTCATCCCCCAAACATAGTAGAACTACGAGCACAATGGAAGAAGAGCACATTAAATTACAAACAAGTTTGTTTTGGGTCAACATGGAAGAGACTGAAAAGAGATCTCAACGCCTTGCATCGTCCCCAAGTAGATAACACAAAGGCATAAAGAACACATGGACACGATATAACATTAATATGAAATATAGAAGAATTGATATACAAATAGAGGAATGCTATAATGGATTCAACCTCTTTATTACCTTTTACCAATGGAGTAACAAGGATCATCCAAAGAGAACCTAACATAACACAAAGAGATATCAACCAATAACATGAATAAAACTAGTTAAGAAAATTATCCACTACCGATATTTATTAACATCATTTAGTGAAGGTGGATAGGATGCAAGAGGAGTAGTATCAAGTGCCAGGTCCCGGAGACAACTGAGAGGGGGGGGTGAATCAGTTGTCAAATAAATTCAAACCAAAAACAACTTAACTAACTTAATGCTTAATACCAATTGTAGACACCCAAAATTGTCCAGTCTAATTAAATAAATATTTTATTTATTTAATTATCTAAGCCTAATTCTTCTATTAATTAAATAAATCTCTATTTATTTAATTAATTCATTTATCCTCTTCTAGCCTTATTTCTCATTTAAATAAATACATTTATTTATTTAAATTATCCTTTTCCTAAATTAAATAAATATCTTATTTATTTAATTGATCCCACAAGTCTTCTATTAATTAAATAAATCTTTATTTATTTAATTAATTCATTAAACCTTTTCTACCCATGACACATGTCATTCATCTCTTAATTCATACACTACCTACCCCTTTCATTATTTTATTATTTCCTCTACCTACCCTCTAATCATAGCCGACCTCCTTTTACACCTCTCAATCTTATCCCTCCATTTCTTATTGTGTCTTCTATATAAGGAGATGCTTCCCTCATTATCAAACCCTAATCGTTCTATGCATCCTAATGAATCATCTTAAGGACTCGACTACACTACGATCCTACTTGCAATCACATTCCGTTCTTTGTTGAGCTCTTGTGCACATAAAATCTGAGAGCAAATATATCAAGCAAGATCAATGGAGATAGGAAGAATGGAGATCAAAAGCCTATTGGACATGTGATGGTATAATCTTTGTGATTTCATTTGATTTGCATTGTCTTAGGTAATCTTCATATGTTATGGTGGATCTTTATTGTTGTTAGTCTAGGGTTTTTGTGGTTGAATTCATTTAGCCTTTCAATATTGTTATTATTGTTATCCATTTTCACCATATACATTTTGGCACGCCCAGTGGGACTCTTGTCCCTTTTTGCATTTAACATCCTTGTTGCAGATTTTGTATTTTGAAGTTGCAGATCTGACATTTTCGGCAGCATTTTGATATTCCCACGTCTGCGGACTTTTGGATCGCGTTTTTTTTTTTCTGGTGTGTCTGTGACTTCTGGAATCACGTCTGTGTTACTAGCAGTATTTTATTTTGCAGGTTCCAGGAAAGCGCGTTTGCATTATTAAGTCGCGTCTGCGATGTTTTTAGCCGCATTTGTGTCCAAAAGTCGCGTCTGTGTTCTGTAGCCATGTTTGTGTCTCACAGAACCGCGTCTGTGTCATGAAGTCGCATTTGTGTTGAGGGTAATCGCATCTGTGTTCACCAGTTTCAAATTTTGGGTTTTTATTGATTCAATTTTCAGATTTTGCATTTAGGGTTTTAGATCTGGTTTATTTTGAGCTAACATTTTCAGATCTAGCTAACGAAATTGGTGCAACTTGTCTTAAAAGAAAAATCTTTTTTTTTGAAGGCTCCTATTTTCACAAAGTCTTTTGGGTTTAAAATTTACCTAACTTGGGTGCTTGCAGGAAGGGGTGATCATTTGAAACAATCCAAACTACTAACAACTCTTTGTTGTAGGTCCTTGGCAAGGGTTTTTGGATTTTTATTGTGTGCCTTGTTTTCATAGACTAGCAAACACTTCAATTGGAGCACTAAAATTGAATCATTGTCTTTTGTGTCTTGAGCAATAGGCTCTTTTGTTTTAATCTTTAGAGGGCCTGTCTTCCCATGTGGTCATTAGGACTACTAGTGAGAAGAGAACGACCCAAGTGGTAGCGAGGAAAACCCACCTCTTCCAAACCACTATAAACAAATGTATACATGGTGAAAACTATGGATAACGTGTGCTGATTAGTTCATATCGACACTATGTCTCCCCATAAACCCATTTGATCAAATTTATTTGTTCAGATGTAGGGCATAACCCCTACCAGCTAGGAGCCTTTTGTATTTACAGAGCTGAAAGTGCCGCATGTATGGCCACACGAGATGATACCCTTACTAGCACCTTTTTGTTTTAGAAGCCCAAATCCTTCTAGTTGTTGGGGCAGGAGGTCAGACCTCTGGTAGCGGCCCACATACATACGGTTCTTAGTAGAGATATAAAGTTCGCCACAGGGAGTTTTCATGGGGACTGATGCTTAGCTGACCTAAGAAGTGAGTGCTGAGGGTGGAGCCAGTGAGGTCAAGCATCTAAGTATCTGCTCTAAATAGCGTAGCCTCAGGGGTAAAACCCCATGTGGGATCAACAACTATTGTCTTGGCTAGCCATAAGAATTGTGCTTGACTTATTTTAAACATTCAAAACATTCAAGACCAAACATCAAAACATTGTGTCTTTTGTGTCTTCAACTGTATGCAAAACATTTTTACATCAAACAACACACTTTTATTGGAGTCATTTTTGAGTCTAGACACTTGCAAACATTGAGTCCTCTTCAACACTGTGTTCTCTTGTCACGAAAAATAGTCAAATAGTCAGATTTGATCACAACAAAAATGACTTCACAGATTGGAAAAGATTGCACAAATTTTGCAGAAACGCGTCTGTGTCGAACATAATAGCATCTGTGTTGTATAACTGCATTTGTGAAGGGCATAATCATGTCTATGTTCCTAGAATCAACATTGTAATTTGCAAAAAAATCTCAGAAGCGTGTCTATGTTAAACAGAGCCATGTCTGTGTTAGGAAACTGCATCTGTGAAGTATACAGGCGCGTCTACATTTAGAATTGAAAAACTGTTACAGTCTAGCAAACAAACACAGTCAGTTTCGAAATTCTTGAGCTTCCTAGGTCATTTCTCTAGGGTTTTATTTAGCATTCAACCTGTTTTGGGTCTCACAAAGTCCATCATTGCTTTACATCTCACTTTACATTCACATTTGTCTAAAATTGAGTCAAAAGGTCACTTGCTTGTCCTCATCATACTTTGTCAACACACTACATACAACAACACTTTGCTAAGTGGTCCCTCATCAAGGTTTCGTACCTTTGGGTCTCATTTGGTCTTACTTAGAGTCAAGGTCAACTTACCTCATCAAGAGAAACTATCCTCTCTTTGGAAGTCACACCTACTCTACTACATACATACTTGGTCTTACACTTTGGACATTGCAAGTACACCTTAGATTCATTTACATTCCATCCAACTCTTGATCTTTCGTACTTCTTTTTTCATTTTCATCTAGTCTCACACATCTTGGTCAATACTTAGTTCATGGTTGAAACCCATCTTCAAAAATCTAGGAGAGAAACTAAAGAGGCTCAAGAGTCTGCAAACATGAGTTCTTATGAGTATGACAATGATATCTTTTTCAATTCTGATCATACTACATTACCTGACATGGATGCCTATAGAAACCTTCCAAATGTTGAGAACATGGACACTACAAACAACAATGATACACACAATAATGATATGGACAACTTTTCAGTACATTCAATAGATGTGGAAGAATCCATTATGGATCCCCATTTCAATCGATTGGTTGAGGAAATAATGAGAAGGGATAGACAATACTTCTTACACATGATGGCACAAAGTGGAGCCAAGATACCTCATGATTTTGACATGTCTCAAATAATGGAAAATCAACCTTTGCATCAACCTCACTCCAACATGGATCAAAGAAGGCCTAATAGTGGAGGCAATAGAGGACCACATATGGTACCTGAATCACCATCATCTTTGTTTCAAAAACCTAAGGTCCCACATACACATGGTCAAGCATATGATACTCACCTTCACAGACCATTATGGAAGTCTTATGCAGAGAAATATGCTCAATCACATATCAATGCTAAGGATCAACCACCAAAGCAATTGGATATTCAAAGGCATGCTCAAAATTTGGACACAAGGAAACCCCGTGTCAAATTTGGGGGTAACACATTAGAACATGACATGCCTGTAGAATATGGTATACATGCACAAAATAGATATGGTGTTCCTCAACATGAATCTATACCAAAGGGTCCATATACACAGCATCATTATAGACCTCCTCCATATGAACATGTGTATGATCAATATATTCCATATATGCAACATGCTCCTCCTCCAATTGGTGCCTCAAGCATAGGGTATGGTCCAAGAAGTTGATCTCCACCTAAGAGAAATTTGGAGCAACAAATGAGGGACTTACAAAAGAAAATGGAGGACATAAATACACTGAAGCCAACATACACAATGAGAGACATATGTCCTTATCCATTTGACAAAATCATTCCAATGCCTCCTTTTCCTACACACTTTGTGATGCCTAAATTTGATAAGTATAGAGGAAAAGGGGATCCTAAGGCACACATAAGATAGTTTTTCACAGCTTGCATTGAGGTAGCAGCAGAAGAGACATATTTGATGAGATTATTCCCACAAAGCCTAGGTGATCAAGCTATGGAATGGTTCTCCCAACTTCCACCTAGAATTAAGTCTTGGGGTAACTTAGCAGAGGCATTTATCCAACATTTCTCCTACAACATAGAGACAGACATATCAGTCACTACTTTGTGCAACACCAAGCAAAAAGATGGAGAGTCTTTTCCAACATTTTTGCAAAGATGGAGGAATCTAGCTAGCAGATGCTCTTGTGAAATTCCACAAAAACAAATGGTAGAAATGTTCACCCAAAATGTTAACAAAGAGATTGGTTATGACTTAAGGAAATCTTGTTTGTCCACCTTCAAGGACGTCATTGAAAAATGCTTAGCAATAGAGAAGGTCCTAATTGAACAAGGCATCATTAAGATATTCAAAGAAAACAAAGATGACTTTAAAGGAAAAGACAAGCCAAGATTTTGGAATAAAAACAAGAACATAGTCAATGATGGTGTTGTTGACGCTAACACAGTGCGACCAAAATTCATCTTTTCGGGATCAAGTTCTACAAACAATCAAGTGAATACTCAAACAACTTCCAAATCATGAAGGAAGTACACTCAATTGGGAGAACCACTTGAGTCAGTTTTCAAAAAGCTAGTGGCAAACAAGGTAATCACAGTTCTAGATTTTCCTCCATATGAGCCAAAGGTTAAGCCAAATTGGTGGAATGATGATGAGTATTGTGAATTTCATAAGAGGAAGGGTCATAAGACAAGAAATTGTCATCAACTGAAGAACATCATACAAGATCTTATTGATAGAGGTGATATTGAGATTGAGGGATATTCGTCTAATCAAGAACATGAGATGTTTAAGGAACCATTCCCAAAGCATGACAAAGGAAAAGCTAAAGTCATAGATAATCAAACCAACTATACCAGAGCATCCCACAACTATGATTCAATTATCAATCACATCTCGATGGACAATTACATCTCTACCATTATCATCAAGGACAAAAACCTTGAGAATTCTACTCGGAGACCCAAGATTGTCCTAAAAGGTGTTGGATCTTCTTTCGAACCTACCTCTAAATGTCATGTTACAACCCGCTGAGGTAAATTCACTTTGCAAGGTGCTCCAGCCAAGAACACTGCTTCCTCATCAACCAAACCTGAGTATGAACTTGTAGAAAAATTAGGGAAGACACCCACGCTCATCTCCATTCTTGAGCTCCTACGCATATCCCCCACACATAAATCCATTCTTGACAAAATCTTGAGAGACACCGTAGTTCCTACTAATCTGAACGTAGACCAGTTTCAAGCCATGGTGGGATACCTTTCCATTCCACACTCCCTTACATTCACAGAAGCTGATGACACCTCCATATGTCAGCCACATAATGCACCATTACACATTGAAGCCTTCATACACAAACATAGAATCAAATGAGTCCTAATAGATAGAGGAGCAGGTCTAAACTTTTGTACATTGAGCACTATTAAACAATTGGGATATTCCGACAAAGCTGTGAATTCTACAAACAAAATTACTATCAAAGCATATGATGATGAAGAGCGTTCATCCAAGGGTACAGTCACCTTACCTCTCAGAGTTGGGCCAGTTACAAAGGATGTGGTTTGTCAAGTCTTGGATCTAGATCTCACTTATAGCATATTACTAGGACGGCCTTAGATTCATGAAATGAGAGCAGTCCCATCTACATATCATCAATGTATCAAGTTTCCACACAATGGAGTTGAAGTGACCATCAAAGCTGACCCAAATCCATTCATATATTGCAACAATCTATGACCTAGATCAGAAATAACAATTCCAGCCAATCGAGAGGCTATTCCTTCATCGGCATATGTGGATCCAGAATCCTTGAAAGCTTCTACATCAAAACAAACAGAGCTCAAAGAAAAATTCAAGGTTAAAGATATGGGATGTGGTGAGTATATCTTTCATGTTGATCAACTCCCACTATCTCCTAAGGTATTCAGTCAATAGGAAAAATCTATAAACAATTTGCAATGCTAAGGAATTGGGTGTGAACCACCTAATGTTGTGGCTACTAAGTCCAAATGCAAATCTCCTCTAGTGGTGCAAGCAACTCTTGATATCAATAATCCTAAGAGTGGTTCCAACAAATAATCTATTGAGTGTATCGCCAACCCTCTTGAGAACTCACATAGCCTTACCATATCATCCACTAATTCCATTTCCACTCCTCTCCTAGACTTGGATCAACAAGAATCACAAAAGCCCTTACTCATTGGGGATCAAAAATCAAGCTTTGAAAAGAAAAATCTAAATGTCAAAACTAAAGAAAAGTCCTTTAGTTCAAATCAAAATCAAAAGCTATTGGACTCTGCAAAAATCAAAGTCAAGGATAAAAATACTATGAAAGAAAAAGAACAAGAGTTGATCTCCCCTAATATCAAAATAACTGGGGGCAAAAGTTCTACAATTTCAAGTCAAAAAGCATACTTATTGATCCTAAGTCTCCATCATGTCATGATACTTTCACTTCTTTTCACAATCATAAGCCTTCATAACTCATCCACTTGTTTCGCACATCCTTTCCCTTCTGGCGATACATCATGGACCTTTAATGGAGCTTCCTTGAAGGACTTTGTTATCAAGGATGCCCAAACTTCTTCAGGTGACACGCATATGGGCATGTGTAGTCCACACATTAGTAATTCTATCTCAGTTCCCTTATCAAGGAAGATAGTCACTCGAACTACATATCATTCATTCAAGGAATGACGCAACTACAATCATAAGGTAAAGCCTCGCACATTTGAGGTGGGTGACTTGGTTCTTATAGAAAATCCTAAAAATTAGCAAGATAGATAGAAGAAGGACAAATTCGAACCAAATTGGCTTGGTCCTTACATCATTACAGCAGCATATGGATCTGGGGCATATCAGCTCTCAACTATAGAAGGTCAACCTTTGGAGGATCCTATCAACAGCATACACCTTCATAGGTTTTACACATAGCTCTTCAGCATATCCTAATTCAAAAATACAAAAAAATCAAAAAATTTCAAAAATACAAAAAAAAATTATAAAACAAAAAAAATCATTACTTGGTGAAAACTTGAGAAACAGGCGCCTTGTGACACAAAAAAAAATTGAAAAATCAAAAAAAGTAAAGAGAAATAATTTTGTCCAATGTTGAAAACCACTTCGGTGGCACCCTGGGCAAGTACCATGGTGAAAACTGGGTCACCAGCGCCATGTGTAGAGACATTGCTCCTCCCTCCTTCAGGATTCACTTTCATCCCTTCACTTTGCACACACTCACAACCTATCCATTCATAATAAACTTACCCATCCCATCATGGCTTGTTATTGATCTACCCAAGATTGGTTAGCCATTCATAATAAACCTCCCTTTCCATCCATAATAAATCAAATCCTATCTGTGGCTAAGGCAAATCCTACGTCTAGTGATGGGTGTGGAACTGAGAGCATCACATTTTCGAGTACAATTTCTTCCAGCTTTCTTCAGTCTATTCATGCACAATCTACAATAAAGCAACATTTGCATCACCAATCCACAATAAAGTTTTGTCTTCTTCACAATAAAGTATCAGTTTCATGGATTCAATCAGTTTCAGATGAGACAGCAACAATAATGGGCTTCAACAAATCAAATCTTTCAATAGACTTAGACAACATATGGTTCAGTGCTATCTATCCTTTCTGTGAAAGTAAACATTGTGACCACAATCAAATAAGACTTATACAAGTGACAAGAGACACTAAACTTGAGGACTACAGTGGATGTTGGTGTCGAGTTTTGGTTTTCTTTTGATTTTATCTTTTGGTGACATGTCTTTTAGCTTTTCTGGGATGTCTCTGACTAGAGATTCTATCTCCAGGATGTCTTTGACTGGAAAGACGAGGATGGGGTATCATCACCTATTTGTATTTGTTGTCTGTGGATTGTCTCTTAGTAATGCTATGACTTGTCCAAGGATATGAGGACACTGAGAGTCAAGTGTGAACTAGGGCATTCCTTGTTTGTGACTGTCTTATCTCCATGCAAACAGGTACAATGACTTTCTGGGCTGAACATATGCCTCGATTGTCATAACCTATTTTGCCATAATCAAGCTCAATGATGATAACACACAAGAAGCTCTTTCACTTTCATATCTTCTATCTTTCATCCCCCTTTCTTGATTGACTTCCATCGTCCTTCTTGAGTCCGCATAGCCTACTATCACATGACTGAGTATAATGACACACCAAAAATATTTGCATTTCATGTAGTTGCACCTGCATTACCACATATAAGCATTTCATACATACATATAGATATCACAATTGCATCACATCCTACACACAACACATATTAGCACAATTAACATTTGCATTATCATATTCATCTACATTACATACATTCACATTTGCATCATGCATACACATATAAAACATAAAAGGACAAAAAATATATTGCATTGCATCATATACATATTTGCATCCATATCATAAGCATCACATAAGAACATCTCATCACATAGGTACACATGCATATAGCTGTCGCAAAGATGAATCATCTCATATATATATATATATAAAGTGTCATGATATAATGATGTCAAAATCATATGGCTACAATCACCCGTAGGTGTCTACATCATCATACAAAAATGATACAATACTGATACATAGGGAGCCCTCTACGACTATGATGAATTCCCTCCCTCAGATCCGGCTAGCCTCGACGGAGTCTGAGCCCTAGAAGGACCCACCCCAAGATCATCTCTCCTAGCCCCTATGTCCTCTACAGCCACCCCTCGTGTCACCCTATCCGGACAGAGGAACCCACTGATAACTCCTAACAACACTATTGGTAGTGCTAATCCTGTCCATGTCATGGTATCCCATGCCACATGTCCCACCCTCATCTCTAGTCCTAGATCCTAGAACACTCGTCTAAGGGAATCCCTGTCTCCATCTCGATCGTACAGAATCAGCTCCCCATCGATTGGTATCTGCAGGATCTGGTATACATCCTCAAGGGTGACTGTCATCTCACCCATTGGCAAATGGAAAGTACATGTCTCGGAGTGCCATCTCTCCACCAGCACAGTCAACAGTCCCATGTTTGCCCAAAACTTAGGCACATATAGAACATGTCTCAATCCCATAGCCTCGATAGTAGCTCGCTCCTTGGCTATCAACTCAAGTCGCAATCTCTGAGTAGACAGGAATCTCTCCCATGACTCCAGCATCGACAAATACTCCTGCAGTCAAGCAAATCAATCATGTCAGTCATAGTGGCATTCCCTATTTATCACAAAATGCTACTTTTTATCTAATTGCACATGGCTATCTATCCTAGTGACACTCACTGTTCATCACAAAGTGTTGCTCTTATCCTAGTAGTACTCACTGTTCATCACAAAGTACTACATGTGTGACACTCACTGTTCATCACAAAGTGTTACTCACATTTGCATTCACTGTTCATCACAAAGTGCTGCTTACATTAGTACTCCCTGTTTATCACAAAGTACTCTATCTTGGTACTCACTGTTCATCACAAAGTGCCTTGATCTATCCTAGTCTTCCTAGAGGACTTGCTTGAGTGTATCCTCTCAGCAGCCTATCCAATCGATAGCATATGTTCATCACAAAACTACCGATTTGACCTAGAAGACGAAACTTCAAACTTTTTTAAACACAAATGCACTTTTCTGACATAAATGCACTTAAAGACTGCACAAACACGCCTGAAAAACACAGATGTGCCGATGTTCTACACAGACGCACCTGAGCAACACAGATGTGCCTTCTTGGCACAAACGTGCTTGAACATCACAAACGCGGCCACATTTGGCACAGATGCAGTTTCAAATGCAGACGCGCCTGGCACAAACACAGACGCGCCTCGCGAGCATAGACGCGCCTGGCACCAACACAGATGCGCCTAGACGTTTTGGACATTTTTTGGAACGTAGTCTAAGCGCATTTATTGCCCTATCTACCATGCATTAATGACAATATTAAATGCGTTGAAGTACGAGGAGGTTTGGTGGTACTTACCGGCTCTCCTACCTCTGTTGGCCTCTGGAATTGGTGAACGCGGTCGAATCTATGAACAAAGGCCATCACTGTTGCTGCTCTATTTTCGCTCTGCACTCTACTCTCATGGATGTGTAGATGACAATGAGGATGCATTTCCCCCGTGGTCTATCTTATAGACTACCCTAGCCCTCGTCCTCGTTTCCTGAATCAGTCTTCATTATCCCGTGACTCTGTCACTTTATTCAGTCAGTCCATTCTAGCCTTTCTTTCTTATCGAGAGATTGTCTGTAATCTTTCTAGACATTTTCATCCAATCTCTAGAGGGGCCATATCATTCCCATCTTGTGGCAACTCTGTATCAGTTCATCTTATCTTCTTTGAAACAACGCGACAAGCCGCATTGTCTCAAAGAGGGGCAAAATGTAGACACCCAAAATTGTCCAGTCTAATTAAATAAATATTTTATTTATTTAATTATCTAATCCTAATTCTTCTATTAATTAAATAAATCTTTATTTATTTAATTAATTCATTTATCCTCTTCTAGCCTTATTTCTCATTTAAATAAATACATTTATTTATTTAAATTATCCTTTTCCTAAATTAAATAAATATCTTATTTATTTAATTGATCCCACTTCTTCTATTAATTAAATAAATTTTTATTTATTTAATTAATTCATTAAAACTTTTCTACCCATGACACATGTCATTCATCTCTTAATTCATACACTACCTACCCCTTTCATTATTTTATTATTTCCTCTACCTACCCTCTAATCATAGCCGACCTCCTTTTACACCTCTCAATCTTATCCCTCCATTTTTATTGTGTCTTCTATATAAGGAGATTCTTCCCTCATTATCAAACCCTAATCATTCTATGCATCCTAATGAATCATCTTAAGGACTCGACTACACTATGATCCTACTTGCAACCACATTCCGTTCTTTGTTGAGCTCTTGTGCACATAAAATCTGAGAGCAAATATATCAAGCAAGATCAATAGAGATAGGAAGAATGGAGATCAAAACCCTATTGGACATGTGATGGTATAATCTTTGTGATTTCATTTGATTTACATTGTCTTAGGTAATCTTCATATGTTATGGTGGATCTTTGTTGTTGTTAGGCTAGGGTTTTTGTGGTTGAATTCATTTAGCCTTTCAATATTGTTATTACTGTTATCCATTTTCACCATATACACCGGTAAACCAGTTAAGTATGTCGGTAGATAGTTTTATCAATTAATTTCTATAGCAGTAAAGATTAATGCATGAAACATAAACACAAAGTCATCCACAACACATGACACCAATATTTGTACGTGGAAACCCTGTAAGGGGAAAAACCATGGTGGGAAACCTTACCCACAATCAGATGATACTACTATAGATAGTAAGTATACATAAATGGGGTCTACACATGTAGAAAGGCCAATAGCCTAGAGCTCACTGCTCAATCACAAAATGGGAGTCATACTAACTACAGTTGGATGGTTAAATCCAATAAGAATGTACTGCACAAAATAGCATCTTCATATGCTGGATTCAGTACTGGTGTAATGCTGATATGCTTTCACAAAAACCTAGCTTCACCTTCAAATGATGTCTGCGTGTATTGCACTGCTTAATCTCACATATACCTTCACACAATTCTTTTTCGCATTCCACACTTGATCTTACAAATAAGATCTTACATTTATACCATAACCTAAGACCAATTTTATTAGGTCGGCTCTACAAGATATTACAATAAAAACATTTTACAAATAATATAATATCCAATGCAATAACCGATTGAACATGTCGGCTTGATGCATTTACAACAATAATTAATCATCTCCATAGCGTGCCATGTTGATCTAGAAAAGATAAACCTTCTGGTGAAACCCTAGATAACCCTGGACCTATTTGCTGGTAAAATAAAATATGCAATTATGAATATACCAATGATTAATCCATTAAGATAAGATGTCCATATGATGTCTTCGATAATACCAAGTGTCTTTCATGTCATTCCAAGTGTCGGTGATCATTATATCCTACCGGTGAACCATATACCAGTAATTGTGCAATAGTTACTTGCTTGCCAGTAAATGTTGTTGGATCTCCAAAGTGCTAGTGTTTTAGTAGGTGTTGACATCAATGACAAAACCATACCAAAATACCAACAATCCCCCCCTTTGGCATTGATGTCAACATAAGATGGAAAAACCATCAAAGTGCCAAAACAGAAATGCCAAAAACCAACAAGCTCCAAAAAAAACATTTTACAAATAATAGAATATCCGATGCAATAACCGATTGAACATGTTGGCTTGATGCATTTATAACAATAATTAATCATCTCCATAGCATGCCATGTTGATCTAGAAAAGATAAACCTTCTGGTGAAACCCTAGATAACCCTGGACCTATTTGCTGATAAAAGCAAATATGCAAATATGAATATACCAATGATTAATCCATTAAGATAAGATGTCCACATGATGTCTTCAATAATACCAAGTGTCTTTCATGTCATTCCAAGTGCCGGTGATCATTATATCCTGCCAATGAACCATATACTAGTAACTGTGATAGTTACTTGCTTGCCGGTAAATGTTGTTGGATCTCCAAAGTGCTAGTGTTTTAGTAGGTGTTGACATTAATGACAAAACCATACCAAAATACCAACAATCTCCCCCTTAGGCATTGATGGCAACATAAGATGGAAAAACCATCAAAGTGCCAAAACAGAAATGACAAAAACCAACAAGCTCCAAATAGATCATAACCAAAATACAGAGAGTAATAGTCTCTCCTAAACAACAATCTCTCCCCCTAGGAGCAACATGTGTTATCCAAAGTTCCTCAAAAGATAATGTGTTTTTCCATAGATATCTCTCCCCCTTTGACATCAAATGCCAAAGTTATAATAAAACCAAGTTCATATACAAAATACCAATCAATTCAATATACCAACTACTCCCCCTAAGAAATAGCTTCCTCGTCAAAGACCGGAGTAAAAGATTTGTCTGATAGTTCTACCGGTTGATGACAATCATCAACTGTCTAAGTCTCTACCAGTGGTGGTATGACTCCAAGTTGATCTCTGAGATATTCAAAAGTCTCTTTAGGTAAAGGTTTTGTGAAAATATCTGCAAGTTGTTCTTTAGTATTTACATAAACCAGTTTTATCTCCTTTTCTTCAACTTTTTCCTTTAAAAAATTCAATTTGATAGAAACATGTTTTGTTTTAGAATGTAGTACTGGATTCTTAGATATATAAATTGCTGCAGTGTTATCACAATATATAGTAATAGGTTCCTTACATTTTACCTTTATGTCTTTGAATATTTGCTTAAGCCATAGTACCTATGTACAGTTAGTTGCTGGTGCAACATATTCTGATTCTGCTGTTGATAAAGATGTACAATTATGTTTCTTAATCAACCAAGAAACTAGTCTATTTCAAAGAAATACTTTTTTGTCGATGGTGCTTTTTCTATCATCCACATCTCCTGCCTAATTTGCATCTATGTATGCACATAATTCAAAGTTTTCATCTCTAGGATACCATAATCCAAGATTTATAGTGCCTTGTAAGTATCGAAAAATCTTTTTTGCTGTTGATTCATGATTTTCTCTAGGATTACTTTGAAATCTAGAAACAATACATACTGCATTCATAATATCAGGTCTGGTTAGTGTCAAATACAATAAACCTCCTATCATAGATTTGTATCTAGTTGGATTAATAGGTGTAGATTCATCCCTTTGAGATAATTTGTCATTTGTAGTCATAGGTGTGCTTACCGGTTTAGAGTTCTCCATCCCAAATTTATTTATTAACTCTTTCAAGCATTTGGATTGACTCAAGAATATACCTTTATCAGTCTATGAAATTTGCAATCCTAAAAAGAATTTGATTTCTCCAATCATAGACAATTCAAATTCTTGCTACATTTTACTAGAAAATTCCTTACATAAACCATCTTCTCCTCCAAAGATTATATCATCAACAAATACTTCTATAATCAAGATGTCATCATTAGTTATTTGGTAATATAAATTGTTATCTGCATTTCCTTTAGTAAAACTAATCTTTAAAAGATACTTATCCAATCTTGCATACCAAGCTCTTGGAGCTTGTTTTAATCCATACAGAGCTTTTCTTAACTTGCAAACCATATCATCATCATCTGTCAAAGAAAATCCATCAGGTTGTTCAATGTATACTTCCTCTTCAAGATCTCCATTCAAAAATGCACATTTAATAGCCATTTCATAGACTTTGTAGTTCTTGTGTGCTGCAAAAGCCAAGAATAATATGACTACCTCAATTCTAGCTACCAGTGCAAAGATTTCATTGTAATCAACTCCTTCTTTTTGAGAATATCCCTTACACACTAGTCTTGCTTTATTTCTCACAACCTTACCATCTTCATTAAGTTTGTTTCTGAATACCCATTTGGTTCCAATTACATTTTTATCTTTAGGCTGGGAAACTAATTTCCAAGTGTTATTTTTTTCAGTTTGTTCTAGTTCTTCTTCCATAGCTTTAATCCAAAATTTATCTTCACATGCCTCATTAATAGATGATGGTTCAATTTGAGAAATAAGACATACCTCTTCATTTTACAATCTTCCTCTTGTCATAACTCCTCTAAATTTATTTCCAATTGTCTGATCTTCAGAATGATTCAATCTTACATACCGAGGTGTCTTTGTTTGTTGTTGTTCTTCAATTATTGTGGAATCCTCATATGGTACCAGAGTAACTGGATCTTCATTCTGTACTAGTGGATTTAGTGTAGGTTCATTTGTGTGAGGCCCTACCCCAACCCATCCTATCTCTTCAGTTATTTTCATTTTGGAACTATTTTGGATACTAGTTTGGACACACTATGGATATAGAACTTTTCATGATTCCGCGATTTTGGTAACATTGATATATGTGGATGCTTCATTTCTATGCCTTGTGGATTATAGAATATTATATGATTCTAGATTAGGGTAATGTTGTGATGATGCAGGTTATTATCTGAATTTCAGGATTTGATATAATGTTTGGAAAATGTTTGCATATATTGTAGATGGATCAAATTTTGAGGATTATGAGAAAATTGCTTTGAATTGTGACAAATTATATTTCATAATGTCAAGTCTTTGTAGAATGAATGTATTGTATTCTGATTATGTGATTTTATATATTATATGAGGCTATTTGGGAAGTACTAATGTTTAAATTGAGATGTGCAGGAAAATATCCATGTGACCATGGAAATATTAGGGAGAATCAAGCCTAGGCCAATGTGCGTTAGTAAAACTAGGGGTTGTCTATTTGGAGAGACAACACCCCGTATGTACTGTATTTTATTCGTAAATGTAAAATGTTGCATGAGTGTAATTTGTATTTATTTGATTGATTAAATTGTTTAAGGGACAATTGCCATGTGGTTATTGTGATGTGGAATTATTTTGTAGTGTCACTTGACACCTATGTAGTATGTTGTGTTGGCAATTGTCATGTTACCTTTTTGAAAGTTTTATTTTTGTTAATGGTTATATCCCCTAATTATCCTTGAAGGAACCAAGAAATCTAGGTTAGAGAGCCACAAGGAAGGTCAACTCAGAGTTGACCCGTAGGTTAACTTCAGGTGGACTTTCTGAAGGTCAAATCAACTCCTAGAGTCAATTTTAGAGCTTTTCTATTAGGCCTCATGGGGTACCTATGGGTGAAGGCCAAAATTGGCCATGTGTCTTTCCCTTAGGACTTGTTTAACCACCCAAAAAAGTGGTTTTCCCAAGATGGACGAATTCCATCTATAGGAGTGCCATCCTTGGAAGGAGAACCTTCTTGGAGATAGTAATCCCTCTTCCCCATTCCATTTCCCTTCTCTAGGCACCTAGGTTAGGGAGTGTGTAAGACCTAGGGAAGACCAACCCAATGGGAGATCACTCACTCTATCCAAGAGGTTGGAAGGAGTGAGAGAGGCCTTCTTAGGCTAAGAATGGAAGCTTAGTGAGCTAATCACCCACTCTCCACTTTTGGAGATTTTTGGGAAAATTTGAAAAGAAAAACCAGTTTTAGAAAATTTAGAGGAATTTTGGTGGCCAAGGATTGCAGAAAGTTGTGTGGATTGGGCAGCTCAACTCCAACTAAGTTTAGCATACCTATTGGCAGAATAAGGTTGGTTGTTAT
Source organism: Cryptomeria japonica (assembly GCF_030272615.1). Lineage (NCBI taxonomy): Eukaryota > Viridiplantae > Streptophyta > Pinopsida > Cupressales > Cupressaceae > Cryptomeria > Cryptomeria japonica. Next base: position 645,317,813 of record NC_081408.1, read on the forward strand.
CTCCTATTGTTCATGTTGTTTATCTTAGTTATGTTGTTTTGTTGAAGGAAAGAAATGCTTGTAAAGAAAGTGTGTATGTAAAATGTTGTTGAAGAAAATAATGTGTAGTTCTTTCCTATGTTTTTTTTTTGTTTTGTGTTCTTGCTTTGGGAGTGTCCAAGATCTTCTACTCTTGGGAGAGTAGGATGATCTTGGGGTGGAAGAAGCATGACAGCCTTGGGTGAGAGGCTCTCCTTAAGGAGAGTGATCTCAAGGGTGTCCTTTGTGACCCTTGCTGCATAGCCTTGTGTATGCATTTGGGGGTCATAAGGGGAGAGAAATGGCTTTGAGCCTTTGGGGGGCATAAGGTGTGTGAGATGAATTCTGTTGGGTATTTTGTGTTGCCATGAGGTGGCTTGTGTTATATTTTTGGCTGCAGTCTCCACAACGGTACTTGGTCCACTTCCACCCATAGATTGATCTCCACAAATGTGGTGATAGTGTAGCTTGGGATGGGAAAGTGTATGTGTTGTGTGTTTGCCCTATTGCTATGTTGTATTGCTTGGTTGTAACCCGTCTAGGTCTTGGTTCTCCTAGCTCGGGGGTGGCTTCTGGTAAGCCTAGGCTGGGAGGTGAGCATCCCATGGTCACAGTCCTAAAACTTTACTTGCAGGTGGCTTGGGGAAAAGACTAGGAGTTGCAGATTTTGTGTTGCAGACTTCTATTTCAGATTTCTGATTTTTATTTAAATGCAGAAAAGAAGAAAGGAATGTAACCTTATGATTTGTAGCAAAAAGAAAAAAGAAGAGAAAGTGCATATGTAAATATAGGGCTTAAAATGATTCTGTTTCTGTTTAAATAAATGTAATTATTATTTTCTGTGTAGAAGATTAGAGAAAAAAAAAAAGGGACTGTTAGATTATCTACCCATTTTCATATTTGGGTTATTGTAACTATCATTCTGGAAAAACAATGTAAATGTGACTTTTATTATATTTGATGACTATTGTGTTTGTTGTAGTTTACATTTAAATCTAGTTTGTAGCATGTTATTTACTGCAATATTAAAGAAAAGAAAACAGAAAAAAAAAGAGATGCATTAGGATTTCTTATTCACTATTTACTAGTTTATTTACTGCAAACGTTAAAGAAAGAAAAAGAAGAAATGCAGTAGGGTTATTATTTACTTGCTTAGTTTTATATTCTGTTATTTTATGTCTATTAGAAAGAAAGGAGAACCAGTATTGTTTTATTGCTGTAGAAAGTTTAAATAAAAGAAAGAAATAAATAGACCTATTCTAAATCTGTTAGAAGACTAAAAACGGAATGTAGATGGTTAAAAACCTCAGATCAATATAAGGGTTTTTAACCCTATTACTTCAACATTTAGTCATATATATCTCTATATGTATATAGGTATATATATTGAAAATATATACCTATATAGATATAAAATATATACATATATAAGCTCCCTGTATGTGCATACCCCTGTAACAACAAAATAAAGGATGCATTTCGAACTTGTGCATCTCTGTTTCAAACATATAAAAGGATTGCAGAATAAACTTCGTATATATATATATATACATCTGCGTCTGAAACACATACCCTGTAGATGTCTGTAGAACAAAATCAACAAAGACATTTATGTTATGATCTGATCATAACAATGGATATATGTGTATATAAACATATATATACAAATATATATATATATATATACTCGATATATTCAAAAAAAATCACATCTTATAACATTTTTACCAAAACCACGAAATATAATAAAATGTGTTTTTTTTTAAAAAAAATGAGGAAATGGAGTCACGCAGATCACTGTGTGTAACACAGTGGACGGCCACGGCCGAGCCACTGTGCTACACACAGTGGGCGGCGCCGAAGGGCACCGCACTGTGTGTAACACAGTGGGCGGTTGTGGCCGCCACTGTGCTACGCACAGTGAACGGCGCCCGCCACTGTGCTACGCACAGTGAACGGCGCCCGCCACTGTGTGTATACACAGTGGGCGGCGGCTACGCCGTCCGCCACTGTGTGTACACACAGTGGGCGGCGCGGCCGCCACTGTGTGTATACACAGCGGCGCCCGGGGAAACCCTTCCTCCTCCACCGCTTCTCCCCGCATGAAACCCTCCGCCTCCGTACCTGCAGTCACATTCCAAAACATAAAAAAGAGAAAGAAAACAAAACAAAGAAAAAGGGTTAATATAAAACCCTAACCCATTTCGGGTTAGGGTATAATATGTAAAAAAAAAAAAAAAGGGTAAAAATAACATAAGACAAGTGTAATATGTAAAAATGCAACCCTAACCCCATTTCGGGTTAGGGTTAGCATTATATATATATATATATATATATAAATGAATATATTGATATATATATATATGTATATTTATATATACATATATATTTATATACATTTAGGAGATTTAGATTTGGGGGCATTTAAATTGGTTTTTTTTTAAAATTATAATGAGGGTTAGTATTTAAGAATCTATATATATATATGAGGAGTTTAAGTTGGGATTTTAAACCTTATTTTTTAATATACATATATATTTGGGGGCAATTCCATAATGGAATTTTTATATGTCCGTTTAGATTGGAATTTAAAACTTGATTTTTTGTAATATATGGAATAGGGTTATTTTAACGATAGAATTATTATATGTCTATTTACTCTTTAGGAGATTTAAAATTTTAAAATAGTAAAATTTTAAAGGGATTTGAAAACAAAGGGATTATTAGGGTTGGATACCCCATACATTAAATCGATTAATTTATTTAATTAATCAATGGATTTCCCTCAATATAATTGGACTTTAGAAAAAAAAATTTAAAAGGAGGAAATTGTAGATTTTTGAACTTTAGGCCTTGAGACCGATATTTGGCCGGATCGAAATTTATATGACAAAATCAAGGGATTTAGGGAAAATTAGAATTGGCCCTAGTAATTGTCGGTTTCAGTGGGCAAATGACATTGTAGTAATTCAAAACCCCCATTGGGTGGATGTGGATAATAAATTTTATATGAGCATCAAATAATCATTAACAATATCATTATATGTCCTGGAATGATTTAATACATTAAGATATCCGAATTATCCCTCGATGTAATTAGCGACGACTCGTCTTAGGTAATTGAGCTAGCTAACTAATCCGCAATGCAAATTAATCTCCACCAATCAAGTCACTCGCTCGAGTTGGTTATTTAACTTAACCTAGTAAGTACGTTTATTTACATCCTAGTTAAGACAAAACTTTAAATATAGTTGTTATGTATTAGGATTTATAGCGAGTTCATGACATCAAAAAAAATTTTGTTGTTCCGTTTTTGTGCCCTAAAGCTTGGGCACGACATTTTGGTATCAGAGCAAGGTTTCCAACACTAGGAACCTTTCTCCATTACGTTTCGCTTTAATTATCTAAATTAATCAAATATTTTCTTAAACGGAAAATAAAAATATAAATATATGAAAATTAAATTATTTAATTAATTGTTTATTTATTTTATTTTTGTTTCCTCATAGGATGCCTCCGAGTACGCGACAAGCTCGCAAGCGCGGAAGGGGTCCTAGGCATACACGTATGGCACGCGAGGATGTTGCTAGGGAGGAACCGGTTCCAGAAGGGAACCCGGAAGCACCTCCCGAACCACCGATTGACCCTAACCGAGACATCTTGCTAGCTCTTCAGAACTTGATCGGGATCGTGCAGGATAGGCTTCCAGCAGTGGACCGTCATGCAGACAATCAGAACTCAGGGAGTCATAGATCAGTTGATAGGGAACGGAGTAGGAGTCCACCTCCTAACTCCGTAGAGGGTGAGGCAGAGCATGAGCCAGAGTCCGTTCACCTGCCTGAACCCCCTCCAGTAGCAGCACCTGTGTACTTTGAGAGAGCACGTCAGGAACCAGGAGACCTGATTAGAGAAGTTTTACGCCTCCAGCCGCCATCTTTTGGAGGCACTACTGACGGAGTAGAGGCTGAGGCATGGCTTTTAAGCCTAGATCGGTGCTTCACATTGCGATCTTATGAAAGCAATCTGAAGGCACGCATTGCAGTCCACCTTCTGAGATCGACAGCCTCCACATGGTGGAAGCAAGAGGAATTCAAGTGCGGACTCACTGCAGATACCATCACATGGGAAATCTTCACAGAGAGGTTCAGAGAGAGGTACTTGTCAGAGCACTTCTGGCAGCTTAGGATCGATGAGTTCCATGACCTCCAGCAGAAGGGTCTCACAGTGACCCAGTACGAGAGTAAGTTTATCGAGCTCCTACCTTATGTAGATTACCTGAAGGACGAGAAGCTACTTGTCAACCGATTTGTTAGGGGACTTAATGCTGGGATAGCAGGACCAGTGAGGATGGCCGCTCCAGGGAGCCTTCAGGTTGCCGTAGAAAAGGCCCTTATAGCCGAGGAGATTCAGATCAGGCCACAGGACACGAGGGATCGGTTCCAGAACCGAAACCCAGCTCCCCAGCCTTTCGGGTTTCAGAAACCTCATTGGAAAGGCAACCACAAAAATGTTTCGGGGTCCCATAAACCCCCTCCTCCACAGCAGTCATAGCAGAATCAGAGACAGAGGCCACCTCAGGGACAGCAGGGCTCCAGGCCCAAACAGTGGCAGTCACAGGGTCCTAGGCGTGACCAGAGAGTACAGGGTACATACACACCCCCGGCATGGGCTCAGCAGTCCTCCAGGGGTGGGTACAGTGGTTCTAGCCGGACAGGTGGGCATCCTTTTACTAGGCCTCAGGGTGCACAGTTTCAGGCACGCGGTGCTTGCTTCACGTGTGGAGCCATGGGGCACATGGCGAGAGAGTGTCCACAGGGACAGATGACAGGGAATCAGAGGATGGCAACATCAGAGCCTACAGTTGGGGACATGGGCAAGGCCCATAGAGTCTTCGCAGCGGTTGACAACCGCCAGGCAGAGCACCAGGCCACAGTCATCGAGGCTGCAGGTAAGGTCAGAGGTAGTAGTATTTCTATATTATTTGACTCAGGAGCGACTGACTCCTTTATATCTCCATTGGTTGTGGAGCGTTGCGGGCTAGTGGCAGTAAGGCAAAGTGTCAGCTGGGAAGTGGAGTTAGCTTCAGGGGCTAGAGTGTCAGTGGATTCAGAGGTTAGGGGATGTCCGCTCCAGATTGGTAATACCACCACCTTAGTAGACCTTAGAGTTACACCACTCGGATCTTATGGCGTCGTACTTGGCATGGATTGGCTTTACGCCCACAGAGCCAAGATGGATTGTCGCTTGAAAAGGGTCGAGTGTGAGGATGATCATGGTGCTCCCATAGTAATCACTGGGATTCAGAGACCCGTGTCTCTTCGTATGATATCCGCAATGCAGCTTAAGCGGAGCATGCGGAAGGGATGCCAGTTGTTTGCCATCACAATCAGTGACCGAGAGGAAGAAGATGAGAAGGAGCCATCCATAGATGATCACCCCATCCTTGAGGCATTTGCAGATGTGTTTCCTGATGAGCTACCTGGTATGCCACCCAGCAGGGAGATTGACTTCCACATAGATTTGGTACCAGGAGCCGAGCCAGTTTTGAGAGCACCTTATAGGATGACCACTCATGAGCTTAATGAGCTCAAGATGCAGCTAGAGGAACTCTTAGAGAAGGGTCACATCCGTCCTAGCGTCTCCCCTTGGGGCGCACCAGTCATCTTCGTGAAGAAGAAAGACGGATCCCTTCGGTTATGCATGGATTACAGGCAACTGAATAAAGTAACCATCAAGAACCGCTATCCCTTGCCGAGGATCGATGATTTGTTTGATCAGCTCCAGGGTGCCAAAGTGTTTTCCAAAATAGACTTGAAGTCAGGATATCATCAGTTGAGAATTGTGGAAAGTGATATCCACAAAACCGCGTTTCGCACCAGATATGGCCACTATGAATTCACTGTGGTCCCATTCGGTCTTACGAATGCTCCAGCTGTATTCATGAGTCTCATGAATGGGGTATTCCGCACCTTTCTTGATCGATTTGTGATAGTGTTCCTCGATGACATATTGATCTATTCCCGAAATGAGCAGGAGCATGAGGAGCATTTGAGACAGGTTTTACAGTGTTTGAGGGACAACCAGTTGTTCGGCAGTTTGTCGAAGTGTGCTTTCTTTAGATCAGAGGTCAAGTACCTAGGGCATGTTATATCCGGTGATGGGATCTCAGTTGACCCATCAAAGATTAGAGCCATCATGGATTGGCCGGCACCTACCAGTGTGACAGAGGTCAGAAGCTTCATGGGTTTAGCAGGATACTATAGATGTTTTGTGGAGGGATTTTCCAGAGTTGCACACCCCATCACATCCCTCCAGCGAAAAGGGAAGAAATTCGAGTGGACAAAGAAGTGTGAGAGGGCTTTTCAGGATCTAAAAAGGGCACTTACTAGTGCACCTATTCTTATTGTGCCAGACCCCACGGCCGACTTCATGGTATGCACGGATGCTTCCTTAGATGGATTGGGAGCAGTTCTTATGCAGGAGGGTAGGGTTATAGCATACGAGTCTAGGAAACTTAAGACTCACGAGCTTAACTACCCTACGCACGACCTAGAGCTTGCGGCAGTTGTACATGCACTTGTGAGGTGGAGACACTTCCTTTTAGGTCATCACTTCGAGCTTCATTCGGACCATCAGAGTTTGCAGTATATCTTCACCCAGCCTAACCTTAATGCACGTCAGAGGAGATGGATGGAGTTCCTTTGTGAGTATGATTTTGATGTTCATTACATCAAAGGAAAGGAGAATGTGGTTGCAGATGCCCTAAGTAGGAGACGACATGAGGTTTACACCATATCCATGAGCACTGATTTGAGAGACCGTATTTTGCAGCGATTGCCAGAGGATGATTGGTATCTAGAGGTTTGTCAGAGGATCCGTAATCAGGAGACCCTGGAGGGGAAGTTTGTGGACTACTCTTTGGAGTCCGATGGTTTATTACGCCATAGAGGGCGCATTTATGTACCCTCTCCTGGGGGTTTGCGAGATTTCATTATCATGGAGGCTCATAGAGCTCCTTATGCAGCACATCCCGGGGTTAAGAAGATGCATGCTGACTTGAGGCAGTTATATCATTGGCCAGGAATGTGGCAGCTTATCGCCGAGTTAGTAGCCCGATGCCTTGAGTGTCAGAGAGTCAAGGCAGAGCACCGCCATCCAGGAGGGTTACTCCAGTCCCATGCTATACCAGAGTGGAAGTGGGATACTATATCCATGGACTTCATTATTGGTCTTCCTATGTCATCGCGTCGCCATGATGCTATCTTGGTGACAGTTGACAAATTGACCAAAGTAGCCCACTTCTCACCAGTTCGGACTACCTTCACAGCTCCAGCAGTGGCACAGGTGTTCTTACGAGACATTGTTAGGCTTCATGGTGTCCCACGCAAGATTATCTCTGATAGGGATTCTCTCTTTACATCTTCCTTTTGGAAGGCATTACAGGCAGCGTTGGGCACCAAGCTCAACTTTAGCACAGCCTATCATCCAGAGACAGATGGCCAGACAGAGCGGGTTAACCAGGTGTTAGAGGATATGCTCCGCATGTACGTCATGGATCATCAGACCCGATGGGAGGAGTACCTGCATTTAGTAGAATTTGCCTATAATAATGGGCATCACACTTCTTTGGGGATGCCACCCTTTCAGGCTTTGTACGACAGACCATGCAGGACACCTTTGAGTTGGGATCGTATTGAGGACAGAGTGGCCATAGGCCCTGAGTTGGTCCGTGATATGGAGCAACAGGTAACTTTGATTAGACAGCGCCTTAGAGAGGCACAGGATAGGCAGAAGAAATATGCAGATGCAAAGAGGATAGACCGGAGTTACATGGTTGGGGACAGAGTTTTCCTGAGAGTGCGACCGCATAAGAGTCCAATCCGCTATGGAAAGGGTTCTAAGCTCGCACCTCGCTTTGTTGGACCCTTCGAGATCCTTGAGAGGATAGGACCAGTTGCTTATCACCTAGCTTTGCCACCTAGCCTGTCACGCATCCACGATGTGTTTCATGTGTCAGTTTTGAGAAAGTATATCTATGATGAGTCTCATATTTTAGACTGGGATGCCTTGCAGGTGGAGTCGGATGGGCAGCTAGCCTTGGAGCCCATTCGCATTTTGGCTCGCCGGACGTTGGCCCTTCGAGGTCGAGAGCTGGACCAGGTTAGGGTCCAGTGGGATTGCTATGATGAGGTTACAGCTTCATGGGAGGATACAGCACGTATGAGATCACAGTACCCTCATCTTTTTGATGAACTCCAGGAGGACGTTCATGCCTAGAGGGGGAGGGTGTGAGGCCCTACCCCAACCCATCCTATCTCTTCAGTTATTTTCATTTTGGAACTATTTTGGATACTAGTTTGGACACACTATGGATATAGAACTTTTCATGATTCCGCGATTTTGGTAACATTGATATATGTGGATGCTTCATTTCTATGCCTTGTGGATTATAGAATATTATATGATTCTAGATTAGGGTAATGTTGTGATGATGCAGGTTATTATCTGAATTTCAGGATTTGATATAATGTTTGGAAAATGTTTGCATATATTGTAGATGGATCAAATTTTGAGGATTATGAGGAAATTGCTTTGAATTGTGACAAATTATATTTCATAATGTCAAGTCTTTGTAGAATGAATGTATTGTATTCTGATTATGTGATTTTATATATTATATGAGGCTATTTGGGAAGTACTAATGTTTAAATTGAGATGTGCAGGAAAATATCCATGTGACCATGGAAATATTAGGGAGAATCAAGCCTAGGCCAATGTGCGTTAGTAAAACTAGGGGTTGTCTATTTGGAGAGACAACACCCCGTATGTACTGTATTTTATTCGTAAATGTAAAATGTTGCATGAGTGTAATTTGTATTTATTTGATTGATTAAATTGTTTAAGGGACAATTGCCATGTGGTTATTGTGATGTGGAATTATTTTGTAGTGTCACTTGACACCTATGTAGTATGTTGTGTTGGCAATTGTCATGTCACCTTTTTGAAAGTTTTATTTTTGTTAATGGTTATATCCCCTAATTATCCTTGAAGGAACCAAGAAATCTAGGTTAGAGAGCCACAAGGAAGGTCAACTCAGAGTTGACCCGTAGGTTAACTTCAGGTGGACTTTCTGAAGGTCAAATCAACTCCTAGAGTCAATTTTAGAGCTTTTCTATTAGGCCTCATGGGGTACCTATGGGTGAAGGCCAAAATTGGCCATGTGTCTTTCCCTTAGGACTTGTTTAACCACCCAAAAAAGTGGTTTTCCCAAGATGGACGAATTCCATCTATAGGAGTGCCATCCTTGGAAGGAGAACCTTCTTGGAGATAGTAATCCCTCTTCCCCATTCCATTTCCCTTCTCTAGGCACCTAGGTTAGGGAGTGTGTAAGACCTAGGGAAGACCAACCCAATGGGAGATCACTCACTCTATCCAAGAGGTTGGAAGGAGTGAGAGAGGCCTTCTTAGGCTAAGAATGGAAGCTTAGTGAGCTAATCACCCACTCTCCACTTTTGGAGATTTTTGGGAAAATTTGAAAAGAAAAACCAGTTTTAGAAAATTTAGAGGAATTTTGGTGGCCAAGGATTGCAGAAAGTTGTGTGGATTGGGCAGCTCAACTCCAACTAAGTTTAGCATACCTATTGGCAGAATAAGGTTGGTTGTTATCTCCTCTTGTTCATGTTGTTTATCTTAGTTATGTTGTTTTGTTGAAGGAAAGAAATGCTTGTAAAGAAAGTGTGTATGTAAAATGTTGTTGAAGAAAATAATGTGTAGTTCTTTCCTATGTTTTTTTTTTGTTTTGTGTTCTTGCTTTGGGAGTGTCCAAGATCTTCTACTCTTGGGAGAGTAGGATGATCTTGGGGTGGAAGAAGCATGACAGCCTTGGGTGAGAGGCTCTCCTTAAGGAGAGTGATCTCAAGGGTGTCCTTTGTGACCCTTGCTGCATAGCCTTGTGTATGCATTTGGGGGTCATAAGGGGAGAGAAATGGCTTTGAGCCTTTGGGGGGCATAAGGTGTGTGAGATGAATTATGTTGGGTATTTTGTGTTGCCATGAGGTGGCTTGTGTTATATTTTTGGCTGCAGTCTCCCCAACGGTACTTGGTCCACTTCCACCCATAGATTGATCTCCACAAATGTGGTGATAGTGTAGCTTGGGATGGGAAAGTGTATGTGTTGTGTGTTTGCCCTATTGCTATGTTGTATTGCTTGGTTGTAACCCATCTAGGTCTTGGTTCTCCTAGCTCGGGGGTGGCTTCTGGTAAGCCTAGGCTGGGAGGTGAGCATCCCATGGTCACAGTCCTAAAACTTTACTTGCAGGTGGCTTGGGGAAAAGACTAGGAGTTGCAGATTTTGTGTTGCAGACTTCTATTTCAGATTTCTGATTTTTATTTAAATGCAGAAAAGAAGAAAGGAATGTAACCTTATGATTTGTAGCAAAAAGAAAAAAGAAGAGAAAGTGCATATGTAAATATAGGGCTTAAAATGATTCTGTTTCTGTTTAAATAAATGTAATTATTATTTTCTGTGTAAAAGATTAGAGAAAAAAAAAAAGGGACTGTTAGATTATCTACCCATTTTCATATTTGGGTTATTGTAACTATCATTCTGGAAAAACAATGTAAATGTGACTTTTATTATATTTGATGACTATTGTGTTTGTTGTAGTCTACATTTAAATCTGGTTTGTAGCATGTTATTTACTGCAATATTAAAGAAAAGAAAACAGAAAAAAAAAGAGATGCATTAGGATTTCTTATTCACTATTTACTAGTTTATTTACTGCAAACGTTAAAGAAAGAAAAAGAAGAAATGCAGTAGGGTTATTATTTACTTGCTTAGTTTTATATTCTGTTATTTTATGTCTATTAGAAAGAAAGGAGAACCAGTATTGTTTTATTGCTGTAGAAAGTTTAAATAAAAGAAAGAAATAAATAGACCTATTCTAAATGCTGTTAGAAGACTAAAAACGGAATGTAGATGGTTAAAAACCTCAGATCAATATAAGGGTTTTTAACCCTATTACTTCAACATTTAGTCATATATATCTCTATATGTATATAGGTATATATATTGAAAATATATACCTATATAGATATAAAATATATACATATATAAGCTCCCTGTCTGTGCATACCCCTGTAACAACAAAATAAAGGATGCATTTTGAACTTGTGCATCTCTGTTTCAAACATATAAAAGGATTGCAGAATAAACTTCGTATATATATATATATATATATATCTGCGTCTGAAACACATACCCTGTAGATGTCTGTAGAACAAAATCAACAAAGACATTTATGTTATGATCTGATCATAACAATGGATATATGTGTATATAAACATATATATACAAATATATATATATATATACTCGATATATTCAAAAAAAATCACATCTTATAACATTTTTACCAAAACCACGAAATATAATAAAATGTGTTTTTTTTTTAAAAAAATGAGGAAATGGAGTCACGCGGATCACTGTGTGTAACACAGTGGACGGCCATGGCCGAGCCATTGTGCTACACACAGTGGGCGGCGCCAAAGGGCACCGCACTGTGTGTAACACAGTAGGCGGTCGCGGCCGCCACTGTGCTACGCACAGTGAACGGCGCCCGCCACTGTGTGTATACACAGTGGGCGGCGGCTATGCCGTCCGCCACTGTGTGTACACACAGTGGGCGGCGCGGCCGCCACTGTGTGTATACACAGCGGCGCCCGGGGAAACCCTTCCTCCTCCACCGCTTCTCCCCGCATGAAACCCTCCGCCTCCGTACCTGCAGTCACATTCCAAAACAAAAAAAAGAGAAAGAAAACAAAACAAAGAAAAAGGGTTAATATAAAACCCTAACCCATTTCGGGTTAGGGTATAATATGTAAAAAAAAAAAAAGGGTAAAAATAACATAAGACAAGTGTAATATGTAAAAATGCAACCCTAACCCCATTTCGGGTTAGGGTTAGCATTATATATATATATATATATATATATATATATATAAATGAATATATTGATATATATATATATGTATATTTATATATACATATATATTTATATACATTTAGGAGATTTAGATTTGGGGGCATTTAAATTGGTTTTTTTTTTAAATTATAATGAGGGTTAGTATTTAAGAATCTATATATATATATGAGGAGTTTAAGTTGGGATTTTAAACCTTGTTTTTTAATATACATATATATTTGGGGGCAATTCCATAATGGAATTTTTATATGTCCGTTTAGATTGGAATTTAAAACTTGATTTTTTGTAATATATGGAATAGGGTTATTTTAACGATAGAATTATTATATGTCTATTTACTCTTTAGGAGATTTAAAATTTTAAAATAGTAAAATTTTAAAGGGATTTGAAAACAAAGGGATTATTAGGGTTGGATACCCCATACATTAAATCGATTAATTTATTTAATTAATCAATGGATTTCCCTCAATATAATTGGACTTTAGAAAAAAAAATTTTAAAGGAGGAAATTGTAGATTTTTGAACTTTAGGCCTTGAGACCGATATTTGGCCGGATCGAAATTTATATGACAAAATCAAGGGATTTAGGGAAAATTAGAATTGGCCCTAGTAATTGTCGGTTTCAGTGGGCAAATGACATTGTAGTAATTCGAAACCCCCATTGGGTGGATGTGGATAATAAATTTTATATGAGCATCAAATAATCATTAACAATATCATTATATGTCCTGGAATGATTTAATACATTAAGATATCCGAATTATCCCTCGATGTAATTAGCGACGACTCGTCTTAGGTAATTGAGCTAGCTAACTAATCCGCAATGCAAATTAATCTCCACCAATCAAGTCACTCGCTCGAGTTGGTTATTTAACTTAACCTAGTAAGTACGTTTATTTACATCCTAGTTAAGACAAAACTTTAAATACAGTTGTTATGTATTAGGATTTATAGCGAGTTCATGACGTCAAAAAAAATTTTGTTGTTCCGTTTTTGTGCCCTAAAGCTTGGGCACGACAATTTGTCAAAATTTCTATTGCCAGTTCAAAGTCTATATACCTTGAAGTTCCTCTGAATTGTTCATCAATCTTTACATTTGTACTTTCAACAATTTTCTGCAATCTCTTGTTAAAACATCTATACGCCTTGCTCTTAGATGAATAACCAAGAAATATTCCTTCATCACTTCTAGGATCAAATTTTCCAATATACTGATCTCTTCTGATATAACATTTACTTCCAAAAATTCTAAAATACTTAAGAGTAGGAGTGTTACCAAACCATAGTTCATGAGGGGTCTTACCAGTTTCACCTTTGATGTGAACTTTGTTGAATGTATAGACTGCTATGCTGACTGCTTCTCTCCAATACACATGTGGTAAATTTTATTCTAATAACATACTTCTTGCTGCATCCAAGATAGTTCTATTTTTCCTTTCAACAACTCCATTTTGCTATGTTGTCCGAGGTGCTGATAGTTGTCTTCTGATTCCATTCACTTCACAGAATGTATTAAAGTCCTTAGATGTTAATTCTCCTCCTTGATCTGATCTTAAGAATTTGATTTTCGTATCGATTTCATTTTCAACCATTGCCTTGAATAGTTTGAACTTTTCGAGTGCTTTTGATTTTTCTCTGAGAAAAGTAACCCAACACATTCTAGAATAGTCATCAATGATTAGCATGAAATATCTATCACCTTGTAAGCTTTTGGTTCTAGCTAGACCACATAAATCAGTGTGAATCAAATCAAGAGCATTATTAGATTTTTCTGGAATACTTTTGAAACTAGCTCTAACTTGCTTTCTAAATTGACATTCCTTACATATTGTATTCTGAGGTTTGACAATTTTAGGTAGATCTCTAACTGCCTTAGTAGTACTGATCTTCAACATGCAACCAAAGTTTACATGATACAGTCTCTTATGCCATAACCAACTTTCATCTACATGTGTAATCAAGCATGTCTTTTCACTGTTATTCAAATGAAAGATATTACCTCTAGTCTGATTACCGGTTGCAATTTCCAAACCAGTTCTATTCATGATTTTGCATTTTCCATTTTTAAATTGTAACTGAAGTCCTTTCTCACCTAATTGACCAACACTTGAGAGATTATGCTTTAATCCTTCTACATAGTAGACATTGTCAGTGTTATGCTTACCATCAAGAGATATTGTACCCTTACCTTTGATTGAACAGGCTTTGTCATCTCCAAACCTTACTAGACCTCCATTGTATTCTTGAAAGTTCAAGAATTTACCTTTGTCTCCTGTCATATGATGTGAGCATCCTGAATCAATGATCCATTCATCATTTACTTCAAATTTAGCTGCCAGGGCTTGTTCTATCGGTTAAGCAGTAGGTGCCAGTTGATCTTCTATTATAGCAACAAAAAACCATCCATTGTCTGTCGGATCCTCATCAGAATCATCAATCACTCCTTCATCAACAATGTAACAAGATTTTTCTTTGTTCTTCTTAATTTTGTATCTCTGATATCTAGGATTAGGCTTGTATGTTCTTCTAGCTTCTTCTCTTAGTCTAGCATGTCTATCAAGGCATCTCGAAGCCATATGACCAATCTTATTGCAGTTAAAACATTTAAAGGATGCTTTACCTTCATACTTACTTCCAACTAGACCTTTATGCATTTTTCTTGCAAATAGTGCTTCAAGTTCTTCAAGTTTTTCATTTTCTTTTCTACTTTCTTCAAGTTCTCTTGCATAAAAGGCTTTCCAATCAGATTTGTCAAATGATGGAGCAGATGATGTTCATTCTTTAAAGGCTAAATCTATCTTAATAGTAGCAACAGGACCAAATTCTTCAATTTCAAAAGCTGAAAGTTTCCCATGTTAGGGTTTCAAGAAGATTCAAAGCAAATATGAACTAACAATTATATGCAGATTTAAATACAAAAGATAAAGAAATAAAATAGGACACAGATAACACAGAGATTTAACATGGTTCACCCAAAATGGGTTATGTCCACCATACACAACCATCCAATCTTTCTTATTATCTAGCAAAAATAGTACATCAACATTACAATGCTTTAAGCATCCCAGCCGCTTATAACATGCATTTATAGGGCAACAAACAAAGTTGACCTTTTTAGGGTTTAATTACAATGTCTATTTTCATTAACAAAAATGACAAAAAAAAATTTCTCGGGGCCTCCTGCCCCCGAACCCCCACTTTTCTCGGGGGCTACCGCCCCCAAACCCTTGCCCAGGGCCCAGCTCGGCCCCAAACCCCGGTGAGGATACATGTTGAGTGTATAGTACTTTGCTGATCAATCACCACATTTCAACAATCTCCCACTTGGAGACTGATCAGGCTCCACATCGAACAATCTCCCACTTGGAGATTGATTAGGCTCCACACCACTGTACATGCAACATCTATTGGATAAAACACTAGGACTCGACTAGTATAAATTTCACAATTATCAATCAAGAAGACCAACAAAAACTGATGAAGAAATCAGCTTCTCCTGTGGAACTGCCTTCATGAACATATCGGCAGGATTCTCACTTGTGTGAATCTTCTCAAGCCGTAACTGACCCTCCTCCAAAACAATCTGGATGAAGTGGTACTTGAGCTGAATGTGCTTTGTCCTTGAATGAAAAGTAGAGTTCTTCACAAGATGAATGACACTCTGGCTATCAGTATACAATGGGCGATCCTCCTGTGTCTGACCCAATTCCTCCAAAAAACATTGTAACCAAATCATCTCCTTGTTGGCTTCTGTAGCAGCAACATACTCAGCTTTAGTGGTTGAAAGTGCAACAACCTTTTGTAGCCTAGAAATCCACCTGACTGTAGTTCCCCCTATAGTAAAAACATACCCTATAGTACTCCTCCGTAAATCAATATCACCTACTAGATCAGAGTCAACAAATCCACTCAGAGTAGCATTAGATCCTTTGAAACATAATGCCTTCACAGTAGTTCCTTTCAAATACCGAAGAATCCATTTCACAGCATTCCAATCTTCCATATGCGGATTACTCATAAACCTGCTCACAACTCCCACTGCATGTGCAATATCTGGCCTTGTGCATACCATTGCATACATCAGACTGCCAATAGCTGATGAATATGGGATGTTAGACATTTTATTAACCTCTTCCTGTGCCTTTGGGCACATCTCCTTAGTCAATTTAAAATGACTAGCCAAAGGTGTACTAACTGCTTTTGCATCCTGCATGTTAAATCTTTTCAACACCTTCTTTATATACTCACTTGGGACAAATTCAAGGTTCTATTTTTCCTATCCCGTGTAATCCTCATACCGAGAATTTTCTTAGCTACACCCAAATCCTTCATAGCAAATGACCTGGCTAATTCTTGTTTAAGATCATTTATATGTTGCATGTTAGACCCAGCAACAAGCATGTCATCAACATAAAGCAACAAGATAATATAACTGCCATTATCAAATCTCTTAAAATATACACAATGATCAGAATGACATCTATGATAACCGTGTTCAGCCATGAAAGTATCAAATTTTAAATACCATTATCGGGGTGCTTGCTTTAGGCCATACAAACTTTTCTTCAACCTGCACACCAAGTTCTCCTTACCTTTGACCTCATATCCCTGTGGTTGCAACATGTAAATTTCCTCCTCCAAATCTCCATGGAGAAAAGCTATTTTGACATCTAATTGTTCAATATGTAAATCATCTGCAACCACAAGACTAAGTACAGTTCTAATTGAAGTCATTTTTACAACTGGAGAAAATATTTCATCATAATCTATACCCTTTTTCTATGCAAAACCTTTTACCACAAATCTGGCCTTATATCTTTTCTGACCTCCTTCCTCCTCCTTTAGCTGATAAACCCATTTGTTAGGCAAGGCTCTTTTTTCTGCAGGTAAAGGGACTAAGTCCCAAGTCCTAATTTTCATCAAGGAGTCCATCTCCTCTTTCATACCTAGCTCCCACTGTTGTTTGGCATCTACCTGCATTGTTTCTTCATATTCTTCTGGTTTACCAAAATTCGTTAATAAAATAGAATACAAAGAAGAAGAAAATCTTTTAGGGGGTCTACTTGTCCTCGTAGAATGTCTAACACTTACAAGAGTTTTTGGGACAATTTGTTGTTGCTAAGCATCAGGTACCTGTGGCATTTCATTTTTAAGAATCTCATCCAACACCACATATTCTTGTTTGTCCTATTCATGCTTCTTTTCCTACATCTATTCTTTATACATAACCTTATCATTGAATATAACATCTCTACTTCTAATTATTTTTTTATTTTCAAAATCCAATAACCGATAGCCATATTCATCTATCCCATATCCAATGAAGGTACATTTCTGAGATTTAGCATCAAGCTTGGTTCTATTTTCTTTATCAATATGGACAAAAGCTTCCCAACCAAAAGTTTTTAGAAAAGAATAATTTACCTTTTTACCAGTCCATGCCTCCTCTAGAATACCACCATCCAAAGGGGTTGAAGGTCCTCTATTTATCAAATAGATAGCAGTATGTACAACATCTGCCCAAAAATGTAAGGGCAATCCAGCATGCAATCTCATGCTCCTCATGCATTCCATGATAGTCCTATTCATTCTCTCTGACACACCATTTTCCTATGGAGTTCCTAGAACTGTCTTCTGCTTTCAAATCCCATTTAAGGAGCAGTAATCTTCAAATGCTTTGCTACAATACTCACCTCCATTATCCGATCTGAGACACTTCAACTTTTTTCTTGTCTCATTCTCAACCAAAGCTTTCCATTTCTTAAAATTTTCAAAAACATCTGATTTTTGTTTTAGGAAATATACCCATGTTTTTCTGGTTGAATCATCAATAAAAATAACATAACAACAAGAACAACCAAGAGATGATACCTGAGCCGGTCCCCATACATCTGAATGTACAAGCTCTAACTTCTCACTCTTCTCTTTCCCAACCTTGAGAATTCTGACTCTTTTCTGTTTACCATAAACATAGTTTTCAAAGAACTCTAAATCAATATTCTTTAGTCCTAGCAATAGATTTTTGGAGTGAAGGGTTTTCATCCCTTTCTCACTCATGTGCCCAAACCTATGGTGCCACATTATCGAATTTGTTCTTGCAACATTTATTGTTGTTGTCCCTGCTGTAACTTTATTTGTAGCAGCTAGGGTAGAGTAAGTGTTACCTGTACATAGATATAATGTGCCTACCTTTGCACCTTTAGCTATTACTAATGATCCTTTAGCAACCTTCCACATACTGTCCGAGAGGGTAACTATGCAACCTTCACTACCTAGTTGCCCTGCAGAAATTAAATTTCTTCTGAAATTAAGAACATGTCTTACCTCCTGTAGAAACCAGTCATTTCCATTCTGCAACTTGATCTTTATCTTTCCTTTTCCAACAATTTGACAGGGCTCATCATCACCCAAATATACCTATCCAAAATCACCTTGAACATAATCTAGAAAATATTTTCTATGGGGTGTAGCATGAAATGAAGCCCCAGAATCTGTCACCCAGGAATCATTAACATTATCCAAACATAAGATTAAAGCATCTTGTAAAGTATTACTTGCAATATTAGCTTCCTTACTATCATTTTCATTTTTCTCTCCTTCTTTGTTTTTTGGAGACCAATAGTCTTTCTTTAGATGACCAGGCTTTCCACAGTACCAACAATCTTTCTTTCCTCTAGATTGTGAGCGTCCTTTCTTTGACTTCCCTCATGACTTCTCATTCCCAAGGCCTTTTCCTCTTTCCTTTGATCTTCTTCTGTTCTCCACATTCAAAACACTACCTGATGATGTTGGAGTCTCACCTATGCTTTTCCTTCACATTTTCTCGCTTAGGATAACACCAACAATATCATCAAATACCAAAGTATTTTTACCAGAGATAGAATTACTTACAGCCATAACCAAGCTATTCCAGCTTTCTGGCAAAGAACATAAAATCGAGAGAGTCCTAACCTCTTTTACAAAAGTAATTTTTACCAAAGACAATTGACTGGTAATTGTATTAAATTCATTTAAGTGCTCTACTACAGATCCTCCCTCACTCATTTTCAAATTAAACAGACACTTCATAAGAAATACCATATTTGAAGCTGAGGGTTTCTCATACAACTTTGCCAATGTTGCCATCAAATCTACAGTCATTTTTGCTTCTATTATATTGAATGCTATAGACGGTGCAAGGCACAATCAAATGGATCCCAGTGCCTTTCTATCTAAAATTTCCCACTCTTCATTTGACATTGTGGTCGGTTTCTTTGCCTTTCCTTCCAATGGCCACCACAAATCCTTTTGATACAGGTAATCCTCCATCTACATTTTCCATAACTGATAATCCTGGCCGTTAAACTTTTCGACCTTGAATTTGGAATTCTCTATTGCTCCCACTCAAATCTGGAAGTCCTGCCAATTTACAAAAAACCTCACTCTGATACCGATTGTTAGGGTTTCAAGCAGATTCAAAGCAAATATGAACTAACAATTATATGTAGATTTAAATACAAAAGATAAAGAAATAAAATAGAACACAGATAACACAAAGATTTAACATGGTTCACCCAAAATGGGTTATGTCCACCATACACAGCCGTCCAATCTTTCTTATTATCCAGCAAAAATAGTACATCAACATTACAATGCTTTAAGGATTCCAGCAGCTTATAACATGCATTTTTAGGGCAACAAACAAAGTCGGCCTTTTTAGGGTTTAATTACAATGTTGGTTTTCATCAACAAAAATGGCAAAAAAAAATTTCTCGGGAGCTCCCGCCCCCGAACCCCCATTTTTCTCGGGGGCTGCCACCCCCGAAACCCTACTTGGGGCCCAGCCCAGTCCCAAACCCCAACGAGGATACATGTTGAGTGTACAGTACTTTGTTGATCAGTCACCACATTTCAACATCCCAATCAATGTATCCCTAGTTACTGATGCATTAGGCATTGTTCTTAACTCATTTATAGTAGTAACCTTCATTTTATATGCCAGTGGCAATCCTCTTAAAACTTTTGAAATAATTTCATCCTCACTTAACCAAAACAATTTCATTTACTTTTTCCATAAAAGCAGAAATCCTTTCATCTTCTTTCATTTTTCAGATGTTCATACTTGACCCAGAAGCTTTCAAGTTTTGCAATTTTGACTATGGAATCTTCTTCATTCAGTGTTTCCAAATGATCCCAAATAGCTTTAGCAGTAGACCTATCTGATAGTTCGATGATTTGTTGATCAGATGTTCATACCTGACCCAGAAGCTTTCAAGTTTTGCAATTTTGACTATGGAATCTTCTTCATTCAGTGTTTCCAAATGATCCCAAATAGCTTTAGTAGTAGACCTATCTGATAGTTCCATGATTTGTTGATCTGATAATGTGCTCAAAAGTGCTTCTCTTGCTTTGCAATAATTTTCCTCATCTTTAGCCAAGTTAGGTGGATTAAGTTGACCGAGAGTAGTAGCAGTATAATCATTCTTAGTAACTTCCCTGATGTCTTTTCCAATGCAAATTAGATGTGTCTCCATTCTGAACTTCAATATGCCATAGTTGGTTCCATCAAGTTTAGGACTGACCTTCCTAAAATAATTAGTAGACACTGGATCTCCTCAAGAGGTTAAACTTCTGCAAAAGAGGACTAGGCTCTGATACCAATTGTTAGGTCCCGGAGACAACTGAGAGGGGGGTTGAATTAGTTGTCAAATAAATTCAAACCAAAAACAACTTAACCAACTTAGTGCTTAATACCGGTAAACCAGTTAAGTATGTCGGTAGACAGTTTTATCAGTTAATTGCTATACCGGTAAAGATTAATGCATAAAACATAAACACAAAGTCATCCACAACACATGACACCAATATTTGTACGTGGAAACCCTATAAGGGGAAAAATCATGGTGGGAAACCTTACCCACAATCAGATCATACTACTGCAGATAGTAAGTGTACATAAATGGGGTCTGCACATGCAAAAAGGCCAACAACTTAGAGCTCACTGCTCAATCACAAAATGGGAGTCACACTGACTACAGTTGGATGGTTAAATCCAATAAGAATGTATTGCACAAAATAGCATCTTCATATGCTAGATTCCGTACTGGTGTAATGTTGATATGCTTTCACAAAAACCTAGCTTCATCCTCAAATGATGTCTGCATGTATTATACTGCTTAATCTCGCATATACCTTCACACAATTCTTTTTCATATTCCACACTTGATCTTACAAATAAGATCTTACATGTATACCATAACTTAAGACCAATTTTAGCAGGTCAGCTCTACAAGATATTACTGTAGATAGGAATTCAGAAATCATCAAAGCAAATAAGATATTAGACTAGCTCAACCATGAAAACTAAATTGCAATGATAACAGTCCTAATTACATTCAATAGAAAACATGAAGACAAGATATTCAAAATGAAATTAAAGCAAACCAAATGCAGATATCTCCTTCATAATTCTCCATTGTCCTTATTTCTCCTTCAAATTAGTGTGTTTGTGGACCTCACCTACAAGTGCATAAGCATGAGATGAAAGCAAGATTGACAAGAGAGCATAAGGATACTAGAAGCATGATTGATTGATCGGGGGGGGCCATGATTGAAGAAATTCATCCAATTTATAGATAAATTGGAGAAAAGACAAGATTAGCATGAAGAGATTTGAAAGGAAATTTCAAATCAAGAATGACAAATATGACAAATTATGACAAAATTGACACTTTCTATGCAAGATTGATTAATTGACAAATTATGACAAAATTGACAAGGTTGCTATGCAAAATTGATTGATTGACAAATTATGACAAGATTGAAATGTCATTCCCATGAAATTAGGGGAAATAGCAGAAAATAGAAAATTAGATCAATTAGAAATTAGGAAATTAGAAATTGATGAAAATAAGGAAATTAGGAATTAGGAAAAATTAGTAAATTGGAAAATTAGGTAAATTAATTAATAATTTTTCATTCATTAATTAATTCACAAAAAGAGGGAGGAATTAATCAGCCAATTAAATAAATATTTAATTGTGACAAGAAGACTTAGGATAAATAAATAAATTATTTAACCTAGAGGGAAAATGACAAACAAGATTAAATGAATAAATCATAAAACCCTAGAAGATGAATTAGAAATGCAAGGATGACAATTAGGTCTTGACAAAAGATAATTGATGTAAGGTCGATTCAATCATGATTCTGATTAACAAAGGACCAACGCTGACAAACAATTGAGATTGGTTGACAAACTGACCAAGATTGATAAAGAGACCAAATTGATAGGTGCCAATTGACAAGGAACAAATAATTAATTGATCCAAATTGACACGATTGATGATAAATCGACCACAAAATTGATGAGATTGACAAGAACAACGATCGATGACAAATCAATCACAAAATGACAAGATTGAAAAGGATGAGGATCGATGATGAATCGATCACAAGATGATAAGATTGACAAGAGGACAAAACCCTAATTCTATCATTGATTAGGATTGACAATGTCCAAAATGAAATCGAATTGATGATGTCAAAATATACCAAATGAGCACGCACATTGATGTGACAGTATAAGATCGACCAAAATCATGACTGAAGATTATTATCAACAAGATCAAATTCGAAAGCAAGACAAATGAAGAATGCAGAAAAAGGACTCAATGTTCGCAAATGATAAAGGCCAAGTGTGCAACATAGAAGAAATGTTAATGTGACGCAAAAAACCCTAAAATAAGGCAATGCGCAAATGTTAAAGTATGACTCTGCAAGCATTGACCATTTTTAGACGTCTACATTTTGCCCCTCTTTGAGACAATGCGATTCTAAGCGTTGTTTCAAAGAATAATAATAAAAATGTCTTAGATAATGACAATGACATATGCATGCCCCCTCGAGGAATTGGCCAGAAACATCCAAAAAAGAGGCCAATTGATCAATAAGAATGATAGAAAATGATAGGAGCAAACGGTTCAAAAATCGAGGATCAGATACACAAATGACAAGCATTAGAAGGGGCAAAAGACCACGACTAGCATAAGATGGAGAGGGTGCACGTCCATCTGGGCACTGACAAAGATCTATAAATGAGACAAGGAGAAGGAAAATAGCTCATTTGCACTAGCCAAAGTAGAGGATTTGTTGCTCTGGAAAAGGACCCTGGCATAGAGATGGTGAACATTCCAATGGTAGATCACCTTGGGGAATGTGTATGCACCTACAGACGACCGGACAATGTGGGAGCAGTGGTATTTATCTCAAAAACCCATATTGTCAATTTCATGAATTTTGCTTGCTTCCAGGACATTGCAGGGCCCACAGGGAATGAAAAAAAGGACTTTCGTGCCTATGTGGGTGCATCCTGCACTTATGTAGGATGTTTTGCACCTGTGTAGGGTACATAGGTGCAACTTGATGCTGCACAGGTGCAGGATAGGGTACACAAGTGCAATTGTGCATTGAGAACCCTAATTTGATCGAAAACAGCATGCGAATGATCCCGGAAAGGGGGATGAGGGTAGGATAGGTCAAAATAGATAAGAAACACCCTGATTTGTACATGAGACAAGGAAATGTAGCTCATAGGAGAAACCCTAAAACTGACAAAAATTGTGCCCCAATTGTGATGTAGAGTCGATAGTATCCACTGATTATGCGGGAGAACCGACCTGACTACTTCATATTACGACATAGACTTTGGAGCACGGACAAAGATACATTAGCAGGACTTGGATTATACTATATTACATTCATGCCCAAGATTAGGGCAAACACAGGACTGCTGACTGTATTGGCAGAGCGATGGCATTCAGAGACCTCCTCATTCCATCTGCCAATAGGAGAGGCGACGGTGACACTAGAGGATGTATGGCATATCCTCCACATTCTGATTCAGGGGGAGATGATAGAGTATGACCCAGCAATAGGGAGAGATGCATTGTGTAGATTATTTGAGTACAATGCAGATGACCTTGATATCATAGAGAGGGAGATTGGCTAGGAGACCATGGCAGCAGAGTATGATTAGCGATATGTGGTGATAGCCGTGGTTATAGCATGCATATTAGTAGGGGATAGACGAGGACATGGATTCCTGATTGGATGGGGAGGAGTGCTAGAGTGGATGGCGCTAGAGGGGATTGTGTATGCATGGGGACCATGTGTGCTTGCCATGCTATATTTTTAGTTGCACCAGATAGCATATTAGGGGGTGCAGACTTTGAGCTATGGAGTCACACTATTACGGGTATGGGCATTTGAGCACATAGCCATATGTCGACCGATTGCAGAGAGATAGGTAGTACCACATCAACCATATGTGTATAGTTATGGGTGTATGTTGAGATAGGGTCCGTTCGGATACATACTGTATTGGCGACATGAGCTAGATAGATTGAGAGAGTTTACATGGAGGCCATATCTTGATTTCCTTGGATGGTCAGATGATAGTGATGAGCTACCGTATTGTAGACAAGAGAGATACCTGATTGGGTGACCAGTGAATTGCCAGAGAGTAATTGAGATGTACCTACCAGAGAGAGTTAGGTGATAGTTTGGAGAGAGGCAGGATGTACCTAGAGGGACTGCACACTTTGCCCGATCTCACAGAGAGACGAGTCAGTGGGGGAGGATGATTCAGCCACACATAGCATATGTTGACTTCACATAGCTACAGCAGAGACAGTGGGATTGGAGATCAGATGTTGTGGATGCTAGGATGATAGAGGAGTATGAGTGATGGTTTGCACGATGATGGCCTGTGCCATTGACAAATCCTGATATTCCGGTACCGAGGAAACAGGAGGACTTCCCACTCATTGGAGAGGAGGAGGGAGATGATGAGGATGGAGATGAGGATGAGGGAGATAATGAGGATGAGGGGGATGATGAGGATAGAGATGAGGACAAGGGAGATGATGAGGACAAAGGGGATGAGGAGGACGGAGGGGATGATCCAACTGATCAGGAGTTATTGCAGGATATACCCATAGAGCCGAAGATAGCTAGCATAGAGGAGATGGAGATATGTAGGGCCACATTAGAGAGATAGAATGCTATCTTGAGGACAGACCAGGATCAGTTAAAAGTAGAGATAGCCAGACTTACAGCGGCACGAGATACAACAATAGTGCAGGCACAACAAGCAGAGCAAAGAGTGACTGAGTATATTGGGTCGATTAGGGATGCCAGTGCACGTGAGATGGCATAGATGTTGGTAGAGACCGGAGAGGAGATATGCCATTGGAGGACACTATATGAGAGTGCAGTTCCACTAGAGCAAAGAGCAGCGTCATATCGGGCACAATTGAGGACAGAGAGTAGGCCACATTCTCGGAGGTCAGTGAGCAGCATGGGGGTGAGTGGACCTAGGAGACCACCACAGCCAGGACCAGGGATAGGAGGGATATCATCTATGAGACATGGTAGGGATGAGGAGGATAGAGGGAGCACCCAGTGACAGAGGCACATGCTCCGTATGATAGATACATATGTAGTTTGACTTTATGTATTCAGCCTACGGGCCATACTTAGGACAGACAGTCCAATTTTGTACTCTGATATTACTTTGATATATGATATGATATGCAGCTATATGATGGGATGCAATGTGTTATGACTTATGGTTACTTTCCAGTATGGATGGCATATGCACTGTTTATGTACCATTGTGGAACATGTATGAATATATTTTTATGTGTTTTTGATGCATTTATAATATGAAATGGATAAAATGCTTGATATAATGCAAATGTACTAATTAATGAATGCAGGATGTCGCTTATGTTTTTGGAGATCAGAGCACTAGACTGAACTGACTGCCCAAACTAATAGAAGAAATGTTAGTAAGAAGAAATTAGACAGAGGACAATTAGAGACGAAGAAAAAATTCC
Source organism: Cryptomeria japonica (assembly GCF_030272615.1). Lineage (NCBI taxonomy): Eukaryota > Viridiplantae > Streptophyta > Pinopsida > Cupressales > Cupressaceae > Cryptomeria > Cryptomeria japonica. Next base: position 645,343,695 of record NC_081408.1, read on the forward strand.
TTTCACCAATGCACTTTGTAGGTGAGAACCTTTATTTAATGTAGAAAAATGGATGCAGAGCATCATGGCATTGAAGGCCAGAGCTAAAACGCAACCACTTTTGCAAAAGATAGACACATCGTACACAAGGAATGAGTGAAGCATCCTAGGGTGCATACATCAAGGGTCGAGGTATGTGCGGTGTTCACAAAGCGAACGTACTTATCACAGACACCCAATGATATAGCTGCCCCAGTTTGTGACAAACATTCCATAAATAGCAAACACCACAAAAAAAGGACCATGAACCATCCCGATCACTCTAAATCACTCAGTGACATCATCGAGCAACATAGGAACATGATCAAAGATAAATCAATAAATGATAAGACTCACTAATTCCAACAAGTCAAACAAACATCTTGATCTTCATTGTCAAAAGTTGAAAGTGTTGATAGGACGATCATGCTATCTAGTTTCAGGGAATGCGGTACCCCGTCTAAGACATGACACAGTCTGGTTTCGAGCATGCCACACCCTGTATAAGACCCATGATAGCAGTGACAAGGACAAATGATATTGATGTTGATTGATTGATATGACAATTGTGATCAGTTTGAATGTCTAGTTTGATTGAAAAAGTTCATCTGTTAATGCGTGATTTCAGTAAAGCGTAGTGTGTGATTGCATGTCATTGGAGGTATGCTCAGCGATCTGTCTTATGCACAAAGGGGATATTGGTATTTTGTTTTTCGAGTTTTTACAATTTTTTGTTCATTTTTTCAGGACATTATTTGATTTTTTTTTTAGATTTTTTTCAGGACATTATTTGATTTTTTTGGGATTATTTTAGGATGTGTTTTTGAATGTTTTTGAATTATTTCAGGACATTTTTCAATTTTTATGATTTTGCCCCCAGTGTCTAGCAAGGCAAGGATTATGACAGGTGAATAAATAGGCTTTCTAAAATTGTTGGTGGATAGAGGGAAGACAAAGGCCTTTTATTATGGAGACAATACGGATGCAATTTTCAAGGGCTATTGCATGATGAGACAAGAGACTAGATATGACAATGTAAAGCAAGAACATGGCATGAGGGACATGTCAAGAGGTTTTTGAAACTATGTTTAAATTTTGCATCCTTATGTTAGATCAAGATCAAGGAATGATCAAGAGTGTATGGATAGTGATAAGATATGGATAGGATAAGAAAGACCAAGAATGGATAAGGGACATGGACTAAAGGTTGGGATAGGATACGGGATAGTGGCAGAAAGTTGCAATAAGCTAGGGAATATGGATGAAAGGTTATAATAAGCAAATGGATAAAGACCAAAAGCTATGATAGACTAAAAGATGCAAACAAGATGCATGATGCTCATGACGATCCTCAGCCTTGTCAAGATCAAAGGTGGAAAGAGGAAATGGACATGAGGGACAATAGGATATGAAGGGTAATAGGACATGATAGGATAATGAAGTGTAATAGGATATGATAGGATAATGAAGGGTAATAGGATAAAAGGATATGATAGGATAAAACCTGTCCCCAAGTATGGTATGCAAGAAGTTCATTGATTATGCATGATGCCTGTTTGTCAAGTTTTCATCATGGTACTTGCCCAAGGCACCTATTTGCCAGGTTTTCACCAATGGACAAATTATTTTTGCTTTACTTTTTTTTTTTTTTTTTTTAAATTTTTTTTTTAACTTTTTCAATAGAAGATGGACACATGATAGGGGATGGAAGAAGGACTCAAGCAAATTTTTTTTTGGATAGTAGCCTTGAAAAAAAATAGACCATGACCGTTAAAAGTATGCTCAAATATGTTGGTAGGATAAGGACATGGAATATGAGATGGAACTAAGGAAAGGATTTATGCAAAGGATTGGACCAGAGGGATTGGAAGGATGGAAAATATGCATTGGATAATGGATAGGGTATTGGAAGAATTGGGATTCACTGGATGGAAATGAAGGCAAGATCAACATTGGCACACACCTCGAGGGGTGATGGACTGATGGAGGAAAAATGTATTTTGGATATTGAGATTTGGATGGAGGAATAGCTTGGGATTTTGGGACATAAGGGCCCAAAATGGATGAAGAAGGTGATGGAAGAACAAATTTGAGAGGGTTGGATGGAGGAATAGCAACTTTGGATGCCAAGTTGGATGTTTCTTTAGGCTTTTGTGCTTCAACGAGCCGCTTAGGGATCCACATGGTTTTTGATTTTTCATACTTTTGTGGCTCCTTGGAGTGCATTGCTTGCACAAGGGATTTAGGAACCCATATATATTTTGACTTTGCTTTATTTTGCTCAGTGGGCCTTTGTGACCTTTTGGATATATTTTTTTCTTTATATATCATATTGTTCTTTGTTTTGACATGTCGATTATATTGGACATGTTGATCCTTGAATACATGTGGATTTCTAGACTTATGACTTTTATGCTTGGCATCCAAATTGCTTGGAGGGGGAAAGGAATGCATGGATGGATGAAATTTACTCAAGGATGTGTGCCTTTGCTGACCTTGCATAGAGGACAAAGGGATATAAGGACCTAAGATGGATGGAAAGTATGATGGGGAAGGTGTATGTTTTGATTGTGATGGAGGGATACCAACGTCTTGAGAGTGAGTTGTTTAGACATGACCCTTAAGATCTTCTTTGATATGGAGGGGTTCTTTCTCATGAAGGTCTACCCCTTTGCCTTTATGAATATTTTGACTTGTAGGATACTCTTTTCTTTGAGAAGAAGACGCGAGTCCATTATGAGGTGGATATGATATGAGAGAAATAATGAGATCTTGAAGTGGATCGGATTGCACCAAAGTGGAAGGACCCATTATGCATGTTGAGGGTTCATGAATATCTTGCACTGACACATTAGAATCATGAGGGGGATTAGGATCATGAGGAGGACTAGGATTATGTAGTGGACATGGTTCAATGACAGGCTCTTTAAGAGATGGAATGGGAGAAATAATGGGATCATCAAAAGAAATGCAATCTTGGAGTGTATATGGAGCATTAAGACAAGGAGATGGAGGAACAAAAGGATCTTGTGGAGGATTTAAAGGAATAATTTGATCTTGACAAGGAGGAAGATCATTGGAATCCTCTTTAAAGGTGCTTTGCTCTTGACTTTTAATGGGATCATCGGAAAGGATGGAAGGGAAATCTGGAATGTCAATGGGATTTGAAAGGACATTTTTTTCATGAAATGGAAGGGGATCATTTGGGATTGGATGGACTAGGATATCTTGATCTTTCTCGGGGAATGGAGTGTCAATAGGACTTTGGATAGGATGGACAAGAATAGGGGAATCATCGTGAGTATCTGGGAACATGGGGTCCTGGTCAACAATTAGATGGGATGATAAGGTTTCATGATCTTGATCTTCATCTATTTCAAGACATGTTTCTTTATGCTCTAAATTATCCTCTTGACATGGGGTTGGACTTTGGATATGCATCGAGGATTTTGGCAAGGGATTAATGCTTTGGCACGAAGGGGATGGAATTTGAATGGGACTCTCTAAAAGAGAAGCATTTGATGGCATTAAATCTTGCATTTCCAAATAGTACAAGGGAATTGTATAAAGTTCTTGATACAACTCTTGTTGCTGTGGTTGTGCCATGCCTTGACATTGACCCTGTTGCTATGCTTCTTGTGGTGGAATCATGATTGGTAGCCTTGGTTGACATTGCAATTGAGGGTGTTGTTGATATTCCATGGACATCAATTGTGGTTGTGAAGTATGATAATTTGTTTATCTTGGCACATATTGAGGCACATGTTTTTGTTGATGCTGACAAATCAGAATTTGTTCTTTGTACCAATTGTTGTTGTCTTGATGTAAATCCCATCATTTGCAAAAAACTTTGTTTGGGAGGTTTTTTTTGTTTCTCCTTGAGATGGGGTATGGCACTCACATTTACTTGATGTGTTTTTTGTCCAATCCACTATGGTGGTTGCAAGTTTGAATTGACTTGTAATGGTGCAGAAGACACTGCAACATGTTGTTGAATGCGATATTGTTGTTGTTGTGCATTGCTTGTTTGCACATTTGATTGTGCCTTTTGTGTATTACTCAATTGTTGCAACATTTGTTGTTGGTGCAAACCACTATTTGTAGCTCTTTGTGTTGCCATTATCAAAGGATCTGTCACAATATTTTGCATAATAGGTACTTGAGTGTTGGACAAATGTATTGAACTTAATGGGACATAGGAACTTTGTTGCATTGTGGAATTGTTTTGGACATTGGTGAGATCAGGCATTCCAGTCGTAAAGCTTTCTTGCATCTTAGATTTTGATCCACTTGTAATTATTCAAGGAATCATTTCTTGTTGAGGGACAGATGTCAATATTTGTGTGGCCTTCATTTGATCTTGTGTTACTGGTGTTGTATTAAATAATGGATTGTTTATTGTTTCAAATGGTGACTTTTGAGGAATAGTCACTGTCACTATTTTTGAAGCACGTTTACTCATCAAGGTATGTTGAGTTTCTTGTTGCATGTTTTCTTCATTTGGATGTGGAGAGAAACTTAACAACTCACCGCCTTGTTGTTTTTGCACATTAATTTGCTCACTTGAGGAGGTCACATTACTCATCATGTCAAGATATTTTTGTGGGAACATCTTAAAGACCTTGTTCAAGAATTTATCCATCTTTTTTGTCAACTTAGGATCTTTAAGGAACATATCAACATCATCGGGAGCATCGAAATCTAATGAAGAATCTAGTAAAACATTGGGATTTATTTCTTGTTGAATGCCTTGGTCTGAACCAAATCCTTGTGAAAGAATTTGTTCCTCATGTAATGTTTGAATTTCATGTTGTAGGTTTGGTTGATTCCAATCAAAAGGTGCATTTCCTCTTGGTGTTGGTGAAACACTCCCATATCCTAGTTTCATGGGTGCAAACACTGGCTCATATAATGGAGGTGGTCCAAGTTGAACCATTCCATATGGTGGTAATGATGTGTTTGACGAACCTTCAATTTGTAATGATTAACTAGGTTGCAACTGTGAGTTTGATAAGTTGTCAATGGGTTGATATGTTGGTTCGCCCATCTTCTTAGATTTTGACCTTGTTTCAACAGGCATGTCACTATGCAAATGCAATATTTTTGGAATTTTTCAAGGATAATATATGATATGCAACTAAATGCAAACTAAATAGATGAAAATGCAATCTATGGCAAGAATGCAACCTATGTTTTATTCTTTATTCAAAATTTTGACAAACTCATGAATGCAATTCTAAAAATGAGACCCTCAGGAAATTGAAATGATGCCTAGACCTCAAAGGACAAAAGGAACAAGTGACAAAAGGACAAAATGACAATGTCTCCCCTATATGCTTGGATACTAAGCTAGGTTTGACCAAAATGATAGTGATGACAAAAAGACAAAGGTTTGATAAGGTCTAGACTTCCTAACAATAACTTAGGGTTTTATCAAAGATTTGCATTACTCAAGTATGACAAAACCTAGTTTTGACACTATATGCAAAGGGAAAATTACTATGCAAATGACCCTAGTATGATATGATAATGACCTAAGCTTAATGAAGAGACCTAGGGTATGCAAATGTGATCTAATGTTATGAGGACAAGGATGCAAATTCAAATGTATGACAATGTCAACCTAAGGTTGAATTATGAAATGGTATTACTCTAATGCAAGAGGACACATGCAAATGGATGACCCTTATTGATATGCATTGGAGTATTACCTAGGTGAAACCTGACCTTGGTAGTTTGACAATGAATTTGCAAAATGCAAACCTAGGATGAACCTAAATCTAAGTGACATGAATGTTGAGACAAGATTTTGAAAAATGTTTGACAACCATGTTTGAAGGTGTTTTGAACTTTGTTGAATGAAATACTCTTGTGTTTAACCTTGTTTTGAATCAATTTGTGTTGTTTTTGAAATGAGACACAACTCAAATTTTGACAAGCAAAGAAGACAAGATATTTTAACTTAGACTCAAGACAATCATGCTCATTCACACATTTCTTATGTTAGGTAAGGACAGTAGGTACTTGAGAGGTAGACTCATTATGAGATTCAAGGAGAATACATAGATGCTTGACCCCAGGAGCTCCCCTCCATGGCACTCACTTCTCAGGGCAGCCAAGCATCAATCCCCATGGAAATATCCCCATGGCGAACCTAGTATCTCTTCCTAGTATCCAAACTCCTCCTTCTCAAGCAACTAGAAGGATTTTTGGCCTCTAAATACAAGGTGTTTAATAAGGATTTCTGTTAAGCGCTACTCCTTGGTGTCACACAAGCGTGATTGAGACATAGGCCCACCAAGATACCAAACAAATGTAGTCGCACAAGCATGATTTAGACTGTGAGGTCCTACTTAGATGCTGATATGAGAAAGAGTCCAAGGGTCATCACTTCCCAAGTAACTACAATTCCCACATAACCCTTCCTTCAAAGCTTTCGCCCATCAGGTATTTATTTTTAGTGAGTTAGAATGCCAAGGTACTCTAGCTATGCTCACTTTGGGTTGTTCCCTTCTCACGATTGTCACTTGCTTGCAAAAGAAAACAAATGGTCGGGAAGGCAGGCCCTCTAAAGGTAACAAACAATCCAAAACATGAGAATGGTATCGAAGATCTGGATTTTTGATCACCCTAAGAAGGATGAGAGCATGCTCTCCTACTCCAATGTCAAACTCAACAAGAAAAGTGAACACATGTTCATTCCATCCTAATTAGCAAAAATACTAGGTGCCTAATTATGAATCACAAACACAAAGTTTGGTTGGAATATAAGGCAACCTGCAAAATCACTAAGTTAGAAGTTTGATTTGTTTGGTCTTTGACTAGGGAACCTGCATAAGATTTGTTAGTAGTTTCATTCTTAGTCTTCGTCACACGTAATGCCAAGGTGCTGCACAGAGAATCAGTACCAAGGAAAGCCAGAATACAAGAACAGAATGCAAAACAAAGTAATTTACAAGTGAAACCACTGATTTTCACCTCTGTTTCTGGCCTTACACAAGTGCAGAATGTCTTGACACAGGCACAGAATGCCTTGACACAGGCACGAAATGCCTTGACACAGGCACAGATCCCTTTGACATAGGCACAAAATGCCTTGACACAGGCGCAAAATGTCTCAACACAGGCGCAGAAGTGTCCAAAAAGCTCTGGGTCACCCTATTTCTTGAGTTTTTCCCCTGCAAATCAGCTCAAAAGGCACTCAAAACATGGTTAAATGGTTAGTTCACATTGGGTTCACCAATTAATGTAGATAGGAATTCGGAAATCATTAAAGCAAATAAGATATTAGACTAGCTCAATCACAAAAACTAAATTGCAATGATAACAATCCTAATTACATTCAATAGAAAACATGAAGACAAGATATTCAAAATGAAATTAAAGAAAACCAAATGCAGATATCTCCTTCATAATTCTCCATTGTCCTTATTTCTCCTTCAAATTAGTGTGTTTGTGGACCTCACCTACAAGTGCATAAGCATGAGATGAAAGTAAGATTGACAAGACAGCATAAGGATACTAGAATCGTGATTGATTGATCGGGGGGGGCATGATTGAAGAAATTCATCCAATTTATAGATAAATTGGAGAAAAGACAAGATTAGCATGAAGAGATTTGAAAGGAAATTTCAAATCAAGAATGACAAATATGACAAATTATGACAAAATTGACACTTTCTATGCAAGATTGATTGATTGACAAATTATGACAAAATTGACAAGGTTGCTATGCAAAATTGATTGATTGACAAATTATGACAAGATTGAAATGTCATTCCCATGAAATTAGGGGAAATAGGAGAAAATAGAAAATTAGATGAATTGGAAATTAGGAAATTAGGAATTAGGAGAAATTAGTAAATTGGAAAATTAGGTAAATTAATTAATAATTTTTCATTCATTAATTAATTCACAAAAAGAGGGAGGAATTAATTAGCCAATTAAATAAATATTTAATTGTGACAAGAAGACTTAGGATAAATAAATAAATTATTTAACCTAGAGGGAAAATGACAAACAAGATTAAATGAATAAATCATAAAACCTTAGAAGATGAATTAGAAATGCAAGGATGACAATTAGGTCTTGACAAAAGATAATTGATGTAAGGTCGATTCGATCATGATTCTGATTAACAAAGGACCAATGCTGACAAACGATTGAGATTGGTTGACAAACTGACCAAGATTGATAAAGAGACCAAATTGATAGGTTCCAATTGATGAGGAACAAATAATTAATTGATCCAAATTGACACGATTGAAAATGACAATGATCGATGACAAATCGACCACAAAATTGACGAGATTGACAAGAACAATGATCGATGACAAATCGATCGCAAAATGACAAGATTGAAAAGGACGAGGATCGATGATGAATCGATCACAAGATGATAAGATTGATAAGAGGAAAAAACCCTAATTCTATCATCGATTAGGATTGACAATGTCCAAAATGAAATCGAATTGACGATGTCAAAATATGCCAAATGAGCACGCACATTGATGCGACAGGATAAGATCGACCAAAATCATGACTGAAGATTATTATCGACAAGACCAAATTCGAAAGCAAGACAAATGAAGAATGTAGAAGAAGGACTCGATGTTCACAAATGATAAAGACCAAGTGTGCAACATAGAAGAAATGTTAATGTGATGCAAAAAAGCCTAAAATAAGGCAATGCACAAATGTTAAAGTATGACTCCGCAAGCGTTGACCATTTTTAGACGTCTACAATTACAATAAAAACATTTTACAAATAATATAATATCCAATGCAATAACTGATTGAACATGTTGGCTTGATGCATTTACAACAATAATTAATCATCTCGATAGTGTGCCATGATGATCTGGAAAAGATAAACCTGTTGGTGAAAACCTAGATAACCCTCAACCTATTTGTTGGTAAAAGAAAATATGCAAATATGATTATACCAATAATTAATCCATTAAGATAAGATGTCCACATGATGTCTTCGATAATACCAAGTGTCTTTCATGTCAGTCCAAGTGCTGGTGATTATTATATCCTGTTGGTGAACCATATACCAGTAACTGTGTAATAGTTACTTGCTTGCCGGTAAATGTTGTTGGATCTCCAAAGTGCTAGTGTTTTAGTAGGTGTTGACATCAATGACAAAACCATACCAAAATACCAGCATCGAGCATCATATATGGAGCTACTACTAGTTCCAAACAAGGGCCATGTTCTAATGATGTGTTGCTTTGTTTGTCACTAGGAGCTAGTGTTAATGATTTGGAAAAGTTTGAAGATAACTAATGAATGATTTTAATAATCTCATAGATATCATCAAAATCAATAGTATCATCATTATCTTCATCAAAATTTCTACTATCATGAATATTACCATCCATATCAGCATCTAGATTAATCACAATATGACATTTAATGCAAAAAGAACAATTATCACGCTTAGACAATTTGATTTTCTTAAGATTTTCTTCCTCCCTTGTGTTGATCATAGTTTAGTCAAATGGGATCAAAGAATTGGTAGGTTCCTTAGGGGTGAAAATTGTTTGGGAAGCTATTTCTTGGCACAATATCTTCAACTTTAGTCTTGAGCACTACAATTTCACTTGGTTTAGTTTGGAATTTGAGAAAGGTTGGGATCAACCAACATCAACTCCTTTTCTTCCTTTGTAGATGTAGGAATAGAAGGAACCTCACTAGGTTGAGATATAGAGGATGTGCGACATTTGTATGATATAAGAGGTGGAACTGAAGATAAATAGGAGGAATTGAAGGTGTAGGAAGGAGTTAGGTCTAGGATGAGGAGGCAAAACATCCTTAGGTTTGCTCAGATTGGAAATCATTTCATCTTTCTATTTTTGGTAAGATAGGAAGAAAATGTCTTGACAAAGTTTCAATGGTTGAGGTGTTTGTGGACAAAATAAATCAAAGGTAAAGTTTCCACAACTTGTTAAAGGCTTATAGAGACTATGATTGATCAATGATAATTTCTCCATTATTGGTGAACTTTAAACACTTGTGGATAATAGATGCAATAGATTTCATGGAAGTAATCCAAGGAATTCCTATTCATAATTGGAATTGGTTGAAGGTTGGGATAATGCGGAAGCTGACTTCTAAGCAATTCTTACCAACTTCAATGGGAAGGGTAATAGAACCATGGTTAGGACAAGTAAAACCATCATGAGTCTTAATCATAACAGAAGATTTGTCTTAAGTTTCTTGATGAAATTGTCTTGTAAAGATATGTTATTTAGTTATAACATTCACCATACACATAGGATCAACAAGCACTCCTTGAGAAAATTTACTAGTAGTCTTAGTTAAAATGTAGAGGAGTCTATCAATTGCCTTAATAGTCTACTTAGGATTGAAGGTAATGCAAAGTTCAGACTTATATTTTGGTTTGGGTTTGGGTTGATTAGTAAAATTAACATTGTTGTCCTTGACACAAATGTAATCCATATTCATAGTAGTAGGATCACTAGGCTCAACGGAGTTGGTAAAATGAGAAGGCAACATATTATTATTGTGATCTATGAAAATGTAATAGGGTAGTATTAGGACCTAACTCCACTTTCATTCATACATTGGAATACGAAAGCACCTAAGGGAGTGATTCTCTTTGACTAACTCTTGTGAAAGAGAGTCAAGGAATACTTTTAGGGTTTATATTCCTTCACTGATATGAAAGGGAATGTGACAAATATAGGAGAATGATAATCTAATCTAATAGGATGAAAGAAAATAAATAGAACAACAACAATAACAAATTGATGCAGAAACAAAACTAAGACAAAAAAAAGATATGGAAATGGTAATCTTATGTGCACCTGTGACAAAAAATTGGGCTTGATCTAATAGGACCAGGGCATTGGTCACTCTCGTCTCAGTGACTATACTAATTTGCAAATTAGAAATGTGCAAACTAAGATTGTTTAAAACCTGCCTACCAAATTTGAGGTTGATTGGGGAGGACTGGGTTACTAGGCTCTCTGATCCTGGGGGACTAGGGCACTGGGCACTCTGGTCCTAGTGGACTAGGGCATGGAGTACCTTGGTCTAGATTTTCTACTACAATTTTATTTGATACTCTGTCTCTAAGTCTTGATGTTGTTATGATATTCTCATCTCCACTGGATACCTAAAACTGCACCCAAGAAGAAAATAAAGGGGGTTGTGGATAGAAGTTTTCCTTAGCTCAAACCCTAGGTTTGGAATTAACCATAATTGAAATAGAAATTGAGCTTTAACTAAAATGGAAAAGATTTCCTTTTGAGGGAAACATTGAAATGCTTGAATGTAAATGATTATACCTTCTATGAGGTAGGAATTAGGCAAAGGCATTATAATAGAAATTAGCAAACCACAAAAACTAAATGTCATGAAATCTAATCCTAACACATTCAATAGAAGTATGTAAACAAAGCACTAAAAAAAAATGCAAACCAAACACACGTGCTTCTTCCACATTCTTTCAAATGTATTATACAAATACAAAAATAAGAAAAAAAAGCACATATCAAGAAATGGGAATCTGATGTGCACCTATGATAGAAAATTGGGCTTGATTTGGTAGGACCAGGATGTTGGGCGCTTTGGTCTCAATGATTGTATTGATCTGCAAATTGGAAATATGTAAATTGAGACTAATTGAAACCTGCCTACCAAATCTAAGAATGATTGGGGAGGACTGGGGCACTGGGCACTCTAGTCCTAGGGAACTAGGGTGTTGGGTTCTCTGTTCATAGTGGAAAAGGGTATTGGGCACCCTGGTCTAGGTACTTTGTGCTGAAATTTGACCGGATGTTGTCTCTCTGGGTCTTGATGCTATTCTGATCTTCTTGGATCCACTAGATACTTGTAACTACATACAAGAAGGAAAGAAAGGGGATTGTGGATAGGGGTTTTCCTTAGGTCAAAACTTGGGTTTGGAATTAAACCTAATTCAAATAGAAATTGAACTTGAACTAAAATGGAAAGGCTTGCCTTTTGAGGGTAAGGCTGAAATGTTTGAATGTAAATGATTATACTTTCAATAGGTGATGCAATGTTATTAGGATAAGTCCTCCATGTGTTGATGCAATAGCATTGTAAATCACATAAAATATATCACTAAATAATAATATGAAGATGCCTTGATATAATTTGTTTTTCCTTGAATTAGATCTGCTCTTGAGGAAGAATAATCACTCTTGAATTGATGATAACTTTTGCATATGATTAGATTATGAAAATGAATTGATAGGGGTGCCTTATATAGGGATTTCATAGTTAAAATTACCTTTAGGCTGACCTAGAATCAATAAAAATTAACACAAAATGAGATTTGAACATTATAATACCACCAAATTAATGTTAGATACTTGATCAGTCCTAAAGACACTAAGAGGCGGGGGAGGTGAATCAGTGTCTAACCAGTAACCTAAATATTTAGATTTGTTTGCAACTTTATAACCCAAATTAATATATCGATAAACAAGTAATAATGCAATAAAGAGAAACAAAAGTATAGCCATCAATGCACACCATAACATAGATATTTTTGTCAAGGAAACCCGGTAGGAGAAAAACCTCCATGGGATTTGTTTACTCACTGGCCAATATGAATAAATATTACTTATACAATAGGATCCTACACATGCAGGAAAGCCAATAGCCTAGAGATCACTTCTCAACAACAAAAATGGAGTCCCATTAACTATAATTGGATAGTTAAATCCAATGACAATATACTACTCAAAATAGCATCTCCAATGTTAGATTCAGTACTGGTTTAAGCTCTGTCAGATACCTCATCCATAAACCTTTCTTTGCTCTTATTCGCTCATAAAATAATTACATCATAATGCATATATAGTTACTCGCTCTCATATACTGCTTGCATTCATTACCTAATTACAAATCAAAATGACCTATAAGATCTCATACATATATGAGTCTTTACAATAGATCATGTCGGCTATACAATATAATTACAATATAAAATAATATTATTTCCACGTTGGCTAGGAGTGCCGGTAAGATCTTTTGTCGATGTAGGTTGGATGCTGGTGAGAATAGACTTGTAGTGCCTGCTAGTGCCAGTAGATGATGTATGTTACTGGTGTAACCTATGAACCATGTTACCAGTTGGTTGCCATCAATAACAACATCAACTATTCTTATTTGATTGTATAATGCCAACAATATCCCCTTTTGGCCACTCATGAGAAAAATCCAAAAGCTAATATCCAAAAATGAAGTCCAAAACTAATCCAAGATTAAGAGTGATGCCCCTGAGAAAATGATCCCTTCTATACATTTTTCTCCCACACTACTCCCCCTTTGACATCAATGACAAAGGATGTCAAAAAGAGTCAAAGAATTCAAAATTCTACCTCAAAGCCTGTAACAAATTATGTAAAATCTGAAAGATATCCGCTAAAATCAGACTAAGACTTTGCATAAATTTAGTGTTATCAGAAATAATGGTTTCAGTCTGTCTGATCATCCTGACCAGATAATGCATCTGTTTCTCCATTGATCTTTCTCCTTGAATGTTTTATTTAGATAGCTCAATCCACTATGTTAGAAGGTTGTCCAATCTAAGACCAAGTTTATTTTTCAGCTCTCGGACCTTCATTCTTATCCTTTCTTTTTCCTTTTCTAATTTTTTTGATCTTTTCTTCAAAAACTGCCATTTCTTGATCCAAAACTGAAGTAAGTTCCAAAAAACCTATTATGTTATCTACTAAATCATCAATCTCCTTTTGTGTTTTCCTTATCTCCTCATCAATATTCTCAGTTAGGTGGTGAGGCTTACATGGTTCCTTATACAAATATTTATATTCCAAAATAGTGGAATTAAGTACCAGTAATAAAGAATCAATATGCTCTATATAGTCCTTAATAGTCTTATCAAAGAATTCACCTTTCTTCTTATTCACCCTTTCCTTAACAGTCTCTTCATTAATTTTATCTACAGTTAGAATATTTGAAGCAATGAATTTGGACAATATGTCCAATTTACCTAAACATCCAGAAATATGATCTATCTTACAATCTAATGTAATCAATTTCAAAATAGGTAAAGTATCATCAATTGCCTTAAATGTTAAGGCGTTGCATTCTATGATCTTCTTTATGGAATCTAAAAGTACATCTGTCACATTAGTAGGTTTTTAATCCATGGTGGAAGTGCTAAGTGGAGTGTGAGGTTCTACAATTGGTTTCTTCTCATCTTCACATTCCTTAACCACTTCTACTATCTTGCTTCCATCATTAACCTCTTCTTTATTCACTCTTTCTTCCTTCTTCTCACTTTTGTTTTCAACCTTGTTTTCATCCTTACTATCTGCCTTGCTGACTACCGGTTCAGATATACTCTATTTATGTCCCTTTTCTGCTACTACTTCTACTGGTATTTTAGTGTTAAGATGAGTATCATCAAGGATGGATTCAGTTTTCTTAACTTTAACTATTATCTCAATATTCTGTTGAGAGTCAATAGTGTTGACCGAAGACTTAGAGATCTCAATATCTATAGTTTCATCTTTGTTTACCTCTACTATTTCCTTATCCAACACAATATTAAAATCTTGAGTGTCCACATTCATAGTAAAAATAATGTCAAACTCCTAATTAGTGTCATCTTTTGTCATTTCCTCTTCCTTTTCTTCTGGTTGACTATTAGTTTGTGTCGGTGCCTCTGCAGTTATTGGTGGGGTGTCTTGTGTTGGTGGAGGAAGCTTATCCTTGACCACGATATTAGGTACACTTCCAATTTTCCATTTCCCTATATCTTTTTGATATACTTTGGTAAATGACTTATCCATTTTCTATCTATCATTCTCTTCTTTCTTCTCTCTTTCAACAAAAAATATATCCCACTTATCCACTATCTCATGTACAATTCCCTTAACTCTTCTAGCCATAAGATTAACTTGCCAGTGACCACTCACAAAAACTATTCTATTTGCCTCTGATATTAAATCATCAATTTCCTATTTGGAATTAATAGGATGCACAACAAGTATAGCTTCTACCTTTAATTTCTTGTCTAACTGCATTACAAACATTCTCTTACCCTCTAACCTTAAGTATAAATCATTAGGTAAATCATCTACAACTTCAATAAGAACTTTCTTGTATATATCAAGATATAAAATAATGCTTTCTTCTATAGTATCCTTATCCGAATCCTTGAAAGAATGATAAAAATTATCCACATTACCAAGGTTACCATCTTGGGTGATTTCATTGATCAACTCTTCTGGTATAAGAGTATCTGGTGCCTTAGGTTTTGGTTTCTTCTTTGGAGTCACTTTCTTCTTCAGACCACTGGGCTCTCTTACAACCTTTTATTTCTTTCTCTATGTCCTTGACTTCTTGGGAGATGGAGCAGGTGCTGGTGAGGATTTTCTTTTCTTCTTGTCCACTCTCTTGAATTTGACTGCCCTGTCACTCGTAGAATCAGATTAAGTAGCCATAGGGGAAATGTGAGCTACTAGTTTCTACTCTGACTGACTTACATTCACACTAGCAGCAATACCACCAAGATTCATCAATCCTTTTGTAACATCCTTTACCATCTTAGAAGCATCTTTCATGAATTTTTCTATTTTCTTCCTCTACTTCATCATAGCAACACCACTTTCAATAGTTTCAGCATTACCAAATATTTCCTCTGTTGGTTTTGGTGAAGCCTCTGGGAGTATTTTAGCATATGAATCTTAGATGTGAGAATCCACTTCATATCCCATTTCAATAATCTAGACAGTTCTAGGTCTAACTACCTCCATCCAAATTTCATCTCTTTTCACTACAAAGCATATCTGTTTATCATATTTATCCACAATGCTTTGGGGAATCCTTTCCCTTTGTCACATTTTAGCTTGAAAATTCTTAAAATAGACTTTCACTAGCTTATCACCATCAGATCCCATACCGGTAATTGCCTCCTTTATCCATTTTCCAACAGAAATATGATAGGGAAAATCCTTATGTCCTATATCAAGAATCTCTTTTGAAAAGTAAAGCATTAAACACACTATCAAACTTCCAAATTTGAAGGTTCCTTTCTTATCAACTTTGATTTTGTGCAAATTCTCTAATAGTTCATCTTTTAGCCATTCACAGATGTCAATTTTAGCATTGTTTAATATCATCTCATGAACACTATGAATGAGGGAACTAGATACAGATTTCAACCTATTAGTATGACCAACTTTATAGCCAATGAACATGCTGACAAATTTAACATTTTTATCCTTTCTATTATTGACCCTAAGTGACCGGTTGTCAAATGTAGCTCCGGTTAAGCTCATAACCTCTTTATTTGGGATTTTTTTCTTCTTGTTAGGTCTAGAACCGATGGAGGGTAAACTAGTAACAACGCTAATAGCTTCCTTGGTAATCTTAAATACTGAGTCCAACCACATAAATTCACCGTGAATCCTACTAAGGACATAGCAGACGGTTTCATCTGAGAATTACAACATATGAAGGATATCTATGAAACCTAAATCCTCAACTACCTTGTGTTTTGGTTTCACTAGCCCATTCTTGTTAGTGATTACATTCATGTACATATTCATCAAATATTCAGACCCTAAAATTTCTATGTAACAATGTATGTATGCCCTAGGGTCTTCAACAAACGCAACTCCCTTGGGGATTCTAGAAAATGCACCAATAGAGTCATCCAATTTTGCTATCTTAGGAATGATCTTGAAAATGGGTCTAGGTCATTTTATGTTCTCCACAATGGTAGGGTTTTCTATGAATTTGAGAATAGAAGATGAAGATGCCATTACAAAAGCTAAATACCTTTTAACTAAGAAATCCATGAATGCTCTGAAAAGACCTTTTCTACTTCACCTTTAGAATGTCTTTGCTCAATTTTTCTCTCTTCGAATGCTTGGATGCTTGGTGAATTGAAATGAGAGGTTACCAAACCTTTATAACCAAAATTTAACTTACAACTGCAATAAATGCTTCATCGGTGAAGTGAAAACTCCACATATCTATCGGTAAAGAAGAAATATAACTTCTTACCACCAATTGAGGGTAAATGCAAGATTTTCAATTTGTTGCCTTACCTCTAAGGATTATTCCTTAGTTAGATGAAGAATCTCCTGCTGGTGCAAGATTACCCTATTCTACTGGTGTAGAGACATATGAATCACTTCTTTGATCTCTCTTCCTAATCCATTGTTTAGAAAATTCTTTCTTGATTTCAATCACCTTTTCTTTGCCTTTATTATTGGATCATTTATTGTTCGTTGGTATAGTTTTACTTCTACAAAATTTTGCAATATGCCCAATCTTGTTACATGCATAACAAGTTATATTGTTTCTCTAAATATCCTTTCCATAACCTTGACCGGTTTGAAAACTGCATAAATTAGATAAATGTCCAAATCTACCACAAACATAGCATTTCACATTCATTCTGCAATTGTCTAAGTTATGACCATTTTTATTGCATTTGGAACATTGACCAGTGGGTAAGTTTGTATTTTGATTATTCCTAAATCTACACTGATTTGCTCTATGACCAAATTTGTTGCAATTAAAAAATTTCCCATTAAATTTATAAGCATGAGGTTACCTTACCGGTTTGCAGTGGTCATGATTGTTTGCAGTCCTGAAACTTTCTCCATGTTCAAATCCAAGTCCAGCTATATCTCCATTGGGTTTCTAACTTTTCAGCATATCATCAAGATTATCTTAACTTTTCTTGAATTTGTCTTTGTATTCATTTGCAGTGACCAACTCACTTTCCAAAGTGCTAACTTGTCTCATTAGTTCTTCTTTGTCATGTTGCATGTGAATCAAATTTATTTTAAGCATATTATTTTCATAACTAAGCCTTTGAGATTCATTTAATCTTTAATTAAGTTTTCTGGCCAAATCTTCTTCATTCCTCTTTCTATCTTCAATATCCTTGCATAGTCTCATGGTTAAATCTTGCATCTCATTCTTCATGTTATTATTCTCTTGTCTCAATTTATTTGTAATATCTCTAAGGGTTTCCTTTTCCTCATCATCTTGATTTTGAAATTGCACATGTAATCCTTCTCTTATTCTTTGCTATAACCAATCTATCTTGAAGTGCTTTGATGAATTTCCGAGTAGTTCTAAGTTCATCTTCCAGTTTGATATTCTTCAATTTTTCTACATCAAAATCTTCAAGAGCTCCTTCCAACTATTGTCTCAAACTTTACATTGGTACCAGTTTCAGAATCTTCCTCAAGTTGTTAGGCTTCTACAAATAGAGGACTAGGCTCCGAGTTATCATATTTTGAGAAGTGTGGCTGAATGCATTTGCATTCCCCATTGTAATATTTATACATACTACTGCAGAGTGTCATCTTATTGTGGGTAGGTTCCCACCATGGTTTTTTCCTTAATCAAGTTTTCCACATCAAATTATTGATGTTATGTGTGTTGTTGTTATTGTGTTTATCTTTGTTCTTACTGTAGTTGATCAGATCTAAAATTGTGCTTAATTTCTTCAATCTGGTGAAAACTGATTCACCTCCCCCCTCTCAGTTTTCCTTCATTGTTGTTGCCAAAAATTTTGTGTGTAGGCATGAAGTTTCACCTAAGTTCCCATGGAAAATGTTATTTGATTTGGGATCTATTCCTCTTAGGGAAACCAATATAATTCTATAACTTCTTCTCATGAGGATATTATATGTAGGGCTCAAATTCATAAAACTCATGTACAAAGCTAATGAAGGAAATGTCTAAATAATACAAATCTTTAACAACATGACTATTTAAACATTGCATAAAATGAAAAAAATTGAGTCTCTACATGCATAAGAAATATGATTGCAAATATGAATTAATAAAATGCATATAAATCAAATCTTAAATTAGAAGTAAGCATATAGGTTATGTTTGGTTCACCAAAATGTAAGGTGGAGGAAATAGGATGGAAATAAGGAATCTATTTCAATGCCCTACCTTACATTGGAAGGAAGATGATTCACTAGGCTCAAGAAGGCTCAAACATCAAGTGGATGCAATGATCATTTAGTGTGGGGTACTTGAAGATGACTAATGTAATTGTAAATGAGAATCAAATAAAATAGGCTAAAATTGACAACTTTCAATATGCATAGAAAGATAGTAAACTAGTAGACTAATTTTAGAAGAGAAGATAGTAGAATGGACTATAATTGACCTCTACTCCAAATTTGAGGAATAAATGGATGGATTGGGTCACCTAGATTGGCCCAGTCTTAGGAATGGGTCGCTCTGCTCAGCCCACTCCAACACTTTTTTGCCTCAATAAATTATAGACTTTAAATCTCCACCTAATTAATATATATCGATTTTCATAGGTTCACCACATTTTCCTGCACAACATAAAAGAGAGAAAATGTTGGGTAGAAAGGGGTTTGCATAGGTCAAACCCCAATTTTTGAATTAACCTTGAAATTTAATTGAATTGAACTTGAATTCAAAGCATGATGTTAGGTAGCAAAGGCTAGAACTAAAAATGGATTGTTTATACCTTCGTAACCCTTCTTCATGTTGAAATTCTCATGAAGATGTTGATGTTGACATGAATGTAGTTTAATTTAGGAATGAGAGATCATGGATGCAATTACAAATGTTGAGAACATGGTTATACTGAGAGGGGGGGTGAATCAGTATAACAAAATTTTCCTTTTTTCAACTTAATATTGTAGCACCCCTAAATAACTAAATTAATATTTAATTAATTTAAGTCTTTCCACATAATTAATTTAATTAGTTGTGTTAGTTCTCTTCCTCTTAAAATTAATTAAATATTATTTAAGTAATTTTATCATTGCAACCTTATAATTAATTTATCAAAAATTAATTATTCCCATTCTTCTAAAATCATTTCAAATGTCATTTATTTCTTCTAAACCCTACTTAGTTAATTAATTTCAATTAACTAAGCTAATCATGTGATTCCTACAAATCACCCTTTCTAATCCTATCATCTAGCCTAATTAACCCTAGCCTAATCATGCTTATCATTATCCTCCAATTTTATATTCCTCCACTCATTATCTCTCCTCATGTCACATCCTCCTAACTTTCCCACTTGCACTCTAATCACTCATTAAGCCACCTAATCAATATCCTTAATCATTTGCACATCTTAATCCTTTCAAAGAGATTTAAATTCTTTGAATCTCCTTATGCATCCTTTTCCCAAGGAATTTTATTTCCTTTTCTCATTTATTCTTCCCACACATCCTCTTGTTTTGTAATCTTTAATTCCTCCTCCCTTCCCCCAAGGAATTTTATATTCTTTTTTCTCTTCCCCATGAATCTTAAGGAGAGTGGAGACAAGAAATGCCTTGTTTCTCCCACTTTTTCCTCTCAATCCTCTCCCATTCTTTCTTTCAATCCTAACCCTTCATTTCCAAATCAATCTTGGCCCTCTATTTTGGCTTCCTCTAATCTATAAATTGGAGTCTCCTATCCTCACAAATCATCTACTTCTCATGTGTTGTCATGCTATCCATTTTAGTCGCAAGATCATCCATAGAACCATCATAATGTCTAAATATTCCCTCATCTAATCCAAATTCCTCTCATCCATCATCATTATTCAAATCTAATCAAAATCCAATCTTGTTGTGTAGTGGAGAGCAATCCAAAAATCCACCATCTTAAAGGAGAAAATCAAGTGGAGCAACAAGGGCACATCTTCCACTTCATCTAGCTCAATTGGAGGAAGAGTAGAAGCTAAGGTATAATTGATCAATTTAGTTGCTTCAATGATTTATTGGTGTTCTTATGTGGTTTATGCAATTGATATTAACCTTATATTTTCTCCTATTTATTTTTGCATGCCCGATGGGACCCACGTCCCTTTGAGCTAACCTTTTCTAGTACTTTGAAGCATTTTTCTTCCAAGAATAATGGATTGGCATCTCAGAATGCACTTCGATGTCTCCACATATTTCTTTCGGTATATCCTCATCTTCAAATCGACGTCTCCATTCAAATATTTTTCCCGCCTAACTATTTTTTGTGGAAAAACTACATATCAGCACCTTTGCCTGGAAATCAGCGTCTTTGCTTCTTTGTTTCGATGCCTTTGTAACCCCAAATCAATATCTCCATTCAAAAAATTCTTCCTGCCTAACTATTTTTTGAATTTTTCATTAAAAACTATGAATCAACGTCTGTGCATGGCTTGAATCAACGTCTACACTCAGTAAAATAATAGTTTTCATATAAAACGGGAATAACATTTTTCTCATGTGTCAGAGTTGTAAAATTCAAAATGTGTTGGAAATAGTACTCAGAGATATAAAATGGGTTGTCATTAGATTTTTTTTATCAGTCTTCAAAAATTATTTTAAAACGTTCAAAGTCAACCCTTGTTTTTACACTTTAAATGCACATAATTTTAGCATATGAAATCATATTTCATTAATTTTTGTTTTGAAATTACATAGAAAATAATAAGGAATCCAATTTTGTAATATTTATATGGTTTTGTTTTTGGCTAGTAATCTTGTTTTTGTAGCTTTTCTTTTTGATGGTCCAAGTTCAATTATCATAGATTACTAACACTCTTTTGCAGGATGTTTTGTTGAAGATGATATTTTTCCACTAGCTTAGTTTGGTTTTTTTTGCACCTAGATTATAAAACACATATTTTGGGGTTAAAAGAAACATGTGTTTTACGTGTCTTGTGCACTTGCATATTTTTAGGGTGGACCCACCATTACGCTTAGTATCCTCTCCCCTCATCTTCATGGATCTTGAGTGTAAGAGAAAAGTGTTTAACAACACCCACCTTTTCTTTTAGTAGTTGAGGGCTATTCTTGATTCTGGATTTCATCACCCCACAAGGATATCTCAATTTGGGACACATTGGGGATATCGACTCTCCTAGTGCAATCTCGAGCGATGTGTTTTCAAGCCACTATATTAAAACCTAGTCAAACAGCCAAAGTGTTGAGTGAATCCGATGTATGTTGAGGCATTCTCTACATCGATAAGCTTAGTTAGAGCCTTAAGTGACTTTTTGCATGAAATCATTGTTGGACTAGACTTGTCAAAAAATAACTAAGAACCTTGTTGTACTATCCCGCATCCCACATTTGATGGTGTAGGGGATGTGGATCACACCCCAGAGTTACCTCTCATGTATCTGTTGGATTATTGGGGAGAATGTTGGATTTGGTTGATCATTGTTGCTGCCAGGATATGTTTTTTTCATTGATTTCAACATATTCCTATGAGTTATTCTGATGTGTTTGGGAAGATTTTTTGATCCAAAATTGTAGTTTGGTTGTGTTGATCACTGCTTTGCAAAATTTGGTATTTCCTCCAGTATATTTCGGCATGATCAGATCTTGTGTTGAGACTTTGGATTATTGTTTGGGATGATCTTTTGTATCTTCATTTTAGATGTTTCATGATTTGGTAATCTGCAAGTTATCTTTCCTTGTGACATTTGTTGATTGGTTGTGTTCTTGAGCTTTGAGATGTTGATCGATGAAGATTTGAAATGAGGTGTTGGAACAACTATATCGAATGATTCTAACGTGCTTGCTGGTGTTTCCTAGTCATGACCTATTCATTTTGGCAATCTTCATTGATCGTTGTGCAATTTTTTGGTGATTTCTATGAATTGGTGATGATTTGTGGGTTATGCAGTATTTCTAGTGGTGTAGCGTGTTGCGGTTGATCTTGGTAGGATTTCTAGTGGATGTAATCATTTGGGAATTTGAATTAGGTCCATGCTATGTAATATAACTCTTGGTATGTTTGGCATAACTGATATAGATAGAGACTGATGATTGAACTAGTAAAACACTATTTGAGATAACATTGTGATGAAGAGATTGAGATTTCATGATGGATGACTTTGATCAGTTATTTATGTTGTCATTGATGGAAACTAATGTTTATTCATGTCTACTAATGTTTACTTATTTTTTTATTGTGTCATATAACTCTTTTGGTCTACCAGAGAGAGCTTACCGGTAAAGAATCAAGAAACTAAGAATTAGGACCTTAACCAATAAACGAGGAAATATTATGATTGTATTTGGAGATTGGTGATGATTTAGGCTTTATGGTTTTGAATGTAAGTTTCTATCATTATAACATGTATCTAATCAGAACTGCATCATGTTGTGACAACTGGAAGTTATGTTTATAATTTTTGTTGAGTTTTTGCGAAGGTTTAAGAAGGGTTTAAGGACCGGTAAAGAATTCGCTTGACTGGTAATGATTTTTGGTTTGGCGGTGATCTACATCAAGTTCACATGTTGATGATAACATGACACAAACCCCATGATGTGTTTGAAAGATATTTTGGCACATTTGGAGAGTGAATTTCTTGGGAATGTGCAAAGTGCTTAGCGGAATGAGCTAAGGGTTTCACTTTGTACTAGATCGAGTTGTTATGATGATTTATGATCATTCAACAACTGATATTTGATTTGTAATTGATTGTAATGATCCGTATGATGATTTGTAATTAGTTGTAAAGATCTCTGATGATGCATGTATTAAGTCTTAGGGTTTTGATCCTGACCTAGTTGAAAAGGTTATTTATGTCGGTAAGGTTGATGTTTTTTAAGTGTCGGTGATTTTGAGAAGTGTGTGAAGCCAAACCAGGGTGTGTGAGAATATCTGCCAGAGTGATGTATACCTAGAACTTAATTAGAAATGATCAAGAAAGCATATGAGTGCTATACACAGATCATTCACTATTGTTCTCTAACAATTATAGTAGCTAAAATCACTTAACTAGTTAGGTCCTAACAAGCCTCACATTGTCAAATCCCCTAACAGGGTGAATTAATATCTAGGTTCTAAATCCTCTTGCAAGATTGATCCTAACAGATCAAAGCTCCTAATAGGTCTGAGGTTAATCCCTTAACCTAGTGACTCCTAATAGGGTCTGCTCCTAACAAGGCATCATTGTAAGCTTCTAACCAGGCTTGGCTCCTAACAGGGTGCATTCCAAAAGAGTGCAAAATATTTGTGGGTACCAATTCCCACCATGGTTTTTCCCTATTTGGGTTTCCACGTGAAAATCATAGTGCTCATATGGTGAATTTTTTTGATGTCATGGTTTTCTTTACTTTCAGTTTATGCATGGTTAATGAATACATAATATGCAACATTGATATATCAGATTAGCAGATGTTTATCAATAGATACTGGTACTGATAAATGACTCTGGTGTTGGTCTATGTTTGATTTGGTAAAAAATTTATGAGTCTAAGTTTCTAATTTCAAATTATTGTTAATACTGATTCACCCCTATCTCAGTATTATCCAAATCCTCTAAGATTAACAATTGGTATCAAAGTGTTGGTCCTCTGTATGTTGAAAGCCTAATAGCTTGAGGGAAAATTTTGAAAGATGGTGAAGAAGGAGGGCCCCAAGTTTACCAAGGACAACTATTGGATATGGAATCATCAGATGAAGATCTACATTAAATAAATGGGTTCACAATATTGGAATCATGTGATAGCTAAGTATGTTGGTCCTACTACTAGTCCCTTGACACCAAATGAACTTAAAGAACAATAGGAAAACATCCAGGCCCTTGAAGATATTGTAAGTACTTTGTCTGGGCATATTGATATTCATGGACTAGAGATTGCAAATGAGGTATGGGAGAAATTAAATCTAATTTATGGAAGAGATGAACATGTACAAAGGGAAAAGGAAGAGAGAATGAGAGGAAAATTTGATGATATGAAAATGATTGACGGTGAGAACATAGCTCAATATGGTCAAATAATTAAGGAAGTTGTAGGTGGTATAAAGAGTGTCAGAGGTAAGTGTAATGGTAGAAAAATGGTGAATGATAGATCAAGAAGGAAACTACCCTTTCCCTCAAAGAGAGATGAGAGTTTCACTATTGATTACCCTTCAAATACTTTTCACCATGTTACATTAAAAAGAGGAGATGATAATTCACTAGATTCAATCTCTCCACATGAAGATGGTAGATTGAATTCTGAATGAATTGGGAATGTTAAGTTGATCCCCTCTTGTTGAAAATGGAAAGGAAATTGGTTGATTTGTGTAGTGCAAAAGTGACAAAGAATTGATTATAACTTGAGATTGGAATATGGGATGAAGCTATTCACCTGAATGTGGTAGTAATATGTTGAGATGAAGTTGCCCTGCGAATTTGAGGAAAAGTTTCCCAAACCATGGTGGGAATGTGTAATACCATAAAAATGTTCATCTAAACCATGAGCCCCGAAACTTGACAAAGTCACCAAGGTCCTAACCAAAGGCAAATGCATAAAGATTGAGCACACAATTAATTTCTAAAATCATCAATGTCACATGGAAAAATTAATCAACCAATATTAATTAAATATTTATTTAATTAATTGATCATTCCAAGTAAATCATTTTTAAACAATTATCCTATTTGTTTTATTGAATATCCTAGCATATTTAATTAAGTAAATCAATTTGCCATTAAATCATCAAAAAAGGAATTAATTGACAAAAAAGAATTAAAATTTGAGAAAAGAAATCAATTGGAGATAATCTTGAAAAATAAATTAAAAATTGATAAATAATCTCAAAGAAAGCAATTAAAACAATTAAATATTAAATTGAATGAAATAGAGAATAAATCAGTTTTTTCCTGATTTTATCTTAATTTTAGTTCAATTTCCTTTAAAACTAGAAAAGCATCCAATCACATCAATTCACTTGGATTGTGCTTCCTCTGGAAAATCTTGACCGCTCATCATCATTTGATCTCAACCATTGGTTTCTTTCTGAATTTTCTATAAATTCGGGTTCTCATCTCTCATTCAAGATCCTGAAGAATATATTGTTATTATGTTGTTCTTGCTCTAGGTTCATTGAGAATTTGCATTGAGATATTGCATATTAGTTATTTTATATTGCTTAAATCGTTTAGCTTAAATATTCATATATTGCTTAAATCATGTTAGATTAATCTTGCATATCTAGCTTAAATCTTGCATCCATTTAGCTCATATTCATGCTCATATAAATTAAAAATCCTTCGTTTAGGTGTTGTCTAGTCACTAAATAGCTTAGCAATCTAAGAGCAATCTAAACTCACATCTACTAGAAGGCAATGGGTCACTTTGTAATGGTTTATTTTTCATTGATTATTGATTTACTAACCATGCATCTAATCACTTAATTGAAGTGTTGTGTATTCGAGATATAGATATAGGTCCACTTTTCACACACACATTTTGGGTGCCCACCGTGGGACAGGGAATTCAATACTTCGGCCTCAAAATCATTTTTTTTTATCCTGCAGGTTTCGTCCATACAATCTCTGTGAAATATCGTATGAGTGGTATTACTGTATCATACGACATTCTATCAAAGTCTCTATTTTATCATGCGAACCAATAAATGGACTCGTATGAAATTTTGTTCTGAATATCTGATTTTGTCCTTTGTCATTTCATGCTCAATTCTAACTCGTACAATAAAAGGATTTTGTCATTTTATTCTGTGAGAATTGTCATATGATGTTGTATTTTGTTGGGTTAAAACAAGTTTCATCCTTTAGGTTTTCTGTCCAATTTTTATTACACTGACGATAACCCTGAATTGTCTTCAGTCTACCTAATATTTTCACAACCTAACTAGTTTCTTGTAGAACGCTTGTCAAATAATTTACCAATCAAACATACACCTATCAAAGAATAAAACAAAGAATTGTTTTTGTAGGTTGCCTAAAGAGAATCAACCAAACATCATGTATTCCTTAAATTCATTTTTAGGCACCTAACTTGCTATCTGGTTAAAGAACAAATCTGTATTTTGTGTTTTAAGAGAATTCTAGGAGGTAGGAGAGTATGCTCTTGTCTGTATAGACAATCAAAAATCCCGACCCTTGAGGAATTTTCTTTAAGTTTGAGATTTGCATATCTTTAGCGGGCCTGCCCTCCTGAGGAGCTAATAAATCTATAGCCATTACGACTGGCGAGAGGGGAACGACCCAAGTGGGGATGGCTAAATGCCAAGTACTCCAACCCACTATAAAGCAAACGTGATTTGATGAAAATCAAGTCAACAGTAGTGCTTGGGAATATCTCTCCTTTGTACCTTCAAGTATATTAAACCTTGGTTTTCAAGGCTGGGAGACCTCTTAATCAAGTTTATACCTCGACGTGCCAAATGGACCCCTTACTAGTTCCAATTCAAATTAGAAGCTACCCGGTTCACCTCCAAAAGGTTGATAATATTTGTGCAAGAGAGATAATAACTCTCCCAAGGCACTTGCCATATCGTGCCCCCATTAGCATTTGGAGTTGGCTAATATAGCATTGAGAATCCATTGCGTGAGATTCAATGGCCATATTCTGATTAGCTATTGGGTGTGTACCTAAGTCAACAAGCAAATGTTTTCTTCTGTAAGCCAACTTCCATAGGGTTTGCATGTTGTGATTGAAGTTATTATTCGTATTGTGTTTTTGTGTTTTCATCCTTGAAATTGAAACTGGAATACCAAAAATGGAGAAAACAATATCAAATAACTCAGTGATAAACTTTGTTAGTGTCAAAAACTAGTCTTCATCAGTTAGTGAAAACTCAGTCCGCCTCAAAACTGGTCATACTCAGTCATCGAAAACTCAAAATTTAATCTTTGTCTAGACACAGTCGTGCGAGCCTTCTATTTTATCATTTTTCTTCATATTTTGTGTCATACGATATTCCATCAATCCTAAGAGTTTGTCATTTGAGCCTGCTTTCTGTGTCGTACGATACTTGATTATTTGTTGTCCTATTTAGGGAACTATCATTTTGTCCAGCATTCTGTGTTGTATGATAACTCACTGCATTGAACAATTTGTCATTTCAGACATACGCATCTATCATACGGTCATAAGAAGCAACTCGTATGAAATAGTACTATCATTTTCATGAAGCTAATACACTGTCGTCTGGTCCTGGAAAACCTGTCGTACGAATCTCTAATTTTGTTAGTCCAAAATAGTCAAACTTGCCTAAAATGGTCTACAACGAGCCTAAAACTGGTTATCATCCTCCTGAGCATAAACAACCTTGATAGTGTACCCCTGCCATTGCATTGCACAATTTTGTCGATCATCTCTAAGCTAGTTCAAACAACATCTTATCAAACCTAAGTTAACTTAGATAACATCTTAGACAAGATAGATCATTCTTGAAACCAAACCATATCCTAGTTACTTCACTCAATCACTACATTAAATGGACAACTAACTACAATTTGATCTTGACTTCTGCAACACATCTAGCTCTTAGTCCCGTCAGTTGTAATGCCCATTCAAACCAGAAGTTCTCGAAGCAAAATAGACAAAGGAAAAGAAACTCCCTTTTCATCAAACAACAATCCATTCTTTGTAGAAAATCTCTTCTCAAATAAACCATCATTATCATAAATACCAGTTTACAATCTACCAATCTTTGGTCAGCCCCTATCTCCCACCATGTCGAGAGAAAGGCAAGAAAGACAAGCTACTAAACACAAAACTTATGATGATATTAGTATCGATGATACCAATTTTGATTCCTCATAAAGTGAATCTGAAGCCTCTGAACCTCCAGAAAAAGATATTCATAAATATCAAAAGGATAAAGACTTCCGAAAAATGATGAAGGTTATCATGGTTAGAGAAAATGGAGACTATTTCCTAGAACTAGCAAAACAAGGCACTAAGCTTCCTACTGGTTATGATGTGAAAACCCTCATCACTAAAGAGGAAGAGACACCATTGGGAATACTAAACAAACAATTACAAGCATTGTGAATTGAGATCACATAACTAAAAACAAAGACAAATCACCAAAACAATATTTTCTGGACACAATATGCCCATTCCCATTTGACAAAAACCTCTACATGCCTCCATTCCCCTCAAATGTAGAAATACCTAAGTTTGACAAATATGACAGAAATATTGATCCTCAAGATCATATTAGAGAATTTTGTGCTTTGTGTATGGAGTTCATGCACGACCAAATGTATCTCATGCACCTTTTCCCGAAAAGTTGAGGGGGGAAAGCTATGTAATGGTTCTCAAGTCTACCTATGGGAACAAAAACTTTTGAAGAATTAATCCAACTATTTATACAATAATATTCCTATAACAGTCATCACCCAATCACTGTTATAGAGCTTTGCAATACCAAACAAAAAATAGGAGAACCCTTCCTCACTTTTCTCCAACGACGGAGAAAGATGTTCTCTAGATATTTATGAACAATTCCACATTTTGAGAAAATGGATATCTTTGTTAACAACTTAATCCTTGAATTGAAATACATCATTCAGATGTAAGTACATCCTTCATTCAATAAAATGGTAGATAATGCCCTTAGAATGGAAGATGTGCTTATAGAAAAGGGAGATATATCACTTTGGAAAGAAACATCGCAAGGTTCTAGCTCTAAAGAAAAGAACAAATATTGGAAGTACGACAAAGATAACAACATAAATGTGGTTAATGATGGAGTGGTAGACAATGTTAAGGAAAAAACAAAATCCACCATATTTAACTTGGATAGTGGCACACAAGCACTCAAGGTAGCTGAAACTGTAGCACAAAATCCTCCGAAGAAAGCAAGAGAATGGTTTAAAGAGAAACCTTGGCTTTCAAAGCCTAAGTGCAAGTTTACTCCTCTAGATGAATCATATGAATCTGCTTTTAAAAATTTATTGGCAAATGATCTGATAACATTGCTAGAGAATTATAGACCATATGATCTAGAAAATAAACCCAAATGGTGGAGAGAAAATGAATACTGTGACTACCATCAGAACAAGGGACATAACACAAACAACTGCATGAAACTTTGACATGAAATTCAAGATCTCATCGATGTTGGCAAGATCATTATTGGAAATCATGTGACTAATGTTGATGATAAGCCCTTTAAAGATCCCTTACCAACTAATGAACAAGGAGATTCCTCAAAATACAAGGGAGGTGCTAGAGTCAATTAAACCTACACTGACAATGACAATGTGATCAACATGATTGAATCTTCCCAACCTGAATATTGCAATGTAATCATAATCAAAGATAAACAAAATCATGCACAAACTGCTAATGTTGTGACCCAAGCTCAAAAAAGGTTACTCTCCAAGGACCTATTTCCTCAACTTTCAATCAAACAACATCAAACCTACCAACTCCTCCAAATAGACAAACAGACACAATCAAAACCAAATCAAAACAACTAGCTTCACGATCCTCTCATGGTTATAGTATTGTCAAACAATTGAAAAGAACTAACACTCAAATCTCCATTTTGGAACTACTTAAGATCTCTTCTACTCATAGAGAGATCCTGGACAAGGCTTTGCTCACCACTAGTGTCCCTAAAGATTTAGACGTAGATCGGTTTCAATCTATGGTGGGTCACCTGACTTCACCTTATTACCTCACTTTCTTTGAAGAAGATGATATCTCACTGAGTCACCTAGATAACCAGCCATTACACATCGAAGCTACGATCCATAAACACTGAATTAAACGTGTTCTGATAGATGGAGGCGCTGGGTTGAATATTTGTACCTACAATCTACTGACACAGCTAGGATTTTCTAAAAATTTCATTGATCCAATAAAGACAATAACAATCAAAGCTTATGATGAAGAAGAAAGAACCTCTAAAGGTCTGGTACTATTACCAACTAGGGTAGGACCTGTAGAAAGAGATGTCATTTTTCAAGTCCTTGACCTTCCCCTTTCATACAACATCTTACTGGACAGGCCATGGATTCATGAAATGAAAGTAGTACCATCTATGTATCATCAGTGCTTGAAATTTCTTGGTAATGGAGTTGAAGTCACTATTCCTGCTAATACAAGCTATACCTACAATGCATTAACACAAAGTGCTGATACTTTTGTTCCTCATAATCAAGCAACCTCTACAACTTAAAGTTTGGAATCTTTGCTGAAATATTTAGAGAAGAAATTGAAAATCACAAACACTGGCATGGATGGCTACAAGATAGAGCCTGTACTCTCACTGATGTCTCTTCCTCCATCACCAAGATAGTTGGGAAAACCATCAGAGGTTATGAAGCCACAAATTTCAACTCCAAAAGTAATTTATGATGGTCTCTTTATACATTCCTCTACTTCCCTTGCAGATGAAATAGAAGAGGGTGCTACTCTCAAATGGATTTTCAAAGAAGATAGCACAAACAAATAAATACGACATTGTGAGGTTTCCTGACACAATATGGTCTAGGCTATAAGATACTTCAACACATGGGATATTCAAAAACTAGTCCTCTAGGAAAGCATCGGGAAGGTATTGTTGAACCTATTTAGTTACAAACTAAGTCTGCAAATGATAAATCTAGATTGGGATACAATCCAAGAAAGTCATCAGATCAGAAACGTACTCCTCACCATCAACCTAACTGGAGGAAAAGGGTACTACCTTCAACACCATAGGAAATTAATACTCAACAAACTTAGGATGAGTGTGACAATGAACAAGAAGAATTGCCAACCCAGAGAGAGGAAGTAGATGGTAATCAAGTTACGATCATATCAGCTATAACACTATAGGAAGTAGAAATCCCAGAGGATATAAGAGAAGTATACAAAATCAGAGAATTGTTTGCACCACTGAACATTCCAGTCACATATACTGGTAGACAACAAGTAGAGGATTTAAAAACTAATTCAAATGAGTATGAATGGGGTCTAGACCATCTCTCAGATACATCTACTACAAGAACCCCTGAAGAATCCAGCAATGTCGCAAATGATGCAAAAGAGCTAATATGCTTAAAATTGCAAAAGGAAATAGAAAAAATTAGACTAAAAAGACAAGAAGACTATGAACAAAAGCTAGAGGAAAATAGGACATAAGAAATTTCTTCACCTACTAACTCTCCCATTAATGAGATAGGAAAAATCAGGTATGGATCTATAAAAGAAGAATTAGAATCTAAAAAAGTAGGAACAACCATCAGTCCAGAGGAAATTGAATGGAACAAACGATAGGGAATAATAGAACCATCAGAGTTTTGTCCACAAGTGTGTCAAATACAAGTGATCAATGAACCAAATCAAGAAGGAAATTGCAACATCAAAGATGTAGGTATTGATACTATATATACTTTTAATAAACCACTTGAAGATGAGTCAGAAACTTTATCTTATGACTCTGATAACTTAGACAAAAGCTTTATTTATAACAACAACTATTCAACAACATATTATGACTACTCTATCATGAATGTTGAGATGTTGTCTGCTGAGCCTGTTACTGTCACACCATGGTATGTAGTCTAGTCTAAAGTAGGGGATGATGCTAGAAGTAGGCCGGTTGGGTTAGGTCCAATATATACTAACATAAATTTTGATAATCGTGTTGTAACTCTTTCTGGTCTCGCGACACCTACGGAAGGTAGTCTTCTGGAACTCGACTAGTCAGTCTGAAGTCATGATGATAGTACCATGAACTCCCTTGAACCTATTCAAACTTTATCTTTGATACATCCTGAACTGATTGACTATACTCTTTATAACCAAACTTTAAATATACCCACTTTCACTAATGACTACACATTATCCTGCTACTTTAATGTAGTAGAACCAATGAACTCTTCCACCAGTGAGCAAAGCGAGGAAATGACTGAAATAGACATCAAGTATCTCAGTCACAAAAATCAAAAAAAGAAAAATAAGAAATCTGATGGTGAAAACCACACTGTGGTGGTGTCAGAATCAAAAATAGTAAAAATAAAGGATGTGCCTAAAGGTGAAAACCTCTCTGAGGCACTTGAAGGTGAGATACTTGATATGTTGCCAAGTCACTTCCAAGAAAGGTCTTCGATATTGATTGGACCAACTCAACTAGCCAATATTGGAAGTCAAGAAATACCACATATCATTCATCTAGCTCAATCACTATCAGCAAAAGAGTTAAAAGATTTCAACAACCTCTTTTCAAAAAAGAAGATCAACTTTGCATGGACATACTCCGATATGCCATGACTAGATCCTGATCTCATCATGGATAATCTCTCTATTAGACCAAGAGTTAAACTGGTCAAACAAAAACTTTGTAAGATGCATCCTCATGTGGCACTGCTAGTCAAGGCTTAGCTAGAAAAAATGGTAAAAGTTGGATTTATAAGAGCTATAGACTATGCAGAATGGATATCAAACATAGTACATGTATCAAAGGTAGAAAAATCTATTAGAGTTAGCATAGACTTGAGGGATCTCAACAAAGCATGTCCGAAAGATGATTTT
Organism: Cryptomeria japonica; assembly: GCF_030272615.1. Lineage (NCBI taxonomy): Eukaryota > Viridiplantae > Streptophyta > Pinopsida > Cupressales > Cupressaceae > Cryptomeria > Cryptomeria japonica. The sequence continues at coordinate 645,376,964 of NC_081408.1, forward strand.
ACATTTCCCAAGATTGATATGAGAGTAGATATGATTGTTGGATATGAGATGTATTCATTAATGGATGGATTCTCTGGTTACAATTAGATGAAGATAGCTCCCGAGGATCAAGAAAAGATAACCTTGACATGTGCATGGGGAATCTTTTGCTGGAATGTTATGCCATTTGGTGTTGGCAATATAGCATTATAACAGACAATGAAAGATTGTTGGCATTTCATAAGGATATTAAGAAGGTTGTTGATGATTATGGATATAACTGATTAAGGATGTTTTACTGTCTTGATATTATTATTGTCATTGATGTCAAGTAATTGATTTTCTAATTCAGTATGATGTTGCCATATCTTGAGAAGTATGATTTAAAGAGTATAAAGATGTCGGTAAAAGACATAGGAAAGAATATGATGAATAAGGGGATGAATAAGGTATTCAATGGGCAGCTAGTACCGAGTCAGATAATGATGAGATCATGATGTTTTAGATTGTTTTAACATCATACATATGTTGTAAAATGTAAAGGTTAATACTATACTATGTTATCAAGAAAAGAACCTAGTTGGTAAACTTTAAGGAATATAGTCGGTAAACCCTAAGGTTATCGCTATCGGTTAATGAAGGCAGAATGTCTACCGAGTGAAGTTTAGTATTCACCGAGTTGTAACCGATCTATAATAGAATGCATTAAATGTTTACATGCATTATTTAATGAAGGAAGCTGATGAGCTGGAACTGATTAAATGATTGGTGAGCCGTGGATGAAGTTTGTTAACGAATCTAAGTCGGCATGAAGATCTACAGCTTAGATTGAACCGCAATACCCTCGCACAAGTTCCAAGACTAATATGCAAGTTCCAAGGTGGGGTAAAACATTTTCAGATCGAAAGATGCATTGAACCTGGACAAGATCAAAGATTTGATGGCTATGATTGATCATGGGAAATGTGATCAAGGAGATTAAGCGGTTACCTAATTGTTTATAAATAGGAAAGTGTTGATAAATAATGTATGCGAGCAAGTGTATGCACAGGGATGCTACATAGTGATTACCGAGCACATAAGCTTGAAGACCTATTAGAATAACAAAGTATAGAAGTCCAAAAGATAGACAAGATTAGTTCTATGTCTAGATTGTATTGAACAAATAGGAATCTGCTTTAGCATTTTAGATGTGAAGTTGCAGATAGATTTTATTACTGTTATTTTGTGAAAGTGACAGAAAATCTCTTAACCGAGTGGACTTAATAGTCTTATTTGTAAAACCCTCTAGCAAGGTGACATTCAGATTGAGTGTTTGAAATCCTTTAACAAGGTCACTTCTAACAAGGTGAAGATCCTAACAGATCTGAGGGAAATCCCTTAACTGGGTCACATCTAGCAATGTGTTTGTAATCTTTAACAGGATTTGCTTTTAACTGAGCATACTCTAGAAGAGTATATTTCTTAGTGGGTTTGAAATCCCATAGTGGTTTTTCCCTATTTGGGTTTCCACGTTAAATCTGGTGTTATGAGGTTTATGACATTTATATGCTTTTGAGTTTGCATGTTTAACAATTTTGGTTATATTACTGAAATATATGTTATCGAGGTTGAATTTGATGTTTTTATGGATGATTAAGTTTGTATGATTCACCCCCCCCCTCTCATCTTGTTGGCTATTGGATCTATACTTATATTAAGTATCAGAACTATCAATTGGTATCGGAGCTTTGGACTCTGGAAGGAAAGTTTAAATGCACTTGAGTTAAAGATCCAAAGATGTATAAGAGGGATGCACTGAAGCTGAACAAGTCAAGTTTCTCTACATGGTAGAAAAGGATGAAGCTACATCTATCAGGAGTTGGAGAATATTCTGTATACTATTTGGAGAATGATTTTGTCACACTGAGCACCTATCCATTGACTATGGAAGAGATAAAGGCAAAGCAAGAACATATTCAAGAAATGATTGAAATAACATCTGCATTGACCGACTCAGAGTTTAATGATCTAGAAGGTTGCAATGATTCAAAGGCTATGTAGGATAAGCTCATATCAGTATATGGAAGAGATGAACATGTTCAAAGAGAAAAAGTAGATAGTCTAAGAGGACAACTTGAATCTATGAGGATGAATGAAGGTGAGAACATAACTCAGTACAGTACAAGACTAAAGGAGATTGTCAATCAAATCAAAGGAGCAAGTGGAACTATTGAAGAAAAGGATATAACAAGTAAGTTGTTAAGAATCCTTCTACCAGCTTATGCAATCCAAGTCTCTACAATCAATGAATTGAGGTCTGTACCTAATATGCCAGTTTCTTTAGATGCTACTATTGGTAAGCTACATGCATTTGAGTTAAGTAACTTTGATAACAGTGGATCTTTGGTAAATAAAGTTGAATCTGCATTTAGTTCTTTTCATCTTGATGAATCTAATGATTTCAATGAAAGAAAGTATAAATACTCTGAAGGAGATCATAGTGGAGCAAGTGAAAGATTTTGTAAGAACATGGAGGCAGTACACAAACTGTATGAGGAAATTAGAAAGCAAGAAGAATTTGAAGCACTATTAGCCAAAAGGTAAGTATAAAGGAAAACTACCCTTGAAATGTTTCAATTGTGATAAGATAGGACATATGGCTTCTAACTATCTTGACAAAGATTCTACTGAAAAGAGAGATTATCGAGATGACGGACATAAAGATAATCATTACAGAGGATACTGAGACTTCAGAAGAAGAGATAGAAAGACATGCCTAATAGCTGATGAGGAATCCAATGATGATAAATCAGATGAGACTGATACAGAGGAAGTAGTTTATGTGGCTATCAAAGATGGATCAGATGAAGAAAGGTATGAAGAAAAAGCCCTAATATCTCACATAAACACTAATGATTCTTGGATTATAGATAGTGGATGCTCACATCATATGACAAGAGATAAACACAAGTTGGTTATATTAGAAGATTATGATGGAGGCTATGTTAGATTTGGTATTGATGCACCATGTCCAGTAAGAGGTAAAGGATCTATAACACTTATTGATAATGCAAGATGCAATGATGTTTATTGGGTTGAAGGTTTGAAATACAATTTGTTGAGTGTAGCACAACTAAACAACACAGGTTACCGAATAGAATTTTAGAAGGGAATTGTCAAAGTTCATGACAAGAATTGAAAGTTAGCTGCTACCGGGACACAAACAAAAGGTAACACATTTCACCTTGACTCAACTCACAATAAATGTTTGCATGCAAAGATTGATGATACCTGGTTATGGCATAAAAGGTTTTGTCATGTAAATTTTGATAATCTGATCAAAATAAGTAAGAAGCACCGAGTAAGAGGTCTACTGAGTCTTGAAAAACTTGAGAATGCTATGTGCCAAGGATTCCAGATGGGTAAGATGACAAGATCAAGCTTTACAAGTAGGTCTTACACTTCTAAGGGAATTTTAGATCTAGTGCACACTGATCTTTGTGGTCCTATGAAAGTTCAAAGTTATTATGGTGATAAATATTTCATATTATTTGTGCATGACTATTCAAGGATGATGTCAGTAATGTTTTTAAAAGAAAAATTAGAATCTTTTCAAATGTTTAAATGGTACAAGGCAAGAGTTGAAAATTAAATAGGAAGACAACTGAAATGTCTTAGATCATATAGAGGAGGAGAGTTCACATTTGATGAGTTCAACTTATTCTACAATGATCATGGTATTAAAAGACAAGTCTCTGCACTGAGAACTCCATAGTAGAATGGAATAGCTGAGAGAAGAAATAGATCTATTGTGGATTGTGCTCGAACACTGATGATTGAAAAGAAGGTGCCACAAACATTTTGGAGAGAAGCAATAAGCACAACTATTTACACCCTGAACTGAGTTCAATTGAAGAAACATACTTTGAAGACACCATATGAAATCTGGTATGATAAGAAACCCAATGTAAGTTATTTTAAAATCTTTGGAAGTAGATGCTATGTTCACAAAGATGATAGAAATGGCAAATTTGATCAGAAAAGTGAAGAGGGAACATTTCTAGGTTATTCTTCTAGAAGCAAAGCATTTAAATGTCTGATCAAATCATCTAACAAAATAGTAGAAAGTGCAAATGTGAAAATTGATGAATTTGCAAAAAGAAATGATGAAGGAAATTCCAAGGAACCAGAAGACTATGATAAATTTATCTATGTTCAACTGAGAAGTCTTATCGAGAAGACTGTTGAAGAAAATGAAGAGAATATCCAGTTATCGAGTGATGAAGAAGATCATACAGAGCCTACCGAGCCTGTATTAGCCAAGTATGTCAGAAGACATCATGCACCAAGTTAGATTATAGGATATAAGGATGATCTAGTGATGACAAGGAACAAACTGAGGCAAAACACATTTCTAATATCTGAATTTGAACTGAGAATAGTGAAAGAGGCATTTAACAGTGAAGATTAGATAAATGCTATGACAGAAGAGATTGATAAATCAAGAAGAATGACACAAGCTAAATGAAAAAGGAGAGGTCATTTGAAACAAAGGCAAGACTAATTTGCAAAGGTTATGCTCAAGAAGAAGGAATTGATTATGGTGAAACTTTTGCACCTATTTCTAGACTTAAAGGAGTAAGAACATTGTTGGCCTATGTTGCTTTCAAAAATTTCAAGGTATATCAAATGGATGTCAAATCTACATTTCTGAATGGAATATTAGAAGAAGTTTTTATTGAACAACCTGAAGGATTTGTTGAAGACAATAATAAAGACCAAGTATGTAAATTGAACAAAGCTTTATATGGTTTGAAACAAGCACCTAGAGCATGGTATGAAAGATTGCACTCTTATTTGATTAAGATTGGTTTTATAAGGACAAGTGAGAACAACAACATGTACATGAAGAATGATGAAAATGGAATACTAATCTCAGCCATAATTGTTGATGATATTGTATTTTGTGGCAATGACTCTCTATGCAAGAACTTTGGAAATGAAATGAGCAAAGAATTTGAGATGTCATTAATCGGTGAGATAAAGTATTTTATAGGTTTACAGATACTGCAAATAAAAAATGAGATTTTCATTACTCAATCCAAGTACATAAAGGAAATCTTGAAGAAATTTGGAATGGAGGATTCAAAACCAGTAAGTACTCCTATGACTACCAACTGTAAATTGTTCACAGCAGACTAGACATAGCACATGCAGTAGGTATAGTTGCAAGATTCTCTGCAGATCCTAAGGAAACACACATGACAACAATCAAAAGAATATTTAGATACTTGAAAGGCACTGAGGATTATGGCTTAGTATATCAGAAAGGAAATGATTTTTATTTAAAAGTTTATACTGATGCTGATTGGGTAGGCAACATTGATGACAAAAAAAGCACAAGTGGAGGAGCTTTCATTTTAGGAGAAAAACTAGTGAGTTGGCTTAGCAAGAAACAAGGATGTGTTTCACAGTCAACAATAGAAGCTGAATACATTGTTGCAACATTGAATTGTAACAACATTGCATGGATCAAACAATTGTTGGAAGGTATAAATGAGAAAATTACTAAGCTAATAACTATATTCTGTGACAATACTAGTGCCATTAATATTTCAAAGAATCTTGTTATGCACTTTAAGACAAAGCACATCTCTATCAAATATCATTATCTTAGAGAAGAAGCTCAAGAGAAGAAAGTGGTGTTGGAGTATATTAGCACAAAGGAACAAATAGCAGATATCTTCACCAAGCCACTACCAAGGGACACTTTTGAATATCTCAGAAGTAAGTTAGGGGTCCTACCCCTATCTTCTACTCACTGACCATGTTGGGTGAAAGCATCAATCCGATGACTCTATCAAATATCTTTTTGGAGTTGATGCTGATTTATACACTTTAAGATGTTTTCTAAAGGTGTACAAAAATAATACAGGAATATTACAGGGACCAGGAATTGAAGACAAAATGCTCTGACTGAGACTCAATTGATATACAATAGTAGGAAATCACTTCATACAGGAAGAAATTATGTTTTAGTTCTTTACTTTTTGGCATTGTTGTCAAAGGGGGAGAAGACTACTATCAAGGGAGAAGATTGAGAGAAGACTGGAGATTGGAAAGAAAACTGAAGAAACAAGAGAAGTCTAATGTATGGGGGAGAGCATTTCAACATTTCAGAATCACAGCAATCCAAATCTTTTTAAGGTCAAATCAATTGGTTTTGCCATCAATGCCAAAGGGGGCAATTGTTGGCAATATAGCATTATAACAAACAATGAAAGATTGTTGGCATTTCATAAGGATATTGAGAAGGTTGCTGATGATTATGGATATAACTAATTAAGGATGTTTTACTGTCTTGATATTATTATTTTGTCATTGATGTCAAGTAATTGATTTTCTAATTCAGTATGATGTTGCCATATCTTGAGAAGTATGATTTAAAGAGTATAAAAATGTTGGTAAAAGACACAGGAAAGAATATGATGAATAAGGGGATGAATAAGGTATTCAATGGGCAACTAGTACTGAGTCAGACAATGATGAGATCATGATGTTTTAGATTGTTTTAACATCATACATATGTTGTAAAATGTAAAGGTTAATACTATACTATGTTATCAAGCAAAGAACCTAGTCGGTAAACCCTAAGGTTATTGCTATCGGTTAATGAAGGTGGAATGTCTACCAAGTGAAGTTTAGTATTCACCGAGTTGTAACTAAGCTATAATAGAATGCATTAAATGTTTACATGCATTATTTAATGAAGGAAGTTGATGAGCTCAAACTGATTAAATGATTCGTGAGCCATGGATGAAGTTTGTTAATGAATCTAAGGCAATGGAAAGTCAGCATGAAGATCTAAAGCTCAGATTGAACCGCAATACCCTGGCACAAGTTCCAAGACTAATATGTAAGTTCAAAGGTGCAGTAAAATGTTTTCAAATCAAAAGATGCATTGAACCTGGACAAGATCAAAGATCTAATGGCTATGATTGATCATGGGAAATGTGATCAAGGAGATTAAGCGGTTACCTAATTGTTTATAAATAGGAAACTATTGATAAACAATGTATGTGGGCAAGTGTATGCACAAGGATGCTACATAGTGATTACTGAGCACAGAAGCTTGAAGACCTACTAGAATAATATAGTATAGAAGCCCTGCAGATAGACAAGACTAGTTCTATATCTAGATTGTATTGAACAAATAGGAATCTGCTTTAGCATTTTAGATGTGAAGTTGCAAATAGATTTTATTATTGTTATTTTGTGAAAGTGACAGAAAATATCTTAACTGAGTGGACTTAACAGTCTTATTTGCAAAAACCTCTAGCAAGGTGACATTCTGATTGAGTATTTGAAATCCTTTAACAAGGTCACTTCTAACAAGGTGAAGATCCTAACAGATCTGAGGGAAATCCCTTAACCGGGTCACATCTAGCAATGTGTTTGTAATCTTTAATAGGATTTGCTTTTAACCAAGCATACTCTAGAAGAGTATATTTCTTAGTGGGTCTGAAATCCCACAGTGGTTTTTCCCTATTTGGGTTTCCACGTTAAATCTAGTATTATGAGGTTTATGATGTTTATATGCTTTTGAGTTTGCATGTTTAACAGTTTTGGTTATATTACTAAAATATATGTTACCGAGGTTGAATCTGATGTTTTTATGGATGATTAAGTTTGTATGATTCACCCCCCCTCATCTTGTTGGCTATTGGATTTGTACTTATATTAAGTATCAGAACTATCAATTTTGCTAAAGATTGTAGGAGCAACTTACCAAAGAGCAATAACCACTATTTTCTATGATATGATGCACAAAACATGGAAGATTATATTGATGACGCCCTAGTAAAAACTATGAAGAGATCTATGCATATTCAAGAACCAGGCCTCATACTGGATAGAATGGAAAGATTCAAGCTCTAGTTAAATCCTAAAAAATGTGCATTTGGAGTAACATCAAGAAAATTGCTTGGTTGCATAATTTCAAAGAAAGGAATTGAAGTTGACCCTGAAAAGGTCCAAGCTATAATGGAAATGCCTCTGCCCAAGAATATCAGTCAAACAAGAAGTTTATAGGGCCATCTTCAATCAATAAGGTGCTTTATATCTTAGCTAGCAGACAAAGATAAACCCTTCACAAAGGTATTAAGGAAAGGAGTTCAATACAACTGGGATAAAGATTATGAACAACATCTAAGACAAATCAAAGATTATATTTCTAATCAACCCATATTAATGCCACCAATTTAAGGTAAGCCATTGATTCTATACATATTAGCTACATATACTTCACTGGGGGCACTTCTGGCACAACAAGATGAGAATGAAAAGGAAAGAGCCATATATTATATCAGAAGAACATTGGTGTCTTATGAAATGAACTACACTATAATAGAAAAAGCATGCTTGGCATTGGTCTTTGCATCAAAAAAATTAAAACACTATTGTAGCATCGTAAATTGTACGCACTTGCTAAAGCAGTACAATTTCACACCTAGTTTAGCACCCGCCTTGGCGCAGTTTGCATTTTGCATTGCATTTCCCCTTTAGCACTTAATTAATCAGATTAATTAGGTGTAAGGTCCTATTTCATCATCCTTCACATCATAAAGTCGGGCCCTTTCATTAAAGTGTGCCCCTTTTCATTTTATTCCTCCTGTAGACACCTAAAAATGGTCAACGCTTGCGAGGTCATACTTTAACATTTGCGCATTGCCTCATTTTAGGTTTTTGCGTCACATTAACATTTCTCCTATGATTCGCACTTGGTCTTTATCATTTGCGAACATTGAGTCATTCTTCTACATTCTTCAATCATCTCGTTCTCAAATTTGGTCTTGTCGACAACATTATCCAATCATGATTTTCATCGAACTTATCTTGTTGCATCAATGTGCGTGCTAATTTGTCATCATTTTGGACATCGTCAATCCTAATTAGGGTTTTGTCCTCCTGTCAATCTTGCGATCGATTTGTCATCAATCGTTGCTCTCTTATCAATCTTATCATCAATCTTATCATTTTGGACATCGTCAATCCTAATTAGGGTTTTGTCCTCTTTTCAATCTTATCATCTGGCGATCGGTTTATCAATCTTGTCATTTTACGATCAATTTGTCATCGATCGTTGTCATGTTCGATCTTGTCATTTGCGATCGATTTATCATCGATCGTGGTCATTTTCAATCCTATCGTTTTGCAATCTATTTTGTCATCGATTCTTGTCCTCTTGTCAATCTTGTCATTTGGCGATCGATTTGTCTATCGATCATTGTCCTTCTCAATCGTGTCAATTTGGATCAATTTGTCATTGTTCCTCGTCAATTGGCGCATTTTCTCAATCAAATCATTTATCACATTGGTCATTTATCAGTCCAAAATCAAATCAAATCGAGTCAATTATCTTTCAAGACCTAATTCGTCTTCCAAGGTTTCGTGATTTCATCATTTAACCTTGTGTGTCATTTTCTTCCTTTAGGATTAATAAATTACTTATTTATCCTAAGTCTTCTCATTACAATTAAATATTCATTTAATTGGCTAATTATTCCTCTTTTGTGAATTAATTAATAAATGACAAATTATTAATTAATTTACTTAATTTCCTAATTTCTTATTTCCTCTTTTTCTAATTTTTCTAATTTCTTAACTCTTAATTTCAATTTCCTCCTATTTCTCTCCTAAATTTATGGAAATGACATAGAAATTTGTCATAGAATTTGTCATAAATTGTCATAAATTCTTGACATAGAAATTTGTCATAGAATTTGTCATAGAAATTTGTCATAGAATTTGTCATAAATTGTCATAAATTCTTGACATAGAAATTTGTCATGAATTGTCATAAGCCTTGCATAGCAATTTGTCATAGATATGTCATAATTTTGCTATTCTTGATTTGAATTTCCATTTGAATTGCATCATGCTAATCTTTTCATTTATCCAATTCTTCTATAAATTGGATGATTTTCAATCAAAGCAAAATCCCGAATCCGAATCCTTAATCAAACTATCAAACTTACGCTTCTAGTACTCTTGAGTTTTTCATCAATCTTGCTTTCAATTGTATGTGCACTTGTAGGTGAGATCCACAAATCCATTGAAGAGGAAAGAAGAACAATGGAGCCGCATGGAAGGAGCATTCAATTCTGCATTTGGTTTGCATAATCTTTCATTTTGAATGCTTTGTTTTCATATCTCTATTGAGTGTGCTTAGGATTAGGTTAATTTGCAATGAGTGCTCTCATGATTGAGTTATCATGTCTTGTGTTTTGATTGATCTACTTATCTTGTGATGATTCCTAATTCTGATGCTACATTAACTGGTGAACCTGACATGAATACTAACCTTCTAACCCTTTTACTGTGTTTTGGAGTGCTTCTAAGTTGATTTGCAAGTCAAAAACCCAAAAATAGGGCCATGCAGTGCATTCTGGACACTTCTGCGCTTGTGGGAAGCATTCTGCACCTGTGTTGAGCATCTTGCGCCTATGTATGCAACATTCTGCACTTGTGTCAGACATCTTGCGCCTGTGTCATGAGTTCTGCGCTTGTGTAAAGTCCAGAACAGAGGTGAAAAATGCAGTGTTTACTTGAAGTTTTTGATGTTTTTGCATTTTGTTTTCTGTGTTTTGGATTTTGGTACTAATTATTTGTGTAGAATCTTGGCATACACATGGAAAAGACTAAAAATCAAACTACTAACATGTTTTGTGTAGATTCGATGGTCAAAGACAACAAATCAAACCTCTAACTTGGGTTTTGCAGGTTGCCTTGGAGAAACAACCAAACTTTTGTGTTTGTGTTTTTTTTAATTAGGCACTTAGTGATTTATAAATAGGTGGGAATGAACATTTGTTTGCTTTGATTGTTAAGTGTGACATTGGAGTAGGAGAGTATGCTCTCATCCTTCATAGGGTGATCAGAAATCCAGATCTTCGATACCATGCTTGTGTTGTTGATTGTGTGTCACATTTAGAGGGCCTGCCTTCCCGACCACTTTTCTTTTGCAAGCAAGTGATAATCGTGAGAAGGGAACGACCCAAAGTGAGTACGGCTAGAATTCCTTGGCATTCTAACTCACTATAAAAAAATACCCGATGAGCGAAAGCTTTGAAGGAAGTGTTACGTGGGAATTGCAGTTACTTGGGAAGTGATGACCCTTGAACTCTTTCTCATATCAACATCTAAGTAGGGCCTCTTGGTCTAAATCACGCTTGCGCGACTACATTTGTTTGGTATCTTGATGGGCTTAATGTCTCAATCATTCTTGCATGACATCAAGGAGTAATGATTAACAGAAATCCTTACTACATACCTTGTTTTTAGAAGCCAAAAACCCTTCTAGTTGCTTGAGAAGGACAAATTCGGATACTTGGAAGAGATACTAAGTTTGCCATGGGGAGATTTCCATGGGGATTGATGCTTGGCTGCCCTGAGAAGTGAGTGTCGTGGAGGGGAGCCCGTGGGGTCAAGCATCTATGTATTCTCCTTGAATCCCATAATGAGTCTACCTCTCAAGTACCTAATGTCTTTGCCTACCCTAGGGAATGTGGAAATGAGCATGATTGTCTTGAGTCTAAGTTGTAACATCTTGTATTCTTTGATTGTCAAAAGTTGAATGTTATCCCATTTCAAAAGCAAAACAAATTGATCTAAAATTAGATTAAACATAAGAGACATTCATCCAACAAAAATTCAACAAGATTCAAAGATCATCTTCTTCAAGCATGGTTATCCAACATTGTTCAAAAACTTGTCTCAACATTTATGTCACTTACATTTAGGTTCATCCTAGGTTGCATTTTGCAAAGTCATTGTCAAATATCAAGGTTAGGTTTCACCTAAGTCATGCTCCTTTTGCATATCAATAAGAGTCATCCACTTGCATGTGTCCTCTTGCATTAAAATCATATCATTTTCATACATTTATATTTGCATACCCTAAGTCTCTTCACTAAGTTTAGGTCATTATCATATCATATTAGGGTCATTTGCATAGTAATTGTCCCTTAGCATATAGTGTCAAAACTAGGTCTTGTCATACTTGAGTAATCCAAATCTTTGATAGACCCTAAGTCATTGTTAAGAAGTTTAGACCTTATCAAGTCTTTTGTCCTTTTGTCATCAATATCATTTCGTCAAACCTAGCTTAGTATCCAAGCGTATAGGGGAGACATTGTCATTTTGTCCTTTTGTCACTTGGTCCTTTTGTCCTTTGAGGTCTAGACATCATTTCAATTTCCTAAGGGTCTCTTTCTTAGATCTGCATTCCAAAAAGTTTGTCAAAATCTTGAAAAATAACCAAAAACATAGGTTACATTCTTGCCATAGATTGTATTTTCATTTATTTAGTTTGCATTTAGTTGCATATCATACATTATCCTTGAAAAAAAATTCCAAAAATATTGCATTGGCATAGTGACATGTCTATTGAAACAAGGTTCCAAGCACCAATGATGCAACAAAGTTTGACATATCAACCGACAATGCAATCACAATTCTATCCAATCCAACAACAAGGCAATATTGATTAAACTTTTTATGATGAAACAAGTCTCCAAATACAAAAACTAGAGGAGAAATTAGCTCAAGAAAATGAGATTTTGGAACAAAGAGTGAAAAACATTGCGAAGAATAGATCACAAATGTCCAAAGTGTTTCAAAAATTTCCAGGTCGAAATCCAAATATTGAGCCAATTGATGTAAGATCTCTTCTTGAGCGATCAGACATACCAGCTCTCCTCTCACAAATAGAGATGATGAAACAATTTCAAGAAAGGAGACAACATCAATTTCAACATTATGTGCCTCCACAACAAGAACAAGGTGTTTACTATCGATCATATTTTCAACCATCACAACCAATTGTTCAACAACTTCAACATTTTCAACCATCACAACCAATTGTTCAACAACTTCAACATTTTCAACCATCACAACCAATTGTTCAACAGCTCGAACATTTCCAACAGACACAACCAATGGTCCAATTTCAACAATATGTCCAACCAACTATACAATGTCAACAAATGGTTCAACCAATGGTGGAATATCAACAAGTTCAATCAACATATCAATGTCAACAACATCAACCAAACATTCAAAAACAAAGGTTGCAGCACACACGAACCCAAGTTTCAAACATGTCGGAACAATTGAACCAAGTCCAATATCAAAGCATGACATTAAACCAAAAACAAGTTCAAATTCCAAATACAACCATGTCAAAACCTCGAAAGAAAGGTGGCTTTATTGCAATGCTCTTAAGGAAATTACCAAGTGAGTTTATTGAGGAAGATCAAGATAATACAACCATGTCTAGCAATGCCTCATCCCCTCACAAACAAATTGACTCTCCAGTGGCATCTATCCCTACACCTCTAGAAGTTTCACAAGAACCTTCCATATTGTCCTCATCAAATAATACATTCAAGGATGCAATTATCCAAGAGCTATCCATAATTGATTGCCACGATAATCCAATTAATGATGCACATCCTTGTCATGTTTCAGAAATACAAGACCCAATGCAACCATGCACTTTATTGCCATTACCTGTTTTAGAGGACTCCATTCGAAGTCCCTCTTCCTCATGTTCAAGCATTGATTCCTTGCCAGAATCCATCACAAATATTCAAAGTGCATTTCCTTCAGGCCAAAGCATTAATCCCTTGACAGAATCCCCCATTCATATCCAAAGTCCAACCTCATGCCAAGAGGATAATTTAGAGCATGAAAAAACATGTCTTAAAACAGATCAAGATCAAGATCCTAAAACCTTATCATCCCATCCAATTGTTGACCAGGACCCCATGTTCCTAGACACTCATGATGATTCCTCTATTCTTGTCCATCCTATCCAAAGTCCTATTGACACTCCATTCCCCGAGCAAGATCAAGATGTCCCAGTCCATCCAATCCCAAATGATCCCCTTCCATTTCATGAAAAAAATGTCCTTTCAAATCCCATTGGCATTCCACTTCCTAAGACAGATCAAGATATTCCTCCCATCCTTTCTGATGATCCCATTGAAAGTCAAGAGAAAAGCACCTTTAAAGAAGATTCCAATGATCTTCCTCCTTGTCAAGATCAAAGTATCCTTCCAAGTTCATTTCCAACACAAGACCCTATCATTCCTTCAGATCCTCCACAAGACCCACTTGTTCCTCCATCTCCTTGTCTTAATCCATCATATCCACTCCAAGATCATATTTCTTGTGATGATCCCATTATTCCTCCCATTCCATCTCTTGAAGAGCCTGTCATTGAACCATGTCCACTACACAATCCTAGTCCCCCTCATGATCCTAATCCCCCTCATGATTCTAACATGTCAATGCAAGATGTTTATGAACCCTCGACATGCACAATGGGTTCTTCCACTTTGGTCCAATCCGATCCACTTCAAGATCTCATTATTTCTCTCATATCATATCCACCTCATAATGGACTCGCGTCTTCTTCCCAAAGAAAAGAGTATCCTACAAGTCAAGATATTCATAAAGGCAAAGGGGTAGACCTTCACAAGCAAGAACCCCTTCATATCAAAGAATATACTGATGGTCATGGCTACAAAGCTCACACTCAAGGCGTTGGTATCCCTTCAAATTCAAAATCCAAATGTCGACCTTCCCCATCATCGCTTCCATCCATTCTAGGTCCCTATATCCCTCCATCTCCTATGCAACATCAGCAAAAGCACACATCTTGGAGAACCTTCCATCCATCGAAAAGAAGTCCATTTCATTCCTATCCATCCATGCATTCCTTTCCCCCTCCAAGCAATTTGGATGCCAAGTATAAAAGTCATAAGTCTAGCAATCCACATGTATTCAAGGATCAACATGTCCAATATAATCGACATGTCAAAACAAAGAAAAATATGATCCAAAAAGAAAAAGAAATATCCAAAAGACCATAAAGGCCCACTGAGCAAAATAAAGCAAAGTCAAAATATATATGGGTTCCTAAATCCCTTGTACAAGCAATGCACTCCAAGGAACCACAAAAGCATGAAAAATCAAAAACCATGTGGATCCCTAAGCAGCTCCTTGAAGCACAAAAGCCTAAAGAAAAATCCAACTTGGCATCCAAAGTTGCTATTCCTCCATCCAAACCTCTCAAATTTGTTCCTCTATCACTTCCTTCTTCCATTTTGGGTCCTTATGTCCCAAAATCCTAAGCTATTCCTCCATCCAAATCTCACAATTTGAAATCCATTTTTCCTCCATCAGTCCATCACCCCTCAAGGTGTGTGCCAATGTTGATCTTGCCTTCATTTCCATCCACTGAAGCCCAATTCTTCCAATACCCCGTCCATTATCCAATGCATATTTTCCATCCTTCGATCCCTTTGATCCAATCCTTTGCATAAATCCTTGCCTTAGTTTCATCTCATTTTCCATGTCCTTATCCTACCAATGTCTTTGAGCATACTTTTTAAGGTCATGGTCCATTTATTTCAAGGCTACTATCCAAACAAAAAAGACGCTTGAGTCCTTCTTCCATCCCCTATCATGTGTCCATCTTCTATTGAAAAAGTCAAAAAATCAAAAAAAGTGAAAAAAAAAAAGAAAAAGAAAAAAAGTAAAGCAAAAAATAATTCGTCCACTGGTGAAAACCTGGCAAACAGGCGCCTTGGGAAAGTACCATGATGAAAACCTAGCAAACAGGCATCATGCGTAATCTATGAACTTCTTGCACACCACACTTGGGGGCAGGTTTCCTCCTTCATATCATATTGCCCATCATTATCCTATCGAACCCTTGTCATTACCCTCCATTATCCTATTGTCCCTCATGTCTAGTTTCCCTTTCCACCTTTGATCTTGACAAGGCTGATGATCATCATGAGCATCACACATCTTGTTTGTAGCTTTTAGTCCATCATAGCTTTTGGTCATGTATCCATTTGCTTATTATAACCTTTCATCCATATTCCCTATCTTATTGCGACTTTCTACCACTATCCCTTAGCCTACCCCGACCTTCTGTACATGTCCTTTATCCATTCTTGGTCTTGCTTATCCTATCCATATCTTATCACTATCTATACACTCTTTTTCGTTCCTTGATCTTGATCTGACATAAGGACGCAAAATTTAAACATGGTTTCAAAAACCTCTTGACATGTCCCTCATGCCATTTCACTGCTTTACATTGTCATATCCAATCTCTTGTCCCATCACGCAATAGCCCTTGGAAATTGCATCCCCGTTGTCTCCATAATAAAAGGCCTTTGTCTTCCCTCTATCCACCAACATTTCAGCAAGCCTATTTATTCACCTATCATAATCCTTGCCTTGCTAGACACTGGGGGCAAAAATCATAAAAATCAAAAACATTTAAAAATGTCCTGAAAAAATTCATAAAAATCAAATAATATCCTGAAAAAAAGTCTTAAAAATTGAAAAATGTCCTGAAAAAAGTCTTAAAAATTGAAAAATGTCCTGAAAAAAATTCATAAAAATTGAAAAATGTCCTGAAAAAATTCTAAAATTTTTTTAAAATGTCCTGAAAAAAAGTCTTAAAAATTGAAAAATGTCCTGAAAAAAAGTTTTAAAAATTGAAAAATGTCCTGAAAAAAGTCTTAAAAATTGAAAAATGTCCTGAAAAAATTCATAAAAATCAAATAATGTCCTGAAAAAAGTCTTAAAAATTGAAAAATGTCCTGAAAAAATTCATAAAAATCAAAAAATGTCCTGAAAAAAGTCTTAAAAATTGAAAAATGTCCTGAAATAAGATAATAAAAATTCAAATAATGTCTTGAAATAATCCAAAAAAAATCACATAAAGTCCTGAAAAAAAATGAACACAAAAAAATTTCAAAACATTAAAAAACAAAAACACGCATTTTGCAATAAAGTATTCCCTTTATGCATCGACAAATCACTGAGCATTCATCCAACGACACTCGCAATCTATTTCACACTGTGCTTTAATGAAATCATGCTTTAACCAGATGAACTTTTTCAATCCAAACCAAACATTCAACTTGATCAAAATTGTCATATCACTCGAATATCGGCATCAAAATCATTTGTCCTTACTATCATGGGTCTTATACAGGGTGTGGTATACTCGAAACCAGACTATGTCCTATCTTAGATGGGGTACCGCATATCCTGAAACCAGACAGCATGATCGTCCTATCAGCACTTTCAACTTTTGACAATAAAGATCAGGATGTTTGTTTGACATGTTGGAATTTGTGCATCTTATCTTTTTATTGATTTATCTTTGGCTTCAGTCATGTTCCTATGTTGCTAGATGATGTCACTGAGTGATTTAGAGTGACCG
Organism: Cryptomeria japonica; assembly: GCF_030272615.1. Taxonomy (NCBI): domain Eukaryota; kingdom Viridiplantae; phylum Streptophyta; class Pinopsida; order Cupressales; family Cupressaceae; genus Cryptomeria; species Cryptomeria japonica. Next base: position 645,394,242 of record NC_081408.1, read on the forward strand.
GGATGGATCATGGTCCTTTTCTTGATTGTGATTGTTGTTTGTCTGTGATGTGTCTTTCTTTTGCAAAAAGGGTTGCATTTCAGCTCTGGCCTTCAATGCCAGGATGCTACGCATCCATTTTGCTACATAAAAATAAAGGTTCTCACCTACAAAGTGCATTACTGAAAGCAAGTTTTCTTCATCTTTAACTGTCTTCTGTCTCATTTTCTTCTTACTAACATTTCTTTCATCAGTTCGGATAGTCGGTTTGGTCTAGTGCTCCAATTTCCCCGCAATGTCTTGCAAGCAATCAAAATTCATGAAATTGAAAACATGGGTATTTGAGATCCATACCGCTGCTCCTGCGTCGTCCGGTCGTCTGAATGTGCGTACATGTTCCCCAAGGTGATCCGCCATTGGAATGTTTGCCATCTGTCTGCAAGTGTCCTTGTCCAGAGCAACAAATTCTCCTCTTTGTCTAGTGCAAATGAGCAATTTTCACCCTCTTGGTCTCATTTATAGCTCTTTGTCATTACATAGATGGACGTGCATCCTCTCCATCTTATGTTGGTCGCGGTTTTGTGCACCATACATTGCTTGTCCTTCATGTGTCCGATCTCCGATTGTCAGTCCGTTCGATCCTATCATTTTTATCGATCAATTGGCCTCTTTTCTGCATGTTTTCAGCCAATTCCTCGAGGGGGCATGCATATGTCATTGTCAGTTGTCTGGGGCATTTTAGTTATTGTTCTTTGAAACAACGCTTAAAATCACATTGTCTTAAAGAGGGGCAAAATGTAGACACCTAAAAATGGTCAACGCTTGCGAGGTCATACTTTAACATTTGCGCATTGCCTCATTTTAGGTTTTTGCGTCGCATTAACATTTCTCCTATGATTCGCACTTGGTCTTTATCATTTGCGAACACCGAGTCATTCTTCTACATTCTTCAATCATCTCGTTCTCAAATTTGGTCTTGTCGACAACATTATCCAATCATGATTTTCATCGAACTTATCTTGTTGCATCAATGTGCGTGCTAATTTGTCATCATTTTGGACATCGTCAATCCTAATTAGGGTTTTGTCCTCCTGTCAATCTTGCGATCGATTTGTCATCAATCATTGCTCTCTTATCAATCTTATCATCAATCTTATCATTTTGGACATCGTCAATCCTAATTAGGGTTTTGTCCTCTTTTCAATCTTATCATCTGGCGATCGGTTTATCAATCTTGTCGTTTTACGATCGATTTGTCATCGATCATTGCCATGTTCGATCTTGTCATTTGCGATCGATTTATCATCGATCGTGGTCATTTTCAATCCTATCATTTTGCAATCTATTTTGTCATCGATTCTTGTCCTCTTGTCAATCTTGTCATTTGGCGATCGATTTGTCTATCGATCATTGTCCTTCTCAATCGTGTCAATTTGGATCAATTTGTCATTGTTCCTCGTCAATTGGCGCATTGTCTCAATCAAATCATTTATCACATTGGTCATTTATCAGTCCAAAATCAAATCAAATCGAGTCAATTATCTTTCAAGACCTAATTCGTCTTCCAAGGTTTCGTGATTTCATCATTTAACCTTGTGTGTCATTTTCTTCCTTTAGGATTAATAAATTACTTATTTATCCTAAGTCTTCTCATTACAATTAAATATTCATTTAATTGGCTAATTATTCCTCTTTTGTGAATTAATTAATAAATGACAAATTATTAATTAATTTACTTAATTTCTAATTTTCATCAATTTCTTAATTTCCTAATTTCTTATTTCCTCTTTTTCTAATTTTTCTAATTTCTTAATTCTTAATTTCAATTTCCTCCTATTTCTCTCCTAAATTTATGGAAATGACATAGAAATTTGTCATAGAATTTGTCATAAATAGTCATAAATTCTTGACATAGAAATTTGTCATAGAATTTGTCATAGAAATTTGTCATAGAATTTGTCATAAATTGTCATAAATTCTTGACATAGAAATTTGTCATGAATTGTCATAAGCCTTGCATAGCAATTTGTCATAGATATGTCATAATTTTGCTATTCTTGATTTGAATTTCCATTTGAATTGCATCATGCTAATCTTGTCATTTATCCAATTCTTCTATAAATTGGATGATTTTCAATCAAAGCAAAATCCCGAATCCAAATCCTTAATCAAACTATCGAACTTACGCTTCTAGTACTCTTGAACTTTTCATCAATCTTGCTTTCAATTGTATGTGCACTTGTAGGTGAGATCCACAAATCCATTGAAGAGGAAAGAAGAACAATGGAGCCGCATGGAAGGAGCATTCAATTCTGCATTTGGTTTGCATAATCTTTCATTTTGAATGCTTTGTTTTCATATCTCTATTGAGTGTGCTTAGGATTAGATCATTGCAATGTATGTTTGTGATTGAGCTAATAATGAATAATATGTCTTTATATACTTGCTTTGATGATTCCTAATTTCTACGCTACACCTCCAATACATCATCTAATCAAAAACCCTAATTAGGCCTTCTTTTGGACTTGGGGGCTTGATTTCGGGGGTCAAAACATCTCGAAATCACCTGTAACTTCGGGATTCTCTCTAAAATTATCATATCTGATGGCCCTGAAAATTTGGTGAAAAGTTGCCGGGACCATGGCGCCCGGAGTGCACATGGTCCCGGACATTTTTCCCGAAATTTTAGGAGCGCGATCCAATCATAAAATAAAGCTTAACCCCAAGAAATTGGTGGGATATTCAATCTCTAGGTCGGCCAAAAGTTGGAATTAAGACCTAGGGTTTCATACATAAGAGCTCTCTTTCTTCATTAGAAAGGATCCGAATTTTGTTTTCAGGAACCTCATATGCAGTGAAAGAGCAGATCTTTGAAGACTTCAGCAACTCTCAACATTCATCCTCCAAGAATTCATCAAATCCATTCATTCACTTAGGGCTTTGAAGGCATTGAAGAGCAATAAGGGATCACCGACTGAAGATTGGCTTGTATCCCTCCCTTGGGGTTGGGTATGATTTCATGTTGTTTTCATGTCTTTGCATAAGCCTCATTATGTCACTTACATTCATGCTTTAGATCACTTGGCATCTTGATTTGGAGCATTTACATTGTCATTTACAAGCAATTAGGGTTTACTTTCTAGGTTGCTCTAGTTTGCTTACTTGCATTTTAGATCTTGCACACACACAAGGTCTGCACACACATTACTTTTACAATACAACTTGGCTATTCATGGAGGTGGAAATCACCGAAGCGGGGGTTTGACTAAGGCAAAACCTTATATAGCCGCCCAAACACCTTTTCAGATATAAGTGCAGATTTTGGGATTCGGACGACGCCGCAAGTTGCAGATTCGAAAGAAGCAGACGGAGACAGAACCATACACCAAGTTTCAGAGCAGAAGACTAGGATAGGGGCGTGGGGTGCCCTGGTCCTGCCAGGACAGGGGCGCTAGGTGCCCTAGTCCCTGGGACAGGGGCACTGGGCGCCCTGGTCCTCCTGACAGACAGCAATTTTTAGCATTTCCGACAGTTTTCCAGATTGCAAAGTGGCAGTTTCAGGTGCAGAATCAGGACAGTGGCACCGGCGCCCCCTTCCTGAACAGTTTCACTCAGATTTTGACTTTGAGTACGCATCTGCATTCTTGTCTTGTCCTTATGTTTGCAGCTTTCCATTGTTTAAGTTCAATTCTGCAATCTTGTTATTAGTTCATACTTGCATTTTAGGGTTATGAATTGAACTTGCATAATCTTACCTTTCAATTACAACAAAGGAATAGAAACCCTAATAGGTAGCCCATGGCTCTCTCTTTCACCAAAAAGAAGTAGCCAATTGTGCAATACCTCTAGGCTCTTTCGTATTCCATAATGTGTGACAAAAGGTAGGATTAGGACATGTTGGCCCAGTCTCGCTTTTTCCCCCACACATTTTGGTGAACCCGACGTGAACCGAATTATTTCTTTCTCTTGCATTGCATTTGTTAGATCTAGATCTAGATTTAGTGTGTTTCATTTAAGTTTCATTTTCAAAGGAAAAAGAAAAAAAAAAAAAGAGTGTGTTTCTTTGTTTCTTTGCATTGTGTGTCTAAGTTTTATGCAACTTTTATTTCAAAATGTCGGATTTTTATTTGCAAGATGTTCATATTTATGATGATTTATGCAATTATGCCAATTATGAGTATAGCCAAGATGAATTAGATGAAGCTTTAGATGAGTTTTTGAATCCTAAAGAGGCCAAACCTTCATTTTACCAAAAACTCATAAACCTTGTTACTATGCCATTTCGTTGTGATGAGAAAGATAAGTTGAATGATACCTCTCAAGGGTACATTCCTATCAACTCTTCCACTGAATCTAGTAACATGGTTTTTTTCAATAATCCCCTCTATGAGGAGATGTCTCCTTTTGAATCAAAAGATAAACCTTTTAATAGATATGATTACGCTTTGTTGGATGATGCTCTTGATGACTTTGTGGCTTTATCAAAATCTCTAAACAAGAACAAAACTTCTAAATTAGTTAACATGATAAACCTGAATGAGCATAATAAGCCTCTCTTTGAAGTCCAAGGTGCTTGTCCTTCTACCACCTTTCAAGTTCCTAAATCACCTCTCCTAACTATCCAAGGGGGGTATGATTCCTTTCTTACTCCAAATAAACCTATCATCACTGTGCAAGGAAGAAAACCTATAAGTCCTTATAATTATGCCAAGCAATTAACTAGAGAGAGTTATCATGCGGTTGCCCATACTTATCATACTAGAAATAATAGGCAACCTAATCCTCCTCCGGTTACTCCAGTTTCTCTTCCTAATCCTCAACCAATTCTTCCACACGCTCCACGCATTTCACAAGTTCTTAGTAAGGAATATGATCTCATAGAACAACTTAAAGCTACCCCTACTAAGATATCCCTTTGGGATTTGATTCAAACTTCTTCTGCTCATCATGGAATGTTACAAGATGCTTTGAAAGATTTGAATGTTCCTCCACCAAATACATCTAGTAATATAGTGTCTTTGGTTAACTCTATGATGAATCCTAAAGCTCATATTGTGTTTACTCAAGATGAGTTGCCCACTAGTGAAATTCAACATCAATATGATCCCTTGATGATTGTGGTTATCATAAATGATAATGCTATAAGACAAACACTAGTAGATAATGGCTCTGGTCTTAATGTGTGTAGCATTAATCTTTTGCATAAGATGAATGTGGATACATCCCTAATTGAGCCTGACTCTCGTCCTATTTGAGGCTTTGATAATGTGGCTAAAACTTCATTAGGTACTATCACCTTACCTGTCACAGTGGGGCCTGTTACTTTGCTTACTCTTATCCATGTTATGTTGGGAAATCTAACATACAACTTGCTATTCGGGAGACCTTGGATTCATAGTATGCAAGCAGTCTCCTCTACATTGCATAGACAAGTTAAATTTATTTATAATAATAAGACATATACCTTGATAGGTGATACTAATTTCCAAGCTTGTTTACAAATGTCTACTTCCAAAGGGGGTTCTTCTAAGCCTTCCTCGTCTAGCGATGATTCTTTAAACAAGATACCTATCGATGAATCCTCTCTCTCTGATGATCAAAATTCTTTGGATGAGTCTGGAGCTCCTGAAGAAGATTCTTCTTGACTCGAATCTACACATAAGAAGGATTTTGATCCTGAGAAGGTTCTCGCAGAAGACGATTGGGGATCTCTTGATTTTAATCCCACCTTTGTAGGTGAATATAAGGTTCCTTCTAGAGAGCTTAAAGCTGAAAAGAAGGAAGAAGCTAAAAATCAATCAACATTACCTGAGCCTATGAGCAATATCTTCGTGGCCGCTTCTCAAACTTCTTCTCCTCACACTTCCAATTCTGAAGGGTTTGATTCTTTGTCTTATGATAAACTGCCTTCTCTTTCTGAAATGGTTGATCGTTATGGTCGTGGTTTTTGTATTCTAGCTAAGCATGGGTATAATGGAAATGGTTGTGGCGCTCACGAACAAGGAATAAAAGTTCCTCTAGAAAATTATCTTTATGATTATGCCTTTGGACTTGGTTATAATCCCTGCAAGCGCACTAAAGCTTCTAGAAGACCATGTATTAGTGTTAATGTTATTTCTACATCTCTACCAATGAGACATCCTAAGTATATTGATCCTTCGTATGCCTGTGCTTTGGATGTTTTTCCTACCGATGATGCTTTAGCTGAGTTTTTAGGAGCATATGATACTCTTCCTCGTTATCATCACAATAGGGGATTCCCTTATTGTTTGAACACTGAAGCCTATTTTGGAAAAGAGACTAATAACAATGAGATTGTGAAAGAATTTCCTCAGTTAAAGGATACTCCTCAACAAAGTAATCTTCTTATAAGCGACACCATTGATGTTAAGATGGATTCTGGCAATGAAGATTTATTGCATGAATTCCCTGAGATCTTTGCTTGGACATATTCTGACATGCTTGGTATAGATCCTAAGATTGTCACTCATAATATTGTCTTAGTTCCTGATGCTAATCCGGTGAAACAAAAGATTCGAAAAATGAATCCTAAGGTAGCTTTGCTTGTTAAGGCTGAGATTGAAAAATTATTGGAGGCTGGATTTATTCGCCCTATTGATTATTCCCCATGGACTTCAAATATTGTCGCTGTGGCTAAATCAGATAATAAAATAAGAATGTGTACTGACTTTCGAGATTTAAATAAAGCTTCTTTGAAAGATGATTTTCCCCTCCCAAACATTGACATGATAGTTGATTCTACAGCAGGACATGCTTTGTTATCCTTCATGGATGGTTTTTCAGGATACAATCAAATTTTCATTAATCCTCAAGATCAATTCAAAACTGCTTTCACCACTCCTTGGGGTACGTTTTGTTGGGTAATGATGCCTTTTGGACTTAAAAATGCCGGCACAACTTATCAACGAGCGATGACCCTTATCTTTCACGATTACATGCATAAGATTTTAGAAGATTAAGTTGATGATGTTTTAGCCAAATCCATTCTCCGCATAGATCATATTAAGATCCTTCATCAAATCTTTGAAAGGATTCGTAAATATCACATGCGCTTGAATCCCCGAAAATGTATCTTTGGTGTGGATAGTGGAAAACTATTAGGATTCATAGTTTCGCATCGTGGGATTGAGGTGGATACTAAGAAAATAGATGCTATTGTCAACATGCCACCTCCTAGAAATGTGTCTCAACTCAAAAGCTTACAAGGAAAGATTCAAGCTATTCGTAGGTTTGTATCTCAACTTGCGGATCGTACTTTTCCTTTTACTCAACTTCTCAAAAAGAATATCACTTTTCAAGGGAATGAAGATTGTTAGCAAGCATTTGAAGATTTAAAAGTGTATTTGGCTAATCCTCCTATCCTTCAACCTGCCAAACCTTCTAAACCCTTTCTTCTTTATACAGCTGCTTCCTCTCATGCTCTTGCAGCATTATTGGCACAACATGATAAAGATGGTAAGGAGTGTCCAGTTTATTATATAAGTCATACCTTACTCGATTATGAGACCCGATATTCTGTGATAGAAAGACAATGCTTGGCCTTGGTGTTTGTGACTCAGAAATTGAGACATTATCTTTTAAATTCAGAAGTCCACGTCATGGTAAAGTTTGACCCGTTGAAGCATCTTTTCTCTAAAACTGATTTATCAGGATGCCTAGCTAAGTGGGTTATGATGTTAACTAAATTTGACCTTAAATTTGTTTCACAAAGAGCAATTAAAGGGCAAGCATTGACCGATCACCTAGTTGAGGCCCCTTCACCTTTCTCCTTCCCTAACCCTAAGTCTTTTCCTGACGACTTCATCCTTTGTATAGAGAAAGATGAAACTTGGGAGTTATACTTTGATGGCTCTAAGTGTCGTACGGGATTGGGGGCAGGTGTTGTTCTGATTTCTCCTACAAAGAAGTCCATTCCCTTATCTTATCGTCTCAATTTCCTATGTACCAATAACATTGCTGAATATGAGGCTCTTATAGCAGGAATAAAGGTAGCCTTAGCTTTGAAGATAAAACACATACATATTTTTGGAGATTCTCAACTAATTATAAGACAAGTAACAGGACTGTATCAAGCAAAACAAGACAAATTATCACAATATAAAGACCTTGCTATCTCTTTGTTACAAAAATTTGATTCTTACACCATGGAACCTGTTCCTCGAAAAGATAATCGACATGCAGACACAATGGCATGTGTGGCTTCTTTGGTATCTTTAGAGGACCCTATGGTTGATCTTAAATTTTTTATTCACAACCTTATTTCTCCAGCTATTGTAGATGATTCTAGCTTGGTGACATGTTGTGACTTTATAGACTCAGATGAATGGTATTCGCATATCGTAAGATACTTAACTGATGGTACCTTTCCTGATTCCGCCAATAGGAACACTAGGGCTAGAATTCGCAAGCTGTCCACTAGATATATCATTCTTTCTAATGTTCTTTACCAAAGGGGTTATAATGGTCTTCTCCTTCGTTGTCTTAACAAATTGGAAATCCCTATTGCTCTTGAAGAGGCGCATTCAAGTGCCTGTGGGGGGCATTTTGGAGGAAAATCCTTGGTTCAAAGGTTGCTCCGTATGGGATATTATTGGCAAACTATGCAGCAGGATTCTTTTTCATTTGTTAAGAAATGTCATCAATGTCCACAACACAATAATTTGATTCATGCTCCTGCCCAAGAACTTCGTTCTCATGTAGCTTCTTGGCCTTTCTCTGCATGGGGGCTGGATCTTATCGATAAAATCTCTCCTCCTTCATCTCAAGGACATACTTTCATTATAACCGCAACAGATTACTTTACAAAATGGGTAGAAGCTATTCCCCTTCGCTCTACTACTGCTGAAGTGATTTGTTGATTCCTTCTAGAAAACATTATTTCTCGATTTGGGATACCTTCCACTATAATCTTTGATAATGGGACATCGTTTAAGAACAAGGATGTGAAGAAATTCCTCGAGAAGTATCATATCAAACATCGATTTTCTACACCATACTATCCTCAATCAAATTGTCAAGCCGAATCATCCAATAAGATAATTGAACAAATTCTTCGTAAAACCGTGAATAAGCATGGTAAGGATTGGAGTACTCAGCTAATCTATGCTCTTTGGGCCTACCGAACGAGTGTATGAATTGCTACCGGAACTACCCCTTATAATCTTGTTTATGGTGCTGATGCTATTATGCCTTTAGAATTAGAGATTCCATCACTTAGAGTTTCTCTCAAAGGTATAGTAGATGATGACGCTTATAGAGAACAAAGACTTCAACAGCTTGAGATGCTTGATGAACAGCGTATAAATGCTCTTGAGCATATTCAAGCGTATCACAAAACTCTACAATGAAGCTATAATGATAAGGTTATTCAACGTTCCTTCTTAGTGGGTGACTTAGTGCTCTATGAGAATCAACGCAATGTGAATGCCTTACTTGAAGAAAAGGGAAAATTTAGTCCTAATTGGCTTGGACCATATATCATTATTGAAGATTATGGATCAGGTGCTTATAAAATAGCGGGTGTAGACAGTACATCTCTTAAAGACCCTATAAATGCTATGCACTTGCGTAGATACTATGCTTAATTCCTCATTCCTTATCATTCATCTATTTCCTTTCTCACTTCTTCAAAATTGGATAATATGTTAGCATATCTTTGTTAGAGAAAATAGAATTAAATGATGTTTTGTTTAATCTATATTGCTTCGTTCCTGACAAGCATGTTTCTTTACTTTATGGTTTGTCTTGAATTCATTTATGTAAATTGCAAAAGATCTACATTTTTCATTATGTTGGCATATTATACAATGTCTTTATGTGTTAAGTTGAATCGTATCATGTTGTGTTTAAATTCAAATTAAATCACATTAGTTATATGATTCTTAGGCTTAACACATATTTTCTTCCTTATCATCAATGTAGTACTTGATCAAATATTTTAATTAAGTCACACATGTATCAATTTAATCATGGAGCATTGAGAAATCAATCACATGGAAATTAAATTTAGAACATACATATAAATCTACCAAATGTGTTAGCTTTAATCAAATCAAAATACACAATGTTTTAGACATTAAAGATAACATGTTTGAGACAAAGAAGCATGTATATATATATATATATATGTGGATCAATATACAAAGGTAGGTCACTATACATCCAAAATGTGACCTACCCTACATCATAAGATCATCTCCTATCCCTAGGGCTGGTGGTTGGAGAGTGACGACTAGATGCTCCCTCCTGATCCGGCCGTGCAGGTGGACCCATAGGGGTATACCATGATATAGATCATGAGTGACTTCGAGAAGAACTCCTACGATCCCTATCCATAAGGATCACGCGATACGAGGTAGCATCGGCCTGAGCTGCTGCTAGATCACGCTGTGCCCACTGAAGGTCCTCTGATAGAGCTCGCTCTCTCTCCCTCCATATCTCTACCTGTACTCGAAATGGGGAAAACAAATCATCATGCCGACCCGCGTTCCCTTGAGGTCTATAAGCAACCTGTGAGGAACTAGGGATCTGCGCCGTCGTGGAGATATCTGTCACTGCTTGCTGGATCAGAGAATGCCACTCCTGCACATTAGCTGTAGCAATAGAACAGATTTTATATTAGTACCATTTTATATCATCAAAACATCAATCAATCAATATAAACCTACTATACCTGGATCTCCCTCACGCCAGTAGGGATCGTGATACGGTAGCATCTGTGATTGGGAACTACTAGGCTCCCCACGCTCGAATGATCTGTGCGTGATGGGTATAGCTCTTCGTATCGCCTCGTGTTCCCCCTTTTGGGGAATAATGGGAGGATCTAAGGCTATGGTATCATCTCCTAAATGATGGGGAGCTGCATTTGACTCATCCTCATCATCTCTATCCTCCTCCTCTGTATCCTCATCTGCATCCTCATCCTCATCTGCATCCTCATTCTCCTCATCATCATCTCTATCTGTGTCATCTTCCTCTCCTTCCTCCTCCTCAGCACTAGGCTGATCTCCTATGGGTGGATCAGGCCCTCCTGCCTCCTCATGACCCTCTCCCTCCTCTGGCTCCTCCGATCTGGATCCCTGATCCTCATCTCAGTCTCCATGTCTCCATGGACCTGGATGGCCTGTCGGGTGATCTGGTGGAAAGATAGGCCCCGGGTATGATCTCATAAACCATGAGAGATACCTGCACTGTGCTCTGGGGTCTGCAGCATAATCAGTGACCACATCCTGATCGGACCCCTCTATATCTGTGATCTTGATATCATCTATCGTAGGTCTCGCTACTGCTCTAGGTCTGGGAAGGACTTGTGAGTGTCGAGTGTAGATGGGCACATCGGCTGGAACACACTGCTCTAGCCCAAACTGCCTCCGTACTCGGTCAAAGTAGAATGGGACTATGATGTGTGGATATCGCCCTCTCAGTAGGCGGTTCCTCTGTAAGCATGCTAACTGTCTCTCCATCCCATCCCATCCCATCCCATCCCATCTGTGCATCCGTAGATATGGTCTCCATACAGTCACCTCAGCTGTCAATCTGTCAAATGTCACTCTCCAATACAGTAGATCTCCAAATCTCCACTTGCTGGTAAGTGGATAAGCAAATACCCTAGGTCGCTCGCTAGCCGCAACCCTGTCCGAAAACATACTCCTCGACATCGTGATAGAGATGTGCAAGCATACTCTGACCCCAGGTGTATACTCTCCTATGTCTCTCCATAGCCCTGATGCACCATGTGAGACCCCCATGCATGTGTGTACCTCACCTATTAGGGCAGACAGCTAGTGCAATGATGGCTATCATAAGACGTCTCATGAGGGACACCTCTCCTGTAGGATGCAAGAGCCAGCTGACCATGATACGACCTCTCATCCCACTTGGCATGACTCTCCCTATGTAGTATACCTGCTCCCTCTGATGATCCTCTGTCGACCGATCGGTCGCATATGTCACGGTAGCTCCTTTGATCGGTAGGCGAAGAATGCAGTACACATCCTCAAGTGTCACCGTCATCTCCCCTACTGGAAGCTGGAATGTGCATGTGTCAGGATCCCATCGCTCCATGAGTGCCATCAGCATTGCAGGATGAAATCGAATGGCCGGCATAAGAATCATAGACCACAAACCTACTATAGACGATGTATCTCTCTCTTCCTGAGTAAGCCGGGGAATCTGATCTCGCAAACTACGAAGAATCTGCCCCATCATGTGCTCTCTCATGTATGGGAGACCCTACAACACAAAAACACCAATGTAATCAGTAATCAATCATCAAAATCATCTATGCCAAATACGCAAACTGACGAACATCAAAAGTTGACCCCTGCCATAGTCCTAATTGGGACCATGGCATCCTGAGGGGACCATGGCGCCCTGAGGGGACCATGGCGCCCTGAAGGGACCAGGGTGCCCCATAGGGACCATGGTGCCCTGAAGGGACCATGGCACCCTGGGTGGGACCTAGGGTTAGATTCCAGGGCCCACTTTCGATCACAAAAAATCAGAATCAACAGAAATGCAGAAAGTCAAAGTTCACTAAACTCACCTCGTCCAGTGGCTCGTTGTCGATCACGACCTATCGCATGATCTCAATCCTCGCGGGACGCTCCGGTCATCGTGAAGGCATGATGATGGCTATGTGGGCACTGCTACAATGAACAATACTCAGAATCAACAAAGTGACAAATGCAATAGTCACTTTCAAGGTATATACTTTCATTCCTTTACCTTTACTTTCAAAACCCTAATTTTCCCTAAATCACTCATTTCATCATAACTTGAGTTTGGGAGATGCGATTTATGAACCGTTTGTTGCGTAGGAATCATATTTTCATTCCCTTACTCCTATGATGTTCCAAAATGTGCTCTGATGAAGCCTTTGTAGTGAACATCTCTCATCACTAATTGTTCACACAATTTGTTGTAAGTAAACATGCTACCCTGTTTCACCTCCCTAATAAGCAAGCCGAAACAGGGGGGGCATATAGCCACTCACAAATTTCATCACTTTCCTTAGTAAGCATTAGGTGATTTTATGATCTAACGTGTGTTTTGTAGGGTGCGGTTCCTAACTGTGTACTACAGATACCGCTGGGGGCTTTGTTCGACAAACTTATGGATATATCCTTTTTCAAATAATGTTTACTTTCCTGTACTTTAGCTTGCATATGCACGTAGTACTCATATGACCGCTAAAGTGGGGGCTAAATGTAGCATCATAAATTGTATGCACTTGCTAAAGTAGTACAATTTCACACCTAGTTTAGCACCCGCCTTGGCGCAGTTTGCATTTTGCATTGCATTTCCCCTTTAGCACTTAATTAATCAAATTAATTAGGTCTAAGGTCCTATTTCATCATCCTTCACATCATAAAGTCGGGCCCTTTCATTAAAGTGTGCCCCTTTTCATTTTATTCCTCCAATACATCATCTAATCAAAAACCCTAATTAGGCCTTCTTTTGGACTTGGGGGCTTGATTTCGAGGGTCAAAACATCTCGAAATCACCTGTAACTTTGGGATTCTCTCTAAAATCATCATATCTGACGGCCCTTAAAATTTGGTGAAAAGTTGCTAGGACCATGGCGCCTGGAGTGCACACGGTCCCAGACATTTTTCCCAAAATTTTACGAGCGCGATCCAATCATAAAATAAAGCTTAACCCCAAGAAATTGGCGGGATATTCAATCTCTAGGTCAGCCAAAAGTTGGAATTAAGATCTAGGGTTTCATACATAAGAGCTATCTTTCTTCATTAGAAAGGATCTGAATTTTGTTTTCAGGAACCTCATATGTAGAAAAAGAGCAGATCTTTGAAGACTTCAGCAACTCTCAACATTCATCCTCCAAGCATTCATTCAATCCATTCATTCACTTAGGGCTTTGAAGGCATTGAAGAGCAATAAGGGATCACCGACTGAAGATTGGCTTGTATCCCTCCCTTGGGGTTGGGTATGATTTCATGTTGTTTTCATGTCTTTGCATAAGCCTCATTATGTCACTTACATTCATGCTTTAGATCACTTGGCATCTTGATTTGGAGCATTTACATTGTCATTTACAAGCAATTAGGGTTTACTTTCTAGGTTGCTCTAGTTTGCTTACTTGCATTTTAGATCTTGCACACACACAAGGTCTGCACACACATTACTTTTACAATACAACTTGGCTATTCGTGGAGGTGGAAATCACCGAAGCGGGGGTTTGACTAAGGCAAAACCCTATATAGCCGCCCAAACACCTTTTCAGATATAAGTGCAGATTTCGGGATTCGGACGACGCCGCAAGTTGCAGATTCGAAAGAAGCAGACAGAGACAGAACCATACACCAAGTTTCAAAGCAGAAGACCAGGACAGGGGCGTGGGGCACCCTGGTCCTACCAGGATAGGGGCGTTAGGCACCCTGGTCCCTGGGACAGGGGCGTTGGGTGCCCTGGTCCTCCTGACAGATAACAATTTTTAGCATTTCCAACAGTTTTCAAGATTGCAAAGTGGCAGTTTCAGGTGCAGAATCAGGACAATGGCACCCGCGGCCCCGTCCCAAACATTTTCACTCAGATTTTGACTCCGGGTATGCATCTGCATTCTTGTCTTGTCCTTATGTTTGCAGCTTTCCATTGTTTAAGTTCAATTCTGCAATCTTGTTATTAGTTCATACTTGCATTTTAGGGTTAGGAATTGAACTTGCATAATCTTACCTTTCAATTACAACAAAGGAATAGAAACCCTAATAGGTAGCCTGTGGCTCTCTCTTTCACCAAAAAGAAGTAGCCAATTGTGCGATACCTCTAGGCTCTTTCGTATTCCGTAATGTGTGACAAAAGGTAGGATTACGACATGTTGGCCTAGTCTCGCTTTTTCCCCCACACAACTATATGTTAGCACACTCTATTAAGTTGGTGGCTAAGATTGATCCACTCAAATATCTTCTCAGCAAAGCAATGCTCATAGGAAGGTTGGCTAAATGGGTCATGGTTCTTATGGAATTTGATATTGAATATGTGGAATGTAAGGACATCAAAGGACAATTTATTGCAGATCAACTTGTTGATGCTCCACTTGAAGATAGTCAACCTCTGCATATAGAATTTCCAAATGAATCAATCATGCACCTTACTCAACAATCATGGAAGATATTCTTTGATGGGTCTTTCACTCAACATGGTTCTCATTCCAAAATACTTTTTATTACTCCTCAAAAATATTCAATTCTGAAAGCTTACAAGATTCTCTTCCCTTGCATAAACAACATTACAGAATATGAATCTTTGGTAAATGGGGTCAGGCTAGCCATCAAGTGGAAGATTGTTGAATTACACATCTATGGAGATTCTCAACTTATTATCAATCAAATCAATGATCTCTATTAGAAAAGAGATGAGAAATTGATTCTATTGGCATATGTGTAGAGTATGATGACATGATGATATTGTATGTTGTCATTGATGTCAATATGCTAAAGAGTGAACCGGTATATTGAAGTTTGCAATAGGCAAGAGAACTGGTATGAAATCGACAACTGATATATGTCAAAATTGGTATAACATTGTGAACTAGTATATGTGAAAAGGTGAAGCAGTATGTTTATTTGAGGTAAACCAGTATATTAGTATGAGAACCAATATATGAAGGTTTTGCATGACTACCAATTGGTAGTCTCAACTTCAGGGTTTTCAATTGAAGTGTTCCAAGCTTGTGTGATGAGTTAGCATTGTAATGAAGATCAAATTATGTTGCCATGTCAGCTTGAGTACGTGAAGGATCTTGGATGAAGGGAATCTATCCTATCCACCTCGAGAATGTGCAAAGTCTCTGTAAATGGTGGAGAGCATGTGATGGGTTATCAGCTTCCTGAAGCGGCAAATAATGAACAATGGAGAATGTCTTGAGATATGTTCAAGACCATTGTATTCAATGAAATGAGATTAACGATCAGGATTGAACCGACTGTATTGGTAAACCTAAATGTTTAGGGTTTAGGGTTTATACTGCCGACCTATCTATTTTCTATAAGGTCGATGTTGTGTTGCATGTTGAGGTTGTTGGCAAATTTTGTGTGTCTATCTAAGTGCAGAGATACATGATTCTTGCCAGACTAGATAAGAGGATTGATGCCTGCATAGTGTGTGTGTAGAAGGAAGGAATTAAAGCAGATCTGCATTGGCATTGAGTGTTGTTACTAGATCATTGTAGCACCTATTGATCTCTAACCACTTCAACAGTTGGAAAATCCCTTAACTAGGTAGCTTTAACCAGCTTGTTGTAAATCCTTTAAGAGGGTGACTCAAAACCATTGAGTTCATAAAATCCTCTAACAGGGTTTAACCCTTAACTGAGTATTCTAGCCATCCCTTAACCGGGCGATCCCTAACACGATCGATTGCTAACAAAACCTGTTGTAATAGACTTTAATCGGACTAGGCTCCTAATAGAGTGGACTTCTAAAGAGTTCAAAAATAGCTTGTGGGTATTCATCCCCACCGTGGTTTTTCCCAGCTGGGTTTCCACGTGAAAAATCTATGTGTCATGTGTGATGCTTTTCATGTGATTATTTAGTGTCTTATGTCAAGTGGTAAATCATGTTGATCTAGTTGTTTATATATTTCAGATGATAGATTACCTGTTCATGTATTAGGGTGAAATGGAAATGATGTATTAGATTGTATGAAAAGATAAGTGTCAACTGGTTTATGCTTGTCTTATTCTTGGTTTTACCAGTTCTACTCTGTTTAAGACTGGTGTTATTGTTTGTTTGCGAAAGCACAGTGTCTGCAAACAAACTGGTTAAGGAAAAAATTTTGTGCCTATACTGATTCACCCCAACCCTCTTAGTACCGGTTTGGTACTCATCGTTCATCATTGAGTTATCAATTGGTATCAGAGCACCCTCTAGGTCCTCTATGTTGTAAGCTTAACCACTTGAGGGAAAGATCCTATTGGAATGATGAAGAGGGAATGTCCAAAGTTCAACAGAGATAATTTCAAAATATGGAAGGACAGAATGATGATATACATTAGAAGCATGGGTGCTCAACATTGGAGCTATGTTGAGAATGCTTATGTTATTCCTACTGGTACTCTCACTGATGATCAAAAGAGAGAGATCCAGGACAATGTGCAAGTCATGGAAGCCCTAATCAGCGGCTTATCTGACATTGATTTTATTGATGTCCATGATAAAGATAATCCCAAAGAAGTATGGGATACTCTTGAGAATATCTATGGTAGTGATGAGCATGTAAAACAAGCTAAGGAAGAAAGACTTAGAGGGAAGTTTGAAGACATGCGGATGGTTGAAGGTAAGACCATTCAACAATATGGAATAAGAATCAAAAATATTGTTGGAGATATCAAGAGTGTAGGTGGTAAAATGGAAGATTCCACTGTTGTTAGAAATGCCTTGAGATCCTTATTACCGGTCCATGAAATAAGGGTTTCTGCTATTCAGGAGTTGAGATCAATAGACAAGACTAAGGTATCCCTAGACTCCATCATTGCAAAATTAACAGCCTATGAGCTAAATAGTTTTGATGGCAGTGTTCAAAAGACTGAATCAACTTTTAGAGCATCTGTTGGACCATCCAAAAAAGGAAAAGAAGCAAGCACCAGTGGTGAACCAAGGCAGACTAGAGAAATGGATGATGAGGAGATTCTGATGGAATTTGAATCTCTTCTTTCCAAGAGACTTCCTAAGGGAACCGAAAAATACAGAGGTAAGCTTCCTTTGAAATGCTTCTCTTGTAACCGGATAGGACACATCGCGATAAACTACTCAAATGGTGATAGCAAGGACAAACTAGAAAGATTCAAGAAATTCAACGGAGGAAATCAGAGAAACTATTTTGTAGCAATTGATGAAGGTGTCACAGATGAGGAATCAGAAGATCAAGAAAATGAAGATATTGTGTTTGTTGTAGTAAGGGAAGATGTGTCAAACAAGAAGGCCCTTGTCTCTTGCTTTGATAATTCCAATGAGTGGATTATTGACAGTGGTTGTTCTCACCATATGACTGGTGACCGGAGCAAGTTTCTATCTTTGAAAGAATATGATGGTGGTATGGTTCATTTTGGTAATGATGCACCATGTATGGTCAAAGGAAGAGGGTCCATCTCTCTGAATGGAAAGAGCAGTGCTAACAATGTGTATTGGGTGGAAGGTCTCAGACACAACTTATTGAGTGTTGCCCAGCTGAATAATAGTGGAATCACTCTAGAATTCAAAAATGGAGTGTGAAAAATCAAAGGAGAGAATGGTGAACTAATAGCCACTGGAATGCAAACCAAAGGTAACCTCTTTCAACTAAATGAAAATGTCAGTACATGTCTTATGGCTAAATTTGATGATAGTTGGATATGGCATAGGAGACTCTACCATGTAGACTTTGATAACATTGTGAAGGCCAGCAAGATCAAGGCAGTTAGAGGATTGTCGATGCTGAACAAACTGGAAAGTCCTTTGTGAAGAGAATGTCAACTAGGGAAAATGTCTTCCTCAACTTTCAAAGGTAAATCTTTCACTGCAGACAATTTACTTGATCTTGTGCATACTTATTTATCTAGTCCTATGAAAACTAGGAGTATGCAGGTAGATAGGTATTTTATGATTCTGACTGATGATTGCTCAAGAATGATGTGGGTCACATTCCTAAAAGATAAGTTTGAAGCTTTTGGAAAGTTCAAAGCTTTCAGAGCACTAGTAGAAAAAGAAAGTGGTAAAAGAATCAAATGCCTTAGAATTGATCAAGGAGGGGAATTCACTTCTGGTGAATTCAACAAATATTGTGAAGAAAATGACATCAAGAGGCAACTATCTGCCCCCCGGACTCCATAGCAGAATGGCCTAGCAGAGAGGAACAACCAGACTGTGGTTGAAGCAGCTAGAACTATGTTGATCCAAGGAAAGGTTGCTCACACCTTTTGGAGAGAAGTGGTGAGCACTGCAATCTACACAATGAACTAGGTACTCATCAAGAAAGGTAAGGATAAGACTCCTTATGAGTACTGGACCAGTAAGACACCAGTGGTAAGCTACTTTAGAGTATTTGGTAGGAAATGTTATATCAAGAGGAGTGAACATCAGAGCAGGTTCGATGCTAAATGTGATGAGGGAATATTTCTAGGGTATTCCACTAAGAGCAAAGCTCTTAAATGTTTTAACAATAGGACTCAAAGAATTGTTGAAAGAATCAATGTTAGGGTTGATAAAAACTCTGAGAAATCAGAGGAAACTGACACAGAGCATGCAGGAGATGAACTAGTAGTAACCTTTTGGGAACCGGTTGCTAATAAGCCACATATCGGTAATAGTGTTCCTACACTAGTAAATGTTGATGCTGATGAAGATGAGGATGAAGAAGGAAAGTAGGAGGAATTAGTCAAGAGCATTCCTCGATATGTAAAATTGAATCATGATCCAAAGTAGATCATAGGAGATAAGGATGCAGGAATCCTTACAAGAAGAAAGGTCAGAGAGAATTCTTGCATGATCTTTGAATTTGAGCCTAAATCATTTAAAGAGGCACATAAAGATGAAGACTAGATCAAGGAAACGGAAGAAGAACTTGACCAGATAGAGAAGAATGGTACATGGTCTTTGGTACCTAGACCAGAGAATAAAAATGTCATTGGTACCAACTGGGTTTTCAGAAATAAGCTGAATGAAGATGGGACAATGATAAGAAACAAAGCCAGACTAGTGTGTAAGGGGTATGCTTAAGAAGAAGGAGAAGACTATGGAGAAACCTTTTCTCTAGTAGCCAGATTGGAAGGAGTCCGTATGCTTCTTGCATATGCAACTTTTAAAGGATTCAAGGTATACCAAATGGATGTAAAATCTGCATTCCTAAATGGAATACTTGAAGAGGAGGTGTATATAGAGCAACCAGATGGGTTTGCCCTATCAGAAGATAGTGACATGGTGTGTAGGCTACATAAAGCCTTGTATGGACTAAAGTAGGCACCTAGAGCATTGTATGAACACTTGCACTTCCATCTTGTGAAGATTGGATTTTAAAGAACTAGTGAAGATAGCAATATCTACTTGAAATCGAAAGGAGATCAGATTTTGATCTGTGAATTATTTGTTTATGATATAATCTTTGGTGGTGATGACAAGATGAGTCATGAATTTGTTGGTGAGATGAAAAAGGAGTTTGAAATGTCACTCATATGGGAGATTAAGTTCTTCATTGGACTGCAGATTCAACAAATGAAAGATGGAATCTTTATTACTCAGCCCAAGTATGTCAAAGAGTTGTTGAAGACCTTTGGAATGGAAGATAGTAAACCGGTTGGTACACCAATGGTGACCAGTTTTAAGCTATCAAAAGAGGGTGACTCGGCATTGGTAAATGAGAAGGAATACCGATCAATGATTGATAAGTTGCAATATGTAGTGCATAGTAGACCAGACATTGCACATGTAGTGGGTATTACTACTCAGTTTCAGCAAAGCCTAAGGGAATCCCACTTGGTAGCAGTCAAGTGGATTCTTAGATATCTGAAGGGAATTATTGACTATGGGCTATGGTATCCATACAATAATGAGTTCAACCTGAAAGTATTCACAGATGCTGATTGGGCTGGTAAAGTGGATGACTAGAAGAGCACAACCAGTGGTACATTCTTTCTCGATGGTAGACTGGTCTCATGGATGAGTAAAAAATAGAGTTGTATCTCTTAGTCTACAGCAGAAGTGGAGTATGCTGCAACTTTTATGAACTGCACCCAGAGTATTTGGATGAAGCATGTATTGAATGGCTTCAAAGCTCCTGTATCTGAACCGGTAAGAATATTATGTGACAATACAAGTGCAATTAACATTTCCAAGAATCTGGTTTTACATGCTAGAACCAAGCACTTTGAACTCAAGTATCATTTCTTGAGGAAAAAGATTTAGAACAAAGAGGTTATATTGGAACATGTCTCTAGTAAGGAGTAGTTAGCAGACATATTCACCAAGCCTCTACCCAAGGCTACATTTACCTATTTGATAGGTGAATTAGGGGTGCTTCCCCTTCAAGAGGTGAACTAAAGTTATGTGCTCCACATCAATCAGGTATTGCATTGTCAAAACTTTTCAAGATTGATGTGTTGAAGGATGGTACTCCTCAGGGGGAGCAACATAGTGGAATGTGGTAAGATTGTGCCTCCACTTTGGCATTATTGTCAAAGGGGGAGAAGATGTGAAGTGGAGAAGATATCTACAAATTTGGGGGAGAAGATGTGAACGAGAGAGATATCTTTGTATATTGCCATCAATGCCAAAGAAGGAGATTGTTGGCATATGTGCAGAGTATGATGACATGATGATATTGTATGTTGTCATTGACGTCAATATGCTAAAGAGTGAACCGATATATTGAAGTTTGCAATAGGCAAGAGAACCAGTATGATACCGAGAACCAGTATATGTGAGAACTAGTATAACTTTGTGAACTGGTATATGTGAAAAGGTGAAGTGGTATGTTTGTATGAGGTAAACCGGTATGCTGGTATGAGAACCAGTATATGAAGGTTTTGCATGACTACCGGTTGGTAGTCTCAACTTCAAGGTTTCTGGTTGAAGTTTTCTAATCTTGTGTGATGAGTTAGCATAGTAATGAAGATCAGATCATGTTGCCATCTCAACTTGAGTGCGTGAAGGATCTTGCATGAAGGAGATTGATCCTATCCACCTTGGGAATGTGTGAAGTCTCTATAAACGGTGGAGAGCGTGTGATGGGTTATCAGCTTCCTGAAGTGGAAAAGAATGAACAATGGATAATTTCTTGGGATATGTTCAAGACCGTTGTATTCAATGAAATGAGATTAATGGTCAGGATTGAACTAACTGCATTGGTAAACCTAAATGTTTAGGGTTTAGGGTTTATGCTACCGACCTATCTATTCTCTATAAGGTCGATGATGTGTTGCATGTTGAGGTTGTTGGCAAATGTTGTGTGTGTATCTAAGTGCAGAGATACATGATTCTTGCCAGACTAGATAAGAGGATTGATGCCTGCATAGTGTGTGTGTAGAAGGAAGGAATTAAAGTGGATCTACATTGGCATTGAGTGCTATTACCAGATCATTGTAGTACTCATTGATCTATAACCACTTCAACAGTTGGAAAATCCCTTAACTGGGTATTTTTAACCAGCTTGCTATAAATCCTTTAACAGGGTGACTCAAAGCCTTTGAGTTCATAAAATCCTCTAACAAGGTAACCTCTAGCAAGGTTTAACCCTTAACCGGGTATTCTAGCCATCCTTTAACCAGGTGATCCCTAATAGGATCGGTTCCAAACAGAACCTATTGTAACAGACTTTAACTAGAGTAGGCTCCTAACAAAGTGAACTTCTAAATAGTTCAAAAATAGCTTGTAGGTATTCATCCCCACCATGGTTTTTCCTAGTTGGGTTTCCACGTGAAAAATCTGTGTGTCATGTATGATGTTTTTCATGTGATTATTTAGTATCTTGTGTCAAGCGGTAAATCATGTTGATCTAGCTGTTTATATATTTCTGATGATAGATTACCTGCTCATGTATTAGGGTGAAATGGAAATGAAGTATTAGATTGTATGAAAAGATAAGTGTCAACTGGTTTATGCTTGTCTCAGTTATTCTTGGTTTTACCAGTTGTACTCTATTTAAGAGCAGTGTTACTATTTGTTTGCCAAAGCGTAGTGGCTATAGACAAACCGGTTAAGGAAAAGTTTTTGTGCCTGTACTGACTCACCCCCCTCTCTCAGTACCAGTTTGGTACTCACCATTCATCATTGAGTTATCAAATTCCTTATAAGAGAATGGTGGATGATCTCAAGAAATACTTTACCTTTGTATCATTTTAGCAGATCCCCCAATCAGCAAATAGAGCAACGGATGCAATGGCAACCTTGGCATCTATACCTCAGCTACATAAATCTAATTTTCGCTTTGAGTTCCTAGTGGAGGAGTTACATTATCCTACCTATGATTCTTCCAAGTCCCAAATGGTATGTTCTATCATTGGACATGACTCATCTTGCTATAGCCACATTTACTCTTACTTGTGTGACCAAGTTGTCCCTACTAATCTTTCCCGAAATGAAAAAAGGAACCTAATCTGAAATGCATTATGGTACATCATCATTTCTAACAACCTATTTAGGCGAGGTTTAGATAATACTTTGCTTAGATGCTTAGAAACTGAGTCTCAATGCGCATTATCTGAGGTTTATGAAGGTGCTTGTGGATCTCATTCAAACGATCTAACTTTAGCGTGAAAACTACTGAGGGCTAGCTACTACTAGTCAGACATGGAGAGAGAAGCTATACAATTTGTTAAAACTTGTGAAAAGTGTCAGCTACATGGGAACCTTATCCACACTCCAGCAAGGGATCTCATACCCTTTGTTATACACTGGCCCTTTCAATAGTGGGTGTTTGATCTATTTGGCCAAATATATCTTCAATCATCTAACGAACACAAGTTTATTATAATTGCCACTGAGTACTTTACTAAGTGGGTAGAAGCAATTCCACTCATTAAAGCAACCGGTAAACAAGTAGATCTGTTCATCCTTAATTATATCATATGCAGGTATGGTATACCTTCATCCATTATAACTGACAATGGAGGGCAGTTCAAGAACAAAGATCTAAATGAACTCTATGAAAAATTCAAATTAAAACAATACTGGTCATCTGTGTAACCCTCAAGGTAATGGACAAGTCAAGGCATCTAACAAGAATCTCTTGACTATATTACACGGAACAGTAAATAAATCTAAAAAGGATTGGCATCTGCAGCTCAATCCTGCCCTGTGGGTTTATAGAACAAGTATAAAAACACCTCCTGAGCCTACACCTTTTTCTTTGGTATATGGGTCCAAAGCAGTATTATGTATTGAAGTGGAAATACCATCTCTAAGAGTTTATTTGCAAGGTCTTGTTACTGTTGAAGACTACAGAATAGTTAGACTACAAGAACTAGAATTATTGGATGAACATCGGCAAGTGGCGTTTGAGCATCTAAGAGAATATCAAAAGTGAATTTTTAGGTATCTCACAGGTACTGTTGACTATGGATTATGGTATCCATATAGAGAAAACTTTGATTTGAAGGCATACACTAATGTTGATTGGGTAGGAAATGTTGATGACCAAAAAAGTACTACCAGTGGAGCATTCTTTCTAGGAGGAAGGCTAGTTTCATGGAGTAGTAAGAAACAAAGTGTTAGGGTTTCAAGCAGATCCGAAGCAAATATGAACTAACAATTATATGCAGATTTAAATACAAAAGATAAAGAAATAAAACAGGACACAGATAACACAGAGATTTAACGTGGTTCACCCAGAATGGGTTACGTCCACCATACACAGCCGTCCAATCTTTCTTATTATCCAGCAAAAATAGTACATCAATCTTACAATGCCTTAAGCATCCCAGCCACTTATAACATGCGTTTTTAGGGCAACAAACAAAGTCGGCCTTTTTAGGGTTTTATTACAATGTCGGTTTTCATCAACAAAAAACGGCAAAAATTTTTTTTCTCGGGGGCTGCCGCCCCCGAACCCCCGCTTTCTCGGGGGCTACCGCCCCCGAACCCCTGCCCGGGGCCCGGCCCGGCCCCGGACCCCGGCAAGGATACGTGTTGAGTGTACAGTACTTTGCTGATCAGTCGCCACATTTCAACACAAAGTTCTACTTCACAATCTACTATTGAAGCTGAGTATGTTGTAGCTTACATTAATTGCACACAAGCTATTTGGATGAGGCACATTTTGGAAGGTTTTAAGATGAAGATCTCAAAACCTATAAACATTTTATGTGATAATAAAAGTGCCATTAATATTTCCAACAATCCTTTTTTGCACATTCACACCAAGCACATCGAATTGAAGTATCACTTTTTGAGGGAAAAAGCTCAAAGTAAAGATGTTATCTTAGAACATGTTTCTACCCAGGAGCTATTGGTATTATGGATGACTTCGCCATGTGTTGCATTGGTTTTGTCATTGATGTCAACACTTATCCTTTTGGAGGTCTACATTGTTGTTTTGGCACTATGGTTATATTCATTTATTACTGAATCGACACATCATGGTATCGACATGGTTAGTGGCTTATGCATAGTCACCGATATATGCTTCACCGACAGGTTATATTGTTCACCGACAGTGATGATGATTTATTATCATCTAGAGATTATTTGGTTATGTTGAAGACATGGATTGGATGTTTGGATTTGGTTTTTTGCCTATTGGTCTAATCGAGTTCACATATTTGCCTTTACTAGTAGATAAGTCTAAGTTATGGACAGGTACATGATATCTATTCCAGATTAGCACAACACGTTTTGGAAATGAATTATTGATTGGACAATGTGTAAATATATTGAGCCGAAATATTATATCGTATCAAGACTTATTTGTAATTGATTTAATTATAATATCTTTATTGAGCCAACCTTAACATTTAGTCTTAGGTTTTATATAAATGATTGTAAGATCTTATTGAGGATCATCATTATGAGTGTGTACGAATATTGAAGAGCAAAAGTAAGTATATCCTTGTGCGAATCACGCAGACATTATCTTAAGGTTGAAGAAAGGTTATGAAGGTATTTGGCACTGATGGTTAGAGCTTAAATTGGTACTAAATCCAGCATTGTAGATGCTATTCTGAAGTAGTACATTGTTACTGGATTTAACCATCCAATTATACTCAGCGTGACTGCTATTTTATGACTGAGCAATGAGCTCTAGGTGGTTGGCCTTTCTGCATGTACAGACCCCATTTGTATACACTTACTATCTATAGTAGTATCATCTGATTGTGGGTAAGGTTTCCCACCATGGTTTTTCCCCTTATAGGGTCTCCACATCAAGATCTTAGTGTCATGTGTTGTGGATGTTGTTTATCTTTCTATTTTATGCATTAAGTTATACCTGTACTGCTATAATAGTTAATCTATTTTACCGACATTATAGTTTGTTTTACCGTCATTAAGTTTCAAGTTAGATTAATTGGTTTTAAGTTGTAATTTATATATAACTGGTTCACAACTGATTCATCCCCCCCCCTCTCAGTTGTCCTTCCCAGTTCCTAACAATTTGTAACAAAGCTAAGTCCTTTTTTTGCAGAAACCTAATAGCTTGAGGAGATCCTATGGCAGCAAATATTTTCAGGAAGGACAGTCTGAAACTTGATGGAACTAACTATGGTATATGGAAGATCGGAATGGAAACACATTTGAATTGCATTGGAAGAGATATATGGGATGTTACTAAAAATGGCTATGTTGGTCCTACTCCGAATATCCCTCATCCACCGACATTGGCTAAAGGCTTGGAGAATGATTGCAAAGAAAGATAAGCACTTTTGGGCACATTATCAGATCAGCAAATCATGGGATTATCAGACCAATCTACTGCTAAATCTATTTGGGATAAAATGAAAACATTGAATGAAGGAGATACCACTATCAAAATTGAAAAACTAGAATGTTACTAGGTTAGGTATGAAAATTTAAAAATGAAAGAAGATGAAAGAATTTCTGCATTTATGGAAAGAGAATAAAATTATTTTAGGAATACAATGTTGTGGAGGATCTTTAAGTGAAGATGAAATTGTTTCTAAAGTGTTAAGAGCTTTCCCACTGGCTTACAAAATGAAAGTAACTGCTATTAATGAGTTGAGAATGTGAGATTCTGCAAGAAGCGAGAACCGAGCCAAGATTTGATGTCGATCGTAGATCACATGCAACTCCTCACGCAACAGATTATCAAAGATCAAAATAGCTGAATGAAGATAATTTCGATATGAGATAGAAATAGAGACAAAGAAGAGAATTTGGAGAAGACTCTCACCGAGCTATCACTTCACCTACTTGACTAGTGAAGGTGAGAGTATAGTGCTTATTATATAGAAAAATATAAGCATATACATCCAAGGGGTGCATTAACTCCTATTCCCCATTAAAAGCGGGAGGTTTTACCTTCTTGGTAAATGCCAAAACATGTGGCATAACCTCCTTACATGAAGACAAAAAAGGAGTTGAGAAAGTTGGCACATAAGGCCAAAAGAGGGTGTGAAACCCAACTACCCCATAACCCACTTAGGAAATGACAAAATAGAGGCCAAAAGAGGGTGTGAAACCCAACTACCCCATAACCCACTTAGGAAATGACAAAATAGTGGTTATGAGAGGTGGCACAACAAGCCAAAAGAGGGTGTGTAACTCACCTACCCATGTGAGGTGGAGAGTTACACATGTAGCTGAAGTATTTCACCACATGTCCTCATATAAACCACTCCTATTAACCTAAGCAAGCTTAAATAATATATGTGTAGGAAAAAATAAATATCCCCTAACATAAGGAAAATAAAAAACCTACACTAACACCCCCCCTTAAGCGTAACTTAGGTGGGTGAAAATATGGGTCCTGACAAATGCAACCATGTTAGGTACCCATGTACATAGATAGCCCCCCCAAAAGAAGAAGCCCCCCCATAAGAGGAATAGCACCCCCCCTAAATAAAGAGAGAAAGAAAGGAGGACTAAGAAGTCCCTCCTGCAGTAGACACCTGTCGTATTCCAAGCAGAGATCACAAATGAAGGAACTTGCTTTCGGTGAAGGGTTTGGTGAAGATGTTCGCAGTTTGCTCCGTTGTAGAACAATACTTAAGATCAATGATGCCTTCCTGAATGAGCTCCCGAATATAGTGCATATGTATCTCAATGTGTTTCGTCCTCTAGTGATGAACTGGATTTCTTGAGATCTGTATAGCACTTTGATTATCACAAAAGATGATAGTAGGCTTCCTAATTGGAATACCAAACTCAGTGAGAATATTTTGAAGCCAGATAGCCTCAGTGGTGGCATTAACAGCTCCTTGATACTCAGCCTCTGTTGATGAAAGAGCAATTGCAGACTGCTTCTTACTCGACCAACAAACTAGACCAGAACCAAGTGAGAAGCAATACCCTGAAGTGGATTTGCGATCCTGAGAATCACCCGCCCAATCTGAATCCGTATATCCCACCAAGTCAATATCCATGCCTGCTGCATACTAAATTCCATAATTGTGAGTACCCTGAATGTAGTGGAGAATCCACTTAGCTTCTTTCCAATGCAACTCATGTGGCTCCTACATGAATCTAGAGACCATGCCCACTGCATATGAAATGTCAGGTCTCGTATGAGTCAAGTAGATGAGGCTCCCAACAATTTGTCGATATAAAGTGCTATCAACCAAGGGTGAAGAGTACTTAGCCTCAAGTTTGACCCCAGACAAAAAAGGAGTAGGTGGAGGCTTACAGTCGGCCATGTGAAATCTGGAGAGCATATCGAGTGCATACTTGGGTTGTCCAAGAAAGATGCCTGAAGAAGATTGAGTAATCTCAATTCCCAAGAAGTAATGTAGAAGACCCAAGTCTGACATTAGAAATCTATCAAGTAGAGAAGTTTTCACTACCTTGATGGTGGATGAGTGACTCCCTGTGATCAACAAGTCATCAACATAGAGAACTAGAAATGTGAAAGTATCATCTTGGTGCAGAATATAGATGTTTGGATCAGAATGGCATTGAGTAAAACCAACTGTTAGAAGGAAGGAGTCCATCTTGTCATACCAAGCACGAGGAGCTTGTTTGAGGCCATAGAGAGACTTTCGAAGTCGACACACAAGTGAAGGATCTTGAACAAACCCTTGTGGCTGCTCCATGTAGATTTCCTCCTAAAGGTCACCATGAAGAAATGCACTCTTGACATCCATCTAATGAACTTTCCAATGATGGGTTGTAGCAATAGCAAGGACAAGCCGGATGGAATTCATCTTAGCAACTGGAGCAAAAGTCTAAGAGTAATCAACCCCTGGAACTTGGGAAAAGCCTTTTGCTACCAAGCGATCCTTATACTTATCAACCGACCCATCTGCTGCAAATTTTGTTCAATAGATTTACTTGCATCGAACAAGTTTCCTTCCCTTAGGAAGAGGAACTAAATCCCATGTGTGATTCCTTTCTAAGGAATTAAACTCTTCTTGCATTGCAGCATCGCATTCAGGAACACCTGTAGCTTCTCGAAAAGACTGTGGATCAGAAGCTGAAGCAATGAAGAGATGTGGAGCTTGCTAAAATTGTGACCTAGTTCTTCTAGAATCTAATGGATCACCAAGCCAATCTCCGGCTGACTCAAAAGTTTGTCGAGCCCAAAGGGGCACTGAAGTTGGAGAGTCTAGGGGAGAATCATCAACCTCTGAAGGATGACTATGAGAAGAATGTGAATCTTCACCATCACTGTCACCATCTGAAGTGGAGGAAGAAGACTCCTGAACAGAATTAGGAGGATTAAGATCCTCAGAAGAACTGTCAACATCATGTAATGTCTCCAATGTGATAGTGGATGGAGAAGTGGTATGAGAAGAAATAGAAGAACAATCCTCGAAATGAACACTCCTCTCAATGAACAACTCATGTGTAGAGGGATGGAGAAGTCTATATCCTTTGACACAATCTGGATACCCAACAAATATGCAAGGCTTGCTCTGCGGATCCATAGCCTTGCGTTTCTCTACTGGAATGTGGGCCCATGCAAGAGAACCAAACACTCTGAAATGCTTAACTGTAGGTTTCCTACTAGTCCAAGCTTGAAAAGGAGTT
This sequence comes from Cryptomeria japonica, assembly GCF_030272615.1. Classification (NCBI taxonomy): domain Eukaryota; kingdom Viridiplantae; phylum Streptophyta; class Pinopsida; order Cupressales; family Cupressaceae; genus Cryptomeria; species Cryptomeria japonica. The sequence continues at coordinate 645,423,869 of NC_081408.1, forward strand.
ACCCCCTTAATAGCTTTATGAGGAACTCGATTTTGGATGTAACATGCACAACTGATGGCCTCTGCCCAATACTGAGGTGCCAAAGACTTGGAGTGAATCATACAATTTGACATCTCCTTCAAGGACCTATTCTTCCATTCTGCGACACCATTCTGCAACACCATTCTGCTAAGGACTGTATGGAACTGTGTGGTGCATGTTGATACCTTCTGAAGCACAAAATTGTTCAAACTGATTATTAACATATTCACCCCCATTATCTGTATGCAGAATCTTGATGAACTTCCCAGATTGTTTCTCTGCAAAAGCTTTGAAATCTAGAAAATTCTCAAATACCTCAGACTTTTGTTTGAGAAAGTAAACCCATGTAAATCTGGAAAAGTCATCAATAAATGTTAAGACACATCTAGCCCTACTGAAAGATGGTTGTGGAAATGGTCCTGCCAAGTCACTATGTACCAACTCCAATAACTATGGAGCTCTCCATGCTTTGCCTTTATCATACTTCTCCTCAGGATGCTTACCAAGAATACATCCTTGGCAAACTCCATCAGAAAATCGAATAGAAGGCAACCTTGAAACCATGTCTTGTTTACTGAGTTGTTGCAAGTAATGATAGTTCAAGTGGCCAAATCGTTGATGCCACAAACAACTAATCTCATCTGCATGAGTGAGTAAAACTATCGAAGGAGAGTCAGGAACAAAGTGAGAAAACTAGATTGATGATCTACTTTTCCCACAGCAATAGTAGACCCATTATGCATTTCACTGATTACCACTGTATCTGGCATGAACTCAACTCGCTTGCTAGAACCAGTGTGAGTGATCTAATAAACAGATAGGAGATTAGTTGATAAAGATGGAACACAAAGGACATCCTTAAATTTTCCTTCGCCCACATCAATAGACCCTCTCCCATGCACTTCAACAGGAGTGTCATCACCCATTAGTATGGAAGGCATAGAACATGGCTCTAAAGAGGTGAAATCATCTTTTGAAGAAGCCATGTGGTGCGAAGCACCCAATTCAATTATCCAAGAATTGGGTTGTGAAGCAACAACAACTAGGGCCTTACCCTTTCCTTTCCCTTTACTCTTATCTATATCCTTAGAAGATCCTTCTGATGAACTCTGTTTGACTGAATCAAGCACCTTGATATTATTCTTTTCAAGAAGATTTGAAAGGTGATCAATTTGTTTCTTTACACACTTATGTTCATCATGACCAGGCCTCTTACAATAAGAACACTTGACCTTCTCCTTCTTAGGTTGTTCACCTCTTGATGAAGAGGTCTGATTATCTGCTTTTGAAGTAGCAGATTTCTGATCTTTTTTCTTCTCTCCTTGGTTCTTTTGTTTCTTACCTTGCTTACTAGACCCTTTTTGTTCTTTCGTGCCTTAATTTACAACTAAGGCATGTGACTTAGAGGGTTTTATTATACCCATTTGAACCAATTTGTCTTGCTCCCTAGTGAGTTCTACAACAAATTCATCCAGAGAAGGCATTTTGAATGTGGTACCTAGGGCACATTTTGTAGCATAGAATGTAGAAACAAACACTGAATAGTTAGGACCAAGCTTAGAAAGAATACTCAAGATCAGTTGCTTATCATCTTTCTTAGTTCCACACCGTTCCAACTGCAATCTTACAGACTTAAGTTTAGTGAAGAAGTCTTGTATAGTATCAAAATTGGTTGGATTCAACCCTATGAGTTCATTCTCTAACTGATGACCTCTTAGCTCATCCTGCTTACCAAAGAGGTTTTCCAAAGTGGTCCAAACTGCATTTGGTGTAGTGGCAGATTCAATGTGAAAAAGAAGGTCTAGAGAGACTGACATACATAGATTACCAAAAGCTTCATCACATTTATTAAATCATTTAATATTTTCTACAGCATCTTGAGGTTCAGTTTCAAGTCCCATAGTAACACGATGATATCCATGTCTTTTCAGATATATTATCATCTTAGATTTCCATTCAAAGTAATTATATGGTGTTAAAAGTGGAACTATAGATGCATCCATGATAGTAGAAAAGAAGATTGCAAAGAATCAGGAAAAGTGCAAGAAAGAAGGCACAAGAGACACCCCCCCTTTTCACTAGTCTCAGAAATCACCCCCCCCAAATATTACAAGGTTGGCACTTTATAATTAGTGCATTTACAAGGCTTTTTATCAGATTACAATTCTTTAAGAAACCAATAGAGATTTCAAATACAAATAATTTGAGACAAGATCTGAAACAAATCAGCCTTATAACTACTTAATTTATCTCAATACCTTTCCAACAACTATTAGTTTTTGAAAAACAGAGTTGTGAGGAGAAAGATATGACCAGTTGAAGAGAAAAAGAAGCAGCTGATACAACCTTTAATATCTAATAGAAAAAGGCAAAAAAATTCAATTAGACCTACAATAATGGAGAGTGGTCATTTCTATCTTTCCGTCAAGTATTTGTTTGCAAAAATCTGACACCCGAGGCAAAAGTTGTGCAACTTTTAAGAAATGTTGCTGAATTTCCCTGATAGAAAAACGGCTTAGGCCCTATTCAAGCTCGATTTCTGAAAAATTTATTCTTTTTATGGAAATAACATCAGAAACCTAGAAGTTTTTTGATGCTAAAAAGAAAACTCAAAAATCATTTTTTGTGAAAGTGAACAGAAGTTGAAACACTAAAGCCAAAATGAAAACAGCTCTAGTAAAAAAAATTTACTCTGATTTTTTACTGTGTCCTCCAAACTCTGATTTTGGTGAAATAAAAGTCACTTTTGACTTTGTCAAGCCTTATGGACACTTTGGAAATTCTTATTAAGCTTCCAATATTACCTCAAAGCTACAATCACCCAGATCTTACAAGAACACATACATGTAAACCAAATTTAACTAGAAGCTATTTTCCTTTAAACTGTTCTGATTCTCCAGATCACACAAGAATGTAGGAGAAGAGCATACTTAGTTTTTAAAGAAAATATTAGCTATATAAAAGTCTCAAATCCCTCAAATAAATCAAAAAAAACAATGAGCTATACCAGACAATAAGCTCTGATACCATGTGAGATTCTGCAAGAAGCGAGAACCGAGCCTAGATCTGATGTCAGTCGTAGATCACATGCAACTCCTCACGCAATAGATGATCAAAGATCAAAATAGCTGAATGAAGATAATTTCGATATGAGAGAGAAATAGAGACAAAGAAGAGAGTTTGGAGAAGACTCTCACCGAGCTATCACTTCACCTGCTTGACTAGTGAAGGTGAGAGTATAGTGCTTATTATATAGAAAAATATAAGCATATACATCCAAGGGGTGCATTAAATCCTATTCCCCATAAAAAGTGGGAGGTTTTACGTTCTTGGTAAATGCCAAAACATGTGGCATAACCTCCTTACATGAAGACAAAAAAGGAGTTGAGAAAGTTGGCACATAAGGCCAAAAGAGGGTGTGAAACCCAGCTACCCCATAACCCACTTAGGAAATGACAAAATTATGGTTATGAGAGGTGGCACAACAAGCCAAAAGAGGGTGTGTAACTCACCTACCCATGTGAGGTGGAGAGTTACACATGTAGCTGAAGTATTTCGCCACGTGTCCTTGTATAAACCACTCCTATTAACCTAAGCAAGCTTAAATAATATATGTGTAGGAAAAAATAAATATCCCCTAACATAAGGAAAATAAAAAACCTACACTAACAGAGAACAATGTCTAATACATCAGTTTCTAGAGATACTTTGGTTGGAAAAATTTCTGCATTTGAGCTTGAAGAATTTGGTCCTATTGCTATAGTCAAAACTTGATTTAGCTTTCAAAGTATCATCATCATCATCATCATCAGCATCATCATCATCATCATCATCATTTGAAAAAACTAATTGGAAATCACGTTATGCAAAAGAACTTGAAGATATGAGAAGAGAAAATGAAGAACTTGAAGAACTTGAAGCATTATTTGCAAGGAAGATTCCTAAAGGTCTAGCAGGAAGTAAGTATGAAGGTAAAGCACCTTTCAAATGTTTTAATTGCAATAAAGTTGTTTATATGGCTTCTAGGTGTCCTGATAGACATGCAAGACTAAGGGAGGAAGAGAAAAGAACATATAAACCTAACCATGAATATCAGAGATACAAATTTAAGAAAAACATAGATAAGTCATGTTACTATGCAGACGAAGGTGTTACAGATGACTCAGATGAAGATCTAGCAGATAGTAAATGGGATTTTGTTGCAATAAAAGAAGATCAATCGATACCTATTGTCAAACTGATAGAGCAGGCACTGCATAAAAAATTGAAGAAAAGGATGAATGGATCATAGATAGTGGATGATCGCATCATATGACTGGTGATAAAAGTAAATTATTATCATTACAGGAAATTCATGGAGGTCTAGTAAGATTTGGAGATGACAAAGCTTGTTTAATTAAAGGTAGAGGCACTATATATTTAGATGGTACGCTTAATACTGACATTGTTTCTTATGTAGAAGGTTTGAAGCATAATCTTTTGAGTGTTGGTTAGTTAGTGGAAAAAGGATTTCAATTACAATTTAAGAATGGAAAATGCGAAATCATGAACAAAAATGGATTGGATATTGCAATCGGTAATCAGACTATAGGTAATATCTTTCACTTGAATACCAGTGATAAGACATGTTTGATTGCACACATTAATGATTGTTGGTTGTGGCATAAAAGACTTTGTCATTTGAATTTTGATTGCATTGTAAAGATCAATTCAACTAAGGAAGTAAGGGATTTACCTAATGTTGTGAAACCTCATAATCTGATATGTAAGGAATGTCAAATGGGAAAGAAAGTTAGAACAACATTTAAGAGCATTTCTGATAAATCCAATAATATTCTTGATTTAATTCATATTGATTTATGTGGTCCAGCAAGAACAAGAAGCCTTTAGGGAGATAGATACTTTATGCTAATAATTGATGATTATTCTACAATCTGTTAGGTTACTTTTCTCAGGGAGAAATCAGAAGCTTTTGGAAGATTCAAGATATACAAGGCAATGGTAGAGAGTGAAACCAGCAAGAAAATCAAATGTTTAAGATCATATCAAGGAGAATTTACATCTACAGAATTTAATTCATTTTGTGAGGAGAATAGAAACAAAAGACAACTATCAACACCCTAGATACCCCAGTAGAATGGAGTTGTGGAAAGGAAGAACTTAACTATTCTAGATGCAGTAAGAACCATGATGATGGAAGAAAATATAGCTCGTGTACTGGAGAGAAGCATTGAATATAGCAGTTTATACCTTCAACAGAGTTCACATTAAAAGTGAAACCGGTAAGACCCCTTATGAACTATGGTTTGGTCATACTCCTACTCTTAAATATATCAGAATATTTGGAAGCAAATGTTATATTAGAAGAGATGAGTATATTGGCAAATTTGATCCTAGAAGTGATGAAGGAATATTTCTTGGTTATTCAACTAGAAGCAAGGTATATAGATGTTACAATAAAAGATTGCAAAAAATTATTGAGAGTACTAATGTGAAGATAGATGAACATTTTAGAGGAATTTCAAGATCTATAGAACCGACAGTTGAAATGATTATAAATGAACCGACGTAGATTGCACTAGTATAGAGTGAAGATCCAGTCACACCGGCATCATCAGAGAACTCAACTGTGATTGAAGAACAACAACATGTAATTGGAAATCAGAATAAACCTAGGTATGTAAGATTGCATCATTCATAGAATCAGATAATTGGAAACAAGAATCAAGGTGTTATGACAAGAGGAATATTGGAAAATGAAGAGGTGTGTTTAATTTATCAAGTTGAACCAGCATCTGTTATTGAAGCATGTCAAGATGAACATTGGATAAAAGCAATGAAAGATGAATTAGAATAGATTGAAAATAATAATACCGAGACATTAGTTCCTCGGCCTAAAGACAAAAATGTAATTGGAACTAAATGGATATATAGAAATAAACTTAATGAAGATGGTGAAGTAATCAGAAACAAATCAAGATTAGTTTGTAAAGGTTATTCACGGAAAGAAGGAATTGATTATAATGAAACCTTTGCACCAGCAGGCAAATTGAGGTAGTTAAACTATTTCTTGCATCTACAACTCATAAGAACTATAAAGTTTATCAGATGGATGTAAAGTGTGCATTTTTGAATGGAGATCTTGAAGAGGAAGTTTACATTGAACATCCTGATGGATCTTAATTGACAAGTGACAAGGATATGGGTTGCAGGTTAAGGAAGGATTTATATGGATTGAAGCAAGCTCACAAAGCTTGGTATTCTAGACGTGATAAATATCTTTCAAAGCTTGGATACACAAAAGGTAGTACTGACAATAATTTGTATTACAAAGTTACCAATGACGACATTTTGGTTATTGAAGTATTTTTGGATGATATCATATTTGGAGATGAAGAAGAGTTATGTAAAGACTTTGCTAACAAGATGCAAGAAGAATTTGAAATGTTTATGATTGGAGAGACAAAAAAAATTCTAGGTTTGCAGATTTCACAAATAGATAAAGGTATAATCATATGTCAAACAAAATACTTGAAGGAAATCTTGAAGAAATTTGGTATGGAAGACTCCAAACCAGTAGGTACTCCTACGACTACAACAGATAAATTGACATTAAAAGATGATTCAACGCCTATTAATCTGACAAGGTACAAATATAGGATTGGAAGATTACTATATTTGACAAAAACTAGACTTGATATAATGAATGCAGTATGTATTTTTTCTATATTTCAAAGCAATCCTAAAGAAAATCATAAATCAACAGTCAAAATAATTTTTCGGTACCTACAAGGCACAACAAATCTTGGTTTATGGTATCCTAAGGATGAAAATTTTGAGTTATGTGCATATACAGATGCAAATTGGGCAGGAGATGTAGATGAAAAAAAGAGTACCACCGGTGGTGCATTCTTTCTTGGTAGAATATTAATTTCATGGATAAGCAAGAAGCAGACTTGTACATCATTATCTACCGCAGAATCAGAATATGTTGCAGCAACAACTAATTGCACTCAAGTATTATGGATCAAGCAAATGTTGAAGGATATAAAGGTAAAATGCAAATAACCAATAATTATTTATTGTGATAATTCAGGAGCAATTGATATATCAAAGAATCCGATATTTCACTCTAAAACAAAGCATGTTTCTATTAAGTACAATTTTTTGAAAGAGAATGTTGAAGAAAATGAAGTGAGATTGGTTTATGTGAATACTAAAGAGAAAGATGTAGACATCTTTACAAAGCCTTTGCCTAAGGAAACATTTGAATATCTCAGAGAGACTTGAATGATGAAGATTGACATCAAATCGATAGGGACTAACAGAAAAATCTTTTTCCAGCTTTGATGAAGGAGAGCTACTGCTCAGGGGGAGTAGTTAGTTGTATGATATGTTTTGATTCTTAACTGCTTTGGCATTTGATGTCAAAGGGGGAGAGATGTCTATGGAAAAAAATTGTACTTTGGGGATAGATGTATTTTGGTTTTGGCTTCTGTTTTGGCACAAAACTTTGTATTGATCTATTTTTGGAGATTGTTGGTTTATTGGTTTTTGACATTCTATTTTTGGCACTTAGATGTTTTTCCATTTGGTGTTTCCATCAATGCCAAAGGAGGATATTGTTGGTATTATGGATGACTTTGTCATGTGCTACATTTGTTTTATCATTGATGTCAACACTTATCCTTTTGGAGGTCTACATTGTTGTTTTGGCACTATGGTTCTATTGGTTTATTGTTGAACTGACACATTATGGTCCCGACATGGTTAGTGGCTTATGCACAGTCACCGGTATATGCTTCACTAGTAGGTTATATTGGTCACTGCCAGTGATGATGATTTGTTATCATCTAGAGATCATTTGATTATGTCGAAGACATGGATTGGATGTTTGGATTTGGTGTTTTTCCTATTGGTCTAATCGAGTTCACATATTTGCCTTTATCGATAGATAAGTCTAGGTTATCAACTGATACATGATATCTATTCCATATCAACATGACACATTTTGGAAATGATTTATTGATTGGATAATGTGTAAATATATTGAGCTGACATATTGTATCGCATCAAAACTTATTTGTAATTGATTTAATTGTAATATCTTTAGTGAGCCTACCTTAACATTTGGTCTTAGGTTTTGTATAAATTATTGTAAGATATTATTGAAGATCATCATTATGAGTGTGTATGAATATTGAAGAGTGAAAGTAAGCAGATCCTTGTGCAAATCACGCAAACATTATTTGAAGGTTGAAGAAAGGTTATGAAGGTGTTTGGCACTCTTGGTCAGAGCTTAAACCGGTACTGAATCCAGCATTGTAGATGCTATTCTAAAGCAGTACATTGTTATTGGATTTAACCATCCAATTACAATCAGTGTGACTCCTATTTTTTGATTGAGCAATGAGCTCTAGGTGGTTGGCCTTTCTACATGTGCAGACCCCATTTGTATACACTTACTATCTATAGTAGTATCATCTGATTGTGGGTAAAGTTTCCCACCATGGTTTTTCCCCTTACAAGGTTTCCACGTCAAAATCTTTGTGTCATGTGTTGTGGATGTTGTTTCTCTTTTTGTTTCATGCATTAAGTTATACCGGTACTACTATAACAGTTAATCTATTTTACCGGCATTAGAGTTTGTTTTACTGACACTAAGTTTCAAGTTAGATTAATTGGTTTTGAGTTGTAATTTATATATAACTGGTTCACAACTAATTCACCCCCCCTCTCAGTTGTCCTTCTCGATTCCTAATAGAAGCACCTTGTAGATATCTTTACCAAACCTCTGCCTAAGACTACTTTTGAGTATTTTAGAAGTCAGTTGGAGGTTGTCCCTCTTCATGAAGTTAGTTGAGCATGATTTTGATTGCATTAGTCCTTGAATCACTTGCAAAATTTTACATGGATTGATGAAGAAGTGGATATATTCCACAGGGGGAGCATCAAGTTGCAGTATGTTGTTGATGCACATTGAAAATTTGAACATTACATGTTTTACTTTCAATTTGTCATTGTTGTCAAAGGGGGAGAAGAATTATGTGATTGAGGAGAAGAATTATGTAACTGGAAAAGGGAAACCAACAATAGGCTGAAGACAAATAGAGCATGGTGAATACTTGGTAATGTAAACCAAGATTCATATTCACCAATCACAACAACAATCAGAGGCGTTGATATTTGTATTGTCATCAATGCCAAAGGGTGGGATTGTTGGCATTTGCATGAAGATTGCATTAATGATATGTTTTCATTGATGTCAATTGAACCAGTAATGGTATTTATAATATTGTTGATATTGTTGTTATTATTGGTATTGGCTTGTAACCGATAGGAAGAGCTTTGAGGAAGATGTTGTAAACCGGTATGTTAAATAGATAGAGAATAATTTTTTCGTTTGGCATACAGTAAAAGTGATAGTTTCTGTATTCTTTTTATTAAGAATTAAGGTTTTTCGAAAAAAAATTCCCTACTAGGAATTCTGAAACATTAGAGTTACTGTATTAGAGACTTTGCCATATTATAGTTTTTGCATTAGGGTTTCATATATACATGAGTTTCTGAATTGCAATTTTCACCTATATTGTGGGTTGTATATTAGTGCCTAAAGTATTATGGCTTTTGTACTAGGATAACCTCTTTAAGTATTATATGGTTGCATATTATTAGCATTTCTGCAATGAAGAATGACATTGCATGTGATCACTATGAGTATCAATAGAGATGTTGAGGAGAAAATGAATTGTCAAAGGCATCATCATTGTGTCCTCAAAATAGTTGTTTAGAAGTCCCTCCAGCTTTGAATACACAAGAAAACATCCTATTTCATGAAGATACATGAATCCACCAACAAGGGATGAACCATCAGATAAACAATACAATTGAAGATAATTTTCTAAATGCCTTAGTGAAAAGACATCGGGATGAACATACAAGTTGGTAATGGCAATGACCATCTATTTTTCTTTCTTAGAGTGCCAATTCGTAAATAAAATTCCATCTTCCTTAATGTGGAGAAGGTTGATTTTAAAAATTTGAATACAAGGGTAAATTCTTATTACGTTACATCAAGATCTAAAGTTACAATGCAAAAATCATTAATAATGTGCTAGAAACAAAACCTTCATGGTTGAGGTTGTAGGATATGGTTGGCAATAGAGAGGTCCTTCTTTCTAAGTAGATTTAATATAAAAAGTATTACTAGTTTCTATTTCATGTTCATTAAATTTGATGTGTGAAAGGATCATAGCAAAGGTTCTTAAATATATTAAAAAAATAATTAGTAACACATTGTAGTTTACAAAAATTGCACATTCAAACATATATAACTATTAGCTTAACCATTACACCTCTTTTTGGTGCAAGCACTAGTATTCCACTTTACATGGTCTTTCTACTTTACTTGTCTCACCTTGTAATTTTAGTTTTAAATTAAGGTGTGTGCTTTCTTTATTAAAAAGAACAATTTTAAATATTAACTTTTTCTTTAAAAAGTATTCTCTAAAAATATTCTTTTACTTTACTTTAATAAACATTTGTAATTGTTTTTTAAAATTTATTTATTTTTATTTAATAGTTACATGCATGGTTAAATGCATAAGATATATTTATATATCAAATAATACTCTTTACTTTTTTATTTTTATAATTTATTTTCTGTTTAATATTTAAAAGAATTTACTTTATTTAATTATTAGTTACTTTATTTATAAAAAGACATGCATGCTTTATTTATATACATGTATTTTTAATAAAATAGAATCATTCATTAATAATTATTTTTAAAAAATTATAAATATTCATAATTATAATTTTTCATGAATATATCAATTACTCTTTTTTTTCTAGTTTTGAAAATATAGTATGTCTTTTTAATATATAGCTAAAAGTGTTTTTTTAAATTAATAAATTAATTTTATTTTTTTTATCAATGAAATAATTCTATTTTTTTGTAATTTATGAAATATGGTGGTGACAAAAAGATATTATCATACTTAACTACCCTTAAAATTTTGCTTCTCCAAATGAACTAGGAGATATCACTTGTGCATGGAAAGATCACTTCTCCTTATGAATTGGAAAGATCATCAAGGTATCAAGTTCCAATTGAAGCATTTGAATTCAAATCTAGCCTTACCCTCAAAAGGTAAGCTTTCTAATTTAGTCAAATTCCATTACAAGTTGAATTTCAATTTAAATTTTAATTCAAGCTCGTTAATTCCAAACTCGGGGTTTGACCTAGGCAAACCTCTATCAACAACACCATTTTCTTTCATTTTGTGTGTAGGCAATAGATATAGAAGATATGAATGAAGAATTTGGAAAAGAATACAATGACGATCAGATTTGACTTTTGCAGGAGTGAAAAATGGAAGATTAGGTCATCCCAGGCATCTTGGTCCCATAATTTTTTGACAAAATTTTGAAAGGGCATCTCGATCCCAAAAATTTTTGATGAAATTTTGAGAGGAGATTCTAAGTAACATTCTGATTTTTAAAGTTTCATTTTTGTATGCACCTGATAGCTAAAAGACTGAGTTTCTCCAAGCATCTTGGTCATGCAGATTTAGGCCAAATTTTCTAACATGGGTGCCTCTGTGTCCCTTCTTCTCAAATATATCTCTATATCTGCATACTACATCTAAAATATATTGTTCATGTTATTTTATGTCAATTTTATATCCTTTGCCCTAGGTCTAGCATTTAAATTTAATAATATACATTCATCCTCAAATTTCCAAAAAAGGGGTGGTGAACTTTGATCAGTATTCAAGCCATTTCATACTTGAAGAGGAAAATGGATCAATCAATTTCATTTCACCCCTCAATTTAATGTTAAATGTGAAACTAAGTGGATTTCTTAGTTTACATAGCTAAATCTGTGAAACCTTATTTTCTATCATTACACAAAGATATCATTTTTTGAAAATCACCTACATAATACCTGAACTAATACTACACCTCCAAACTTCAGATGGCTCTAGATTTGGCATCTATAGTCATATTTGGTTGAAATAAAAGTTTATTTTGACTTACTCAAACCCCTTAAATCCAATGGTAGCCTCATATTTGATTGAGAAAGCTCCAATTTTGGAATGCAACAAAAAATACACAAATCCAAAACTCCAAAGTTGCTAAAAAATCTCCAATGGAAAACCAATGACACTCCATTAGATTTGATAGCGTGAAATATTTGGCTATAAAGTTAGCCACCCAAAATCTAAAGGCCTAATGGAAATTACAAGAACAAGAGAGAAATAATGTGACAAGAATGGACGATATTCTCATCAATGATGCAATAGAATCAATTGGAATCCATGAATGTACATAGGAGACCCCTTCGTTATATAGACCAAGGTGAAAATATAGGAGTGCATAAAATTATGACAAGTTTCATAATCTTATGACATAAGATAAAAAGGGATAAGATCATCCCAACTAAAGTGGAAAAGTGATAGTGTGATAACACCACTAAAGGTGGATAACCCACCTAAGGTGGAAAAGTGAAACCATGAGAGGTGGATATAATAATGTGATAAAAGAACTAAAGGTAGAGACACCACATAAAGTGGAAATGATAACATGATAACAACATCAAAAATGGAGAATCTCCAAAAAGCTCCTATGTGGTCCATAAGTAAGCTTAAGTGACATGTAATTAGGACCTAGGTGAGCAATAGAGACACCCCATAAACTAGAAATGATAACATGATAACAACACCTAAAATGGAGATTCTCCAAAAAGATCCTATGTGATCTGTAAGTAAGATTAAGTGACATGTAATTAGGACCTAGGTGAGAAATAACCAAGACACAACACCTTAATTATACCAACAATATATTTCATGAAGCATTTATTGTTTGATATGTCTATTAGTGAAAATTTGAATGATATTTATTTATTGTCTTGAGATAGGGCTTCACAAATCCAAATTATGAACATGCCCTTGTTACAAATGAAGACATGAAAAAATAGACCCAAAGAGATTATTAGTATGCAATAATTGATTATTTTGTTATTTCATTCTATAATTTATTTTCTATATATTAACATGTATTCTTTTTATCATATTAGGTTGAGCTCTACAACAATTTAGAGAGGAGGTCAAGTTAGTGGGCTTGAAACCAACTATCATCATATGAATCTCCATCCACTCAATATTTAAAGATGGTTGGTGATCTCTTTCCTTTCCTTAGAGGGAAGTGACTACATTCTAGGGTCCTTTCTTGTATGCCTATATGTAGTTGTGAACATATATTTTTGTATTAAAAATATGTATCATTATACACGTATATGGCTTCTTTGTAAGCTTATATGACTTTCTTGTACATATTTGTACACTTTTATTGACATATAACATTGTATATATAGATTTTTGGTTAATACATACTTAATTTATCAATGTTATCCATATTTAGAATAAATGGTTAATTGATTAAATGAATAATGAAACAATTAAAATGAATATATTTTTATTTTAGTAACTAGATAAGTTCCAAAATATTTGAGTCTTTCATCTTATCCAATGAGTTAGATCCTAGTCTAGGTCTTGGTTGGTTAATTTAGATTTATCATGTAGAGTCTTGATTAGATGGTATGGTTTACAAGAATTGTTCAATTCTATAATATTAGTGATTTTGGTTCATTGAGTAACTTATCTCTATTTTGAGATGACTTTGACGAGGTGGGAATGAGATTGATTCTTGGGAACAATTAGAATTGGAGAATTACAAATAATCATCACTTATATTATAATTCACATCTACATCAAATGTGTTTTAAATTTTGAGACAGACCGACATGGGAAGGGAATTCTTGCCCACATTTTATGACCATTGTCAAGACTAAAATTGTGTCCCTTTTATTGGGACAATGGTTCCCATGGCACCCTTTCCCTAGGACAATAGTGCTTTGAGTGCCTTTGTCTAGCCAATCAGGGCTAAACAAAGATCCACAAACTAGATGGTTGGTGAAGTTTAGGAATTGAAGCCAATGTAAGCAAAATCAAACATGATCAAAGCATGGAAGGCTAAAATGCCAAAGTGAGGCCTGACTGAGGATGAAAATTCTAGAGGGATACAATTTATGATGCTACAATGACTAAATTAGATATTGAATCTATAAATGTTGAGTGTATATAGATAAAGAATTAGAGATTTTTTGGATGCACTTTTATGGAATTTTATGTTAGGACTTTAACAAAGAGGCTTTAGTATGAAAATAAATGATTAAAATTTCATGCTTTATAAACTCCTAATAGTATGGACACTTCACTAGCATTCATCCACATCATTATCATTCAAATATTATTTGTTTTCTTCCTGAAAATTTGTGTAAAATGCTTCAATTTAAAAAAAATAAAAATGAGATTATGTAGTTAAAATATTTCCATGAATTGTTTGGCCTATGATTGGTAGACGTTTCCATGGAGAGTTGTTATGAATGGGTATTACAAAAAGTTAATTGAAATAATTAAAAGACAACTTATATTTGTTGGTCAAATAGGTGAAATTATTTGGGAAATGGTACTTATTTTGAAATTCATTGCTATATTGTTATGAGAAGGATGAAGGTACTTCTCATAAAATGTTATAACTAGAACTATATAAAATATTTTAAATTTTAAAATCAATGAATTGATGCTCAAATTGTCATCCACTTCATTGGATATATACATTTGTAGAGGATTGGAGGAAAAATATTTGTTTAGACATATGCTTATGTATTTTTTGTTAATTGGATTTGGTTCATTCAATTGTGTCTAAGTCTGGTTGGACTTAGAGATTATCATTGATAATGTTTTTGAATTCATTAGATATCCTTTAAGTAGATTGTCTAAAATATATGCCTTGAATATTATTCATTTGTACAAATTCTAGAATAAATGATGGTTTCATATGTTTAGATCACAAAAATCTAACACAATAGTGTTGGACTTGTTTTGATTTCATAATTGATAAATTTAAATATGAAGAAAAAAATTATTCTAAAAAACTTTTAAAAAAAAATTATTTGATTTTTATTCATTTGTGGAACTTGTGATAAATTCAAATGTCTAGAAACTATTTTATTTTTTTATTTTTTTTTGTCAAATGTATTCATATTTTTTTAATTTTTTACAAATATTTGAAGAAAAATATACTGGGATATTTTGATAATGGGATTTTATTCATTTAAGAAGAATTATTCAAATTAATATTAAAATTTACTATTTCATTCTAAAAATAGAAACTCTTTTTAGTTTTCATTTCCATTGACAAGGGAAAATGTACATAAATGAATTTTGGAATTAGAAATCATTTTCATTTGCAAATATGTTTCATGTTTTGGACTTCGAAATTATCATTACGATATTTTTTTGATAAAATAATTATATTTTAATAAAGTATTTATAAATTCAAACATACAACCTATCAAATTTGTAAGCCATTATATATAAATTACAATAGACCTTTTTTTTAAGATGCAAGTGTTAGTATTATATTAGATTGAATACTACATTAATATACTAAATTAATATGCATGCAATAAAATAGCATTTTAAAAAAATTATGAAATGTATTAGAATCTATGTTTTTCTGGTTATGTTTAAAAAAATTAATTAACATGAAACTTAATTAGTATTGAAATTATAATCAAGATAATTATTGTAATTATAATTATATAATTTAATAATTGATTAAAATATATTGAATAAAATACAATAAATCTATTGTAATTAGACTTTAGAATTACAATTAATTACAAAATTAGGAAGACAAATATGCTTCACTAATGGCATGTTCCCATGGGGCTGCTTAGCTTATTTTGGCTTAGCTGCTCAATATTTTTAGGAATTATTTGTGGAGCAGCTAGGCCCATGAATATTTATCTTTGTTGCTTATTTTTAAACAAAGACATCTTAACTTTGTATTAATAGTATTAATGATAAAATCTTTTAAAAAAGAGGGAGAGCAAATTGTGGAGCGAGGCGATATTTTTGTTAATAAGCAGTCACTCCTTATTTCCCCCGGTTTCCTTCCATGACTTACTTTTAATTCCTAAACAATAGTTGCTCCACCAAAATAGAGAAAGATTCTAAATTATCTTTTTTTCACAATTTTAAAGTTGCATGAGAACATGAAGTGACACTAGCCCAATATACTACCATTGAACCTAATCAAATTAGTAAAATATTCCCTATTAATATTTGTTCATTCCTGAGGAAGACTGAAACAAACATTCAAACAGAACTCCATACAGCGAAAGGTGCTCATTCAATCCAAGAAGCTTCAACTGCACAATATTTCTGATAAGAAATTTGCGCATCTTTAACCTTTCTCTGAAACTCCTACTTTCTTGTGATCTGAAAAGAGCTAATTACAGCGCATGATGCTGAACAAAATAACAGCTATTTAAAATGCATTTCTATGCACTCCATTGTTCTGACAGAGCTTAACAACTAAAAATATTGACCAAAACAACTCTCCCCTGGCCATGTGATCTGCTAATAACATATATTATACGAATACAGGAAACACCATCTCAAATTCGCAGAATACCTTCATATGACCGAGATCTTGGAGCATTATACAAATCTTTCCCCTCTGAAAGCCACCGATAAGCAAGTTTAGCAGACCCCCAAGATTGATCCCGCTGAAATATTTTCCGGCACTTTAAATATAATAGCCAGAAAGTCACATGGCGACGCTACTCTTGTCGCTACCGTCATGATTTAAATAAAATAGACAAGCTGTCAGAGCACAATCTGTCATTTAACAGAAAAACCTTCTTCGATCGTGCTAAGCTTCCTGTTCAATGATTTATTTGCAAGAACTCGCCGCATCGATGAAATACTCTGCACTCTTCTTCCGCTTCTCGATTTCAACGCCTCAGATTCATCAACCCTAAAATTTACCGCTCGGATCTTATGATTCACCCTCCGAACATGCAAAAGATCCAAATTTTCTTCCCTGGTAGGGTTTATTTTACAACGGCTTCGTTTCCGTCCGGTCCGCTTTAATGCAGCACTGGCTTTCACGGCCAAGGCAGCCATATCTGACGCCGGCACACGGTGCTTAAGCTTCTCGACAGGAAACAGGAAATAGATCTGATCGAGCTCCAGCGTCTCCTCTGCAGGCAGGGGGAATAAATAATCGTCAAATGACATAGAATCCGCATCGCAGACGAAAAATCCTGGCTTTTCTGCTACAACGCCTTCCACCGTGACTGGATCAGGAAATTCTTTAAGTCCTCCGTCTTCCAGAATAAGCTTTGCGGTGGGATTCTGTTGAGCAGAAGAAGAAGAGGAGAAGCACGCACCCATGAAAATAAAAAAAACCCTAACCCCAATTTCATTTCCTGTCGAAGAAAATGTGTCGTATACGGTTTAACGGAAGGCCGGTTTAAAAAGAAGAACATTCTGAAAAGCCGTCGGTACACAGCGTACAACCCGTACCACAACTTACGGGACGGCGCAGTCTCCGTTGTACTATGGACGGCTAAAACTTATTTTAGGGCTTTACTTAAAGTCAAAGGCAAATATAATGCCATGCTTATCGCCCAAGTCATGCTATATTTTTCCTGTTAAATAAAGTTGTTACGGAAAAGTTATCCATGATTTCATCTGCTAATTTCAACGGAATTCTCCATTATACAGCTGGAAAAAGAGTTGTAAATACCTTGAAATACGGTGCATTTTATTAAACGTAATATAAAACGTGTTTAGAGCCGTTGAAAGCATAGGATTGGAACATTGCGTCTAGACTTGGTCCCCTACTTACATAATAATGTCCCCTTGGAAAAACAAATTAGTGGAGAGTTAAAAAATTGATAAAAGTTAGTGGAGAATAACAGTATATAAAATTGAAATTTTTAACATTTATATATATATATATGTAAACCGCCATGGAGAGAGCCCATTGGATTATTGGAGAATTATAGTATATAAATTAAAAATTTAATATATCTATAAAAACTGCCGTCGAGAGAGGCCATTGAAAATCTCGTGAGATATTCTCGTACACGTGGATGGGGTCGGAAGCTTCTTAGGCGTTGACTTGCTCGTTATTTTTGCTCACGCTGAAGGCATGATAGTGATAGTGTATGACTTGGATTTTATCTTATTTTGGGAAAATGGTTTCCAAATGTCTGTAGTGAAGAATTTGGTGCATTTATGATGTCCACTAAATGAAATTAATAAAGGAGAAAGTACATATTTTATTTTACTTTTATTTTGCATTGTTTTCTATGAGTATTTTTAACATATGATTATAATATTTATTTTAGTGTTTTTCTAATTTGCTGATTTTATTCTTGAATTGAAATTTTGTCATGTAATTTTATTATTTTAGAATAACAAAAATTCAAATGTTAGGAATTACACTTATCATAGGGAAGAGGACCCAATAGTTGAACATGTTTCAATAGTTTTAATAGTTGATTTGTCCAATACTTCTGACAATATTGCAATATTAGTTGTGTCTTTAAAGTTGTTATTGTTGATGATGACTATCCATAATTGAATGAAAGGTATCCCTTAGATCTAAAAAGCAATGAATCATGTGATGCCACATCAATGCACCAATAAAATGTGACTTACTTTAAGGCCACATCAGTGCACTAGTATCGGTCTTACTTTTTTTTTTGACACCTTGGCAAAAATCATGCTAATGTGGCATCATATTTGATGATGTGGTCCTAAGACCTTATTTATAAGCAAGGGACTTGCCAAGTAAGCTATTGTAAAAAATTGGGAGTAACTTGAAATTTCCACTTAAGATTTTGAGAAGCACGAAGTTAGGGTGCTCAACTACTAGGTCATCTCTCCTAGTGTTTCTTAGATTAGATTATATGTACAATCTACTTTCTTAATTAAAAAATCTAATTAATTTTTCATTATAACGCTAGCAATCCTAAGATATAGTCATTATTCGATATGAGCCTTAAACTTTCCAATAAGGTGTCTAGTATTACGGAATATCAATTATAAGCATCTCACATTCACATATTCATTCTCACACATCATTAGTCTTAGTTTACGTACAATTTACTGAAGACATCAATTTTTAATATTATTTGTTTCATTTTTTTTATCTTGTTGAATCAATTTAGGGCCTTGGGTTTCATCAATGAAGCAAATCATTGTTCTCTCTATACTTAGTAGGCTCCCAATGGTGCTCTTTAGCACCAAATTATTTTCAAATATAGATATACATCTAGGAAAATATTTGTATGTACCCAATGAAAGATTCTATGATAGATAACATTAGACCATCTAGTTTATAATCATGGGTGTAATCCATTTAAGCTTTTCAATAATTCATCATCCAAACCAAGATATTGAATGTCAAAATTAACAATAAGAATAAACTTAACAAATAATTGAACAAAAAATTGTAGAGTTTAAATTACTACTAATTTAATAAATATTAAAGAAATGAAAAAAAGTGGAGCATCATAAATTGTAACTGTAGATGGAGGAAATGGAATTGAACACAAGATTCAAATCTTCCAACATCCAACAATGAAGTTTTTCCTGTCAAAAACACACATGCAACTTAAAATCTAAACTAAGAACACACATGCATGTTACATAATCCACTCCATTGCACTCCTTAAACCAAGATCTTATGTAGATAATATTGCTCTCAGAAGCACACACAAGAAGCTATGGTTTTTTGGAGATTCAAGATGATTGATGCAAAGGAAGCTAAAGAAAATGAAATGCCAAGATACTGAAGAATACAAATTGACATAAGTTCAACGCATAAAGATGAGATGCTCAAATAAGAGAGGGGGCTTTGTTTAAATAGATTTTCTCTGGGTGAGTTCATGTTGTGGGATGAATATGGGATAATGCAAAATGAGTGGTATAGGGAAGATGAGTGGTAAATGGGAAATGGTAAGTGGGAAATGGTAAGTGGTAGGAGGGGATATTTAAGGGTTTTATTAAATAAATAGATAAATGTATATAAGGTGAATGCATGAATGCGTATAAATGAATATGATAAATGTTTTATTTAATAAATTGAATGGATAAATGATGAGATATTAATAATAATAATATGATAAAAGATGGAAATTATGAATAATGAATTATGGAAAAATAATAGTCTAATAATAAGGACTCACTCAATGTTCAGAGAAATGTGAAATTAAATGAGGACAAATTAATGGAAATTTTTATGTGTCTACATTTTGCCCCTCTTTGAGACAATGCAGCGTGTCGCGTTGTTTCAAAGAAAATGATCAACTGATATATGCCCCAAAGGTGTCTTGGTAAGGATGATGATTGATTGGTTATGCCCCCTCGATAGATTGATCGAACAGAATGATGGGGATTGATCTCTTGATAGATCATGAGAGAGAAGATTGGATGATTGATATTGTGCAAGTAATGAGATTGAGATATACATTTGATGGAAATGTACAGTTGATGAGGCGTAACTGAACAATTGATGGAAATGAACAGTATAGCTAGGTTGATAAGCTGATTAAGCTGATTGAGCTGATTAAGCTGATAGGGATTGATGCTAGCACAAGATAAGGTGATCCAATGATTGATTGATTGATTGACTCCAAGGGCATTGAGATGGCACGAAGTAAGTTGGTTGAGAAAGAGATTAAAGATTCAAAGACATGCATCAATTGGATAAAGTGTTTGATCGATCTCACTGCAATAAGAAGAATGAAGAAGATGATGAAAAAGATAAATGAAAAGGAGGATGAGAAGAGAAAAGTGATGATTATGAAGAATGATGAGAAAGAGGATATGAAAGGTGATGAGAATTCTTGTTCTTTTTAAGTGCTTGTATCATCATTGAGCTTATTATAGAAAAAAGGGAAAAAATCATTTGGATATGAATTAAATCCAAATGAATCAGTCACTCCAATTGCGAGAAAGTAAACATATCAGACAGTAAAGGAATGCCTTAGTGTGTATCAAAGCAATATGTCCTCAATGATCTTAAGTGATCATGTCCTAAGATGTGTCGTCATATTCCTAGGGAACATCCCGCAAGTAGCAAACAAGTGAACATGCCCCATCCTCACCTTTCTAGTCAAAGACATCCTGGAGATAAAATCTCTAGTCAGAGACATCCCGAAAAAGCTAAAAGACATGTCACCAAAAAGGAAAATAAAAAATGATAAAGAGAAAATAAGCAAACAATATGTTTCACATTGAATGATTTTTTTTTTTTGTTCACAGTTGATGGGTTCGGGTGTTTAAGTTGATAAGATGTTGTCCTGTTTGCTCAATTTAAGTCTCGTCCTGTCATGAGTCTGTTGAAGTTCCAAAGTTGCATGCTTTTCCAAAGTGTTTGTGTCATCGCAATGTTTATTGCATGTTTTTGGAATTTTATGATTTTTAGGGTTTTATGAATGTTTTAATTTTTAGGGTTTTTTCAGGACCTTTTATGATTTTTAAGATTTTTCTAGGACATTTTATAATTTTTATGATTTTTCCAGGACATTTTATAATTTTTTAGATTTTTCGAGGACATTTTATGATTTTAAAGATTTTTTTCAAGATATTTTATGATTTTTAATGATTTTTTCAAGACACTTTATGATTTTTAATGATTTTTTCAATACATTTTATGATTTTTAATGATTTTTTTCAAGACATTTTATGATTTTTAATGATTTTTTCATGACATTTTATGATTTTAAAGATTTTTTCAGGACATTTTATGATTTTTAATGATTTTTTCAAGACATTTTATGATTTTTAAGATTTTTTCAGGACATTTTATGATTTTAAAGATTTTTTCAAGACATTTTATGATTCTTAAGATTTTTCAGGACATTTTATGATTTTAAAGATTTTTTCAGGACATTTTATGATTTTTAATGATTTTTTCAAGACATTTTATGATTTTTAAGATTTTTTCAAGACATTTTATGATTTTTATGATTTTTTCAAGTCATTTTATGATTTTTAAGATTTTTTTCATGTTTGCCCCTTATGTCTAGCAAGGTAAAAGGGATTTTGAGTGTATGAGTGAATGAATAGGACATGAATGGATAAGCGAATGATGGAGAAAACTTATGTGATTGTCAAGGACTATCTAAGAATAGGGTAGCATGTTAATCCAAGCTCAAGGACCGGATATAGAAATATAAAGCAAGGGTATGGGGTAACTAATGTCATATGGTCCAAAAAAATGACCATGTCAAGAGGTTTGTTACATTTTATGTCCTTAGTTTGGATCAAGATCAAGGGATAGATTTGGCTAGGAGGTAGATAGGATACGCAATTCAAAGGGTGATAATGAAGGATAGGAGCTGAAGGTTGTGGATCAAGTAAATAAATATGACACACAAAGCCTTCAAAGGTCCTTAACCTTGTCAAGATCAACGGTGGAAAAAGGGATATGGATGGATATAGAGTAAATAAGGGATAATGGAGGATGGGGGATAATAGATGGATGCACACAAATGTAACTTGCCCCCAGTGAATAGTGCAAGAAGATAATGGATTACGCATGATGCCTGTTTGCCAGGTTTTCATCATGGTACTTACCCAAGGTGCCTGTTTGCCAGGTTTTCACTAGTGGATGAATTTTTTTCTCTTTACTTTTTTTGATTTTTTACCTTTTTTTTCATTTTTTGACTTTTTTTTTTTTTGAACTTTTGAAAGATAATGGATACATGATAGGAGATATGACTTCAAGTTGTTCTCTAGATAGTAGCCTTGAAAGATGTTCTATAATGATCCATGGCTATTGAAGGTATGCTCAAAGATGTCGATAGGATGATGGTAAAGGGAGATGAAATGGATGATAAGATGGAAAGGTTATACGGATTTATGCAAAGGATTGGATAAGAGGGATGGAAGGATATAACATAGGTGTTGAATAATGGATGGGATGTTGGAAGAATTGTGCATGGCTAGATGGAAATGCTGGCAAGATCAACATTGGCATGCACCTTGAGGGGTGGTGGGCTAGTGGAGGAATAGTGGATTTCGGAGTTTGTGATTTTGGTGGAAAGGTTGAGGTGGATTTTAGGACACAAGGAGCCAAAATGGATGTAGGAGGTGAAATAGGTTTTAGGATAGTGGATGTGGGAGAAGCTGGGGTAGCAAACTTGAATGCCAATTTTGATTTTCCTTTAGTGTGCAAGTCTTGTATGAGTGACTTGGGAATCCACATGGTTCTTAAATTTTCATTCTTTTGTGATACTTTAGAATGCATTTCCTCGATGTAAGACTTCGGAAGCCATACACATTTTGGATTTTCTTCTTTCTTTGTGGGCCTTTGTGGCCTTTTGGAAATTTCTTTCTTTTGTAGTGTCTTGGAATGCATTGCTTCTACGAGCACCTTAGGAACCCATATGGTTTTTGAAATTTCTTTCTTTTTCTCAACGGGCCTTTGTGGCTTTTGTATATCTCTTTTTCTTTTTGGATCACATTTTTATTTGTTTTTACATGTCGATTAGATGGGACATGTTGATCCTTAAATGCATGTGGATTGTTTGACTCGTGACTTGTATGCTTGGCATCCAAATTGCTTGGAGAAGGAAAAAAATGTGGTGATGGATAGGAATGATATGAAGGTATTTTGGATGGATGGAAGGTGCTCAAAGATGTGTGCCTTTGTTGATCCCGCATAAGGGATGGAGGGATATAGGGACCTAAAATAGATGGAAGGGGTGAAGGGGAAGGCATGTATTTGGATTTAACCGAATAAATGAAGGATTTATGAGGGATACCAACATCTTAAGAGTGAGCAATGTAGCCATTATAATCAATATTTTCTTTTATATTAGGGGGTTCTAATATACCGTGTTCATGAATGTCTAACCCTTTTCTTTGATAATGCATGCTTTGGAAGATCTTTTTAACAAAGGGTTTCTTCTTACTTTTGATGCTAGAGGCAAGTCCACTTTGAGGTGGAGGTGTCTTGCAAGAAATGATAGGATAATGAGAGGGATTTATGGGAATGATGGAATATTGAGGCAAACATGGAGAATTATGACAAGGGAATAAAGGGATACTTTGATCTTGACATGGAAGAGGACCATTGGATAGAGTAGGAAGGGTGTTTGACACTTCATTTTGAGTAAGACCATTTGAAAAGGTGGAAGAGGCATCATGATCTTGCTTAGGAAGTGGATTAGCAAAAGGATTTGGAAGGATGCTTCTCTCTTGAGATGGAAGAGGATCATCTTGGAAGAAATAGAAAGGTACAAGGGGATCATCATGGGATTCTAGGGAGGTAGGATCTTTTTCAACCATTGGATGGGATTGGAGAGTTTTGGTGTCTTGATCTTGATACATGATAGAACTCATTTCTTCATTTTTCAGATTATCCTCTTGACATGAAACCACTTCTAAGGAATGGGTAGTGTTTGCGATATACATGGGGGATCCTAGGAAGGTGTTCATGTTTTTGCATGATGGTGAAGCATTTTGGATGGGGCCTTCTAGAGTGGGTATGATTGGAATTGGGGTGCATGATGGCATAGGATCTAAGATATCTGAATCGTATAAAGGATTTGTATAAAATAATGGGTTAGCTTGGATTTGTACTATTGATAGCCCTGGAGGTTCAACATGAGAAGTTTCACCATTAGGTTCATTGTTTGAAGGATATGGTATGGATTGTTGTTGAGAAGTTTTAGGAGATGAAGGCATCGTGGAAGAGATGGAGGCCACATATGGATCCTTGCTAGACATAGGTGTATTATTTTGATCATTCTTAGGAGTACTGCCTTGTTTCTCTATAGATGAGTCATTAGGATCTTTAATTTCAATGATACCATTATCAAGAAGGTCTTGAATCTTATGTTTTAGTTCCATGCAATCTAAAGTCTTATGTTTGTTATGTGTATGATATTCACAATAATTGCTCAAAAATTCACATCCCCATGTAGTCTTGTTAGGCTGTATGATAAGATTGTGCTCAAGAAGCTCTTTCAAAGCTGACTCAATAGATTGACCCAAAGATGTAAACTGTCTATTTGAGGGATATTCGGAAGAAATGTCTTGTTTTCTTGGTGGAGGACTCATGTGATCTTTATTGAGATTTGGATTTTGATTTTCAATTATTTGTTGTTCCACCTTATATAGTCGCTTTAGCATTCCTTGAAGTTTGGCACTCTTGATATCATGAATTTGTTTCTCAAAAGGGGTCATTGATTCATTTTGTTGAACTTGAATGTCATATATTTCTCTCTTAAGATCTTGAATTTGTTGGGCCAACGTAGCCATGGAGATTTATGATAATTCTGATCTTTGACCTAGGACAATGTATGAGACTCTAGGTATGATGAAAGCACTAAAGTGCAAAGGGAGGACTACATGATATGAGTGATATTAGGATGTGATAAGGATCATTGTAAAAATGTAATCTATGTGACATGATCGAGATGGGAATGTGCTAAAGGATTGATGCAAAATACGATCTATATGATAGGAAAGTTATGTGCAACTAAACCCTAAATGAGATATGAGGATGTTTGATGAAAGGACTAAGGATACTCTGTGCCTGAAAATATTTGCAATGTGAGGTTTGACTTGTGCTATGATGGATAGACACAATGATAAGCTATCAAAGAGAGGGCATGCTATGATAGGAGATGATTAACTCCAAGCAAAATACCAACTCAAAGATATTGATAGGTTCCCTAACTCAAGGAAGATGCACCTCAAGTGATAAGGGTAATTGATGATTAAAATTTGATGTAAGACCTAAGACGAGAAATCCTAAGTGGAAGCAATGTTTTTGGTTTTTTTGGATTTTGGATTTTGGATTTTTCTTTTTGGATTTTGGTATGAAAATAATAATGAAATGCTAGGACCAATGATGAAATGGCCTAAGGAACTTGTGCAAGGTTTAAGGTTATGTCCTAAAGTAATGATGGAAGGCTATGCAAAGATTATGGGTATGATCCAAGGGGATTATGCATGGGTTTGATCTAGGGGGGATATGCAAAGACTAGGTATGATTAAATAAGATATGCAAGGATGAAAGGTGCAACTAGGTGAAGACTATGCAAGGATCGAAAAGGGTATGGGAAACTATAATGATGTGACTATGTGAGGACCTAAAAGATCAGAACTTCAAAAGCGATGTCTCAAGAGATTTGAAATGATTGTTTTGAGAACACAAGTTCAACATTTCAAGGACAATGTTGTTGTACAATGTGGATGGATACTTCAAAGCTTAGGCCAAGGTTTTTTGTAAAGTGTTTCAATTCCAAGTGTGGTGTTGATTATGAAATGTTCTTGTTTGTTTGTGCACACATTCATAAAACATGGCTGATAGAATGTTTGTTTGATTTTGCAATAAAAATACATTCAAGCACAATCCTAAGGTTGGCTAGGATAGTAGTTATTGAATCTCACTTGGGGGGTTACCCCGAGCTACGCAATTCAGAGTGGATACTTAGATGCTTGACCCCACTAGCTCCACCCTCGGCACTCACTTCTCCGGGGCAGCCAAGCATTAGTTCCCATGAAAACTCCCTATGGTGAACTTTGTATCTCTACTAAGAACCGTAAGAATGTGAGCCGCTTCAGAGGTCCGACCTACTGCATCAACAACTAAAAGGTTTTTGGCTTCTAACACAAATGGTGTCTAGTAAGGGCATCCGTTTGAGTGGCCATACATTCGGTGGCATATGCTCTGTTAAGGAAGGCTCCCAGCCTATAGAGGTTGTGCTCTATAGGGTTTATGGGGAGACATGCCATCGGTATGAACTAATCAGCACTCGTTGCTTGCAACTTTCATCACAAACACATTTATTTATAGTGGTTCGGAAGAGCTTGGCTTTAGCCCGTTACCACTTGGGTCATCCCCTCTCACTGAGCCTTAAGGGCTTCTTGGGAGGTAGGCCCTCTAAAAGGTAAATACAAAAGAGCCCAATGCTCAAAACACAAAAGACACTGGTTAATTTTAAAGCACCAATTCGAAATGTGATCTAAGCTATAAAGATCAAACAATCTGTTTCAAATCACCATTTCTTCAACATGCCTCCTGCATCAAAATGACATTAGTAGTTTCAAGAGTTTATCTTCAACACACGAGAACAGATGCCACAAGAGAGAACCATAAAAGTTAAAGACTAAAAGCTTAGAAAGGATACCCGTAGAAACTTTTAAAAGAAAGCTTAAAATTAAAGATATGTGACAAAGTTTAATTGACAGTTTCTTTGAAATGCAAATCATGGTAATTGACGGTTTCTTTGAAATGCAAATCGTGGCACTTAAATGTCTTAAGGTATTATCATTCTCTGCACTGAACTTTATTGCTGCATGCAGGAGGTCCATGCATAACATAAAACAAAGGCAATGCTGGTGCCCAGTTCATTGCATATAGGTGAACATGGAATCTTATCTTTGAATGCCATCCAAATTCGGAATCACTCTCTGCTATTATAGGTGTTTTAGATGTGGAAAGAACATGCATACAAAGAGTGCAATTATGATTTCATGAACAACCCATAATTGTAAAATATCCTCAAAATGTGTTGATAAAACTATTATCATAGGCAAGATCACATTAGCACAAATCAGACATACCAAACAACATTTTTTTTTTTTGAAAATTCGATGAGTCATTGGAAAGAATTCAAAGTACTGATAAAGAACTTAACCATTTTATAGAGATACGTAAAACATATGACCACAGTAAAAATCTTAAAACAAGATCATGAGTTATTTGTAGACTAGCCCTATATATGCAATATGATGAAGGATGATAACATAATGGGGAAAGATGATTGCTGCGAGGCTAGTAACAATTTTTCTTCAAACAGCTTGCAAATTAACTTACAAACTAGATGTTATCATTTTTTAATGCAAACCTACAAACAAGATGTTATCATTTTTTTTTTTTGCAAACCTACAAATGAAATGAATCAAAATGCTTAAACTTCCATCAAGTGAAAACAAGACAGACAAAGGACAAGTGCATGTCCCACTGGGCATGCCAATTGTAGATGGAGGAAATGGATTTGAACACAAGATTCAAATCTTCCAACATCCAACAATGAAGTTTTTCCTGTCAAAAACACACATGCAACTTAAAATCTAAACTAAGAACACACATGCATGTTACATAATCCACTCCATTGCACTCCTTAAACCAAGATCTTATGTAGATAATATTGCTCTCAGAAGCACACACAAGAAGCTATGGTTTTTTGGAGATTCAAGATGATTGATGCAAAGGAAGCTAAAGAAAATGAAATGCCAAGATACTGAAGAATACAAACTGACATAAGTTCGACACATAAAGATGAGATGCTCAAATAAGAGAGGGGGCTTTGTTTAAATAGATTTTCTCTAGGCGAGTTCATGTTGTGGGATGAATATGGGATAATGCAAAATGAGTGGTATAGGGAAGATGAGTGGTAAATGGGAAATAGTAAGTGGTAGGAGGGGATATTTAAGGGTTTTATTAAATAAATAGATAAATGTATATAAGGTGAATGCATGAATGCATATAAATGAATATGATAAATGTTTTATTTAATAAATTGAATGGATAAATGATGAGATATTAATAATAATAATATAATAAAAGATGGAAATTATGAATAATGAATTATGGAGAAATAATAGTCTAATAATAAGGACTCACTCGATGTTTGGAGAAATGTGAAATTAAATGAGGACAAATTAATGGAAATTTTTATGTGTCTATAGTAACTAGTACAATTTACAGCTCATTTAGTGCTCCTACTTTGGCGTGTCACATTCTCATTCCTCATAGGCCCATTTTGGTCCCTTTTTACTCCAAACTTGATGTCACCTATTGACACCATTAGGTGGGCCCCATCCTTGAGGTTGTCCTCTCCTATTTCCTAATTAGCTAGTCCTATTTTTGGAGGACCGGGGCATGGAGTGCCTTGAGGACCGGGGTATGGAGTGCCTTGTTCTTGGACCAGGGTGCCCTAAAATGCCTTGGCCCCCATTAAACATGCCCCAATTTGAAATACAATAGGTCCTTTCCCTCCTCGATGGGTTCCAGTCCTCTTGGATACACTTGACCATTGGAGGTCGACCTAATTGGTGATGTACCTAGGGAACCCTATATAAAGACATCCTATCTATCCATAATATTTGTGCATCCATTAAGTAGTCATCATCAAGCATTTTCAAAGATTCAAGGTAGCATTTCATCCTTCAAGCATGAGTAAAGTTACATCAATCTTCATGCAAGAATGTGTGTGTGATTAGGGTTTTTCATGTTCATGTATTTTCCATGCCATTACATTCAACATTTATGATTACATTCAAACAACATTGTATCATCAATCCTTCTATCAACAATTGTAGATCTAATATCTTATCATTTACTTTAGCATTTACATTATTCAATTCAAGGTTAATTCCTAAACTAGGGTTTGACCTAAGGATAACCCCTGTCCACAATCGTACTCATTTCTTTATGTGTATAGGGAACAAGCTCAAGAGTTGTACTCGTGGATCTGACAAAGTTGACGGTGACAAATAGGTTCAAATTTCAATGGAGTGAAAGTTGGAGGACCAAGGAAAATCTATACTAGCTGGTCTCGAAAAATCAAGTTGAACTTTTGGGAATAGGTTCTAAACATCTTCATTTGCTCATTTCTTAGTTTGTGGCTTTGTGTAATATTTGTAGTAGTATATTTTGGATAATTTACTTCAGTTATTCATTGTTTTATCTTAATTTCACAATTACCATCCAATTTCAATTAAGAAAGAGGGTAACAAACAAATAACTAGTGAATCTAATCAAAATTTCAACCCTTTTCTCATTAGGATTGTGGATAGATTTATTGGATTCGCCCCTCTTTCAATGCAGTGGTCCCCAAGGAAAAATTAGTGGTCTTACCATCCTTATTGGTGAAACCCTAATTTTTTCACCATTACAAAAGGAATAGATAATAATGTAGTTAATCAAAATTTATATACATGTGAAACCCAAATTTGTCCAAAAATATAGCCACAAAATTAGTATCATGTTATAATGGCTTGAAAGAAAAAATATAAATATAATTTGAATTTCTCTAATCTCATATATTTTATTCTTGGATTTTGAAGGAGTTCAACTAAATTTTTTATTGCCTCTCCCTACATAAAGTCATCTCTCACATTCTATTAAAATGGCTATTCAATAAATAAACAAATGTGTACATCCACTTATCAATGCAATACCCAAACTTTTACATCAAGATATTAATATGTAGTAGATAGGCCAAGGAAATGTTCATGAAATAATTTTCACATACACATGTCACAAATCGTGCTCATACATATATTGCTGCAAATAAACATCATGACAAAAATACATGATGATCCACTACTAAATTTGCTACAACACAAGGTCTAAAAAATGAAACAAAATCACACCAAGGGAACACATAACAATTATGGGATGAACACATTGTGATTGATAAATGAGATGGAAGAGACTTATCTAACATGCAATGGTAGGTTACTAAAGAACCATCATAATTTTAAATGAATGGAAAGAAAAATGTGAGAGTGTTACAATATCGCAATCCTCAAACTAAGTAAAAACTATAATGATGTGGAAATTTCAACCAAATCATAAGTTCATTTGTACCCAGGAAGTAGGATGATTAAGAAATCCAAGACATAACCTAATAATGAATAAGACTATTAGTTCTCATACAAAAAAAAGTAAACAAGTGTAGCAATTTACATTGTAACCATGTGTACAATTTACAATACTTTTTTTGCCCCTTCCTTAGTGTGACCCATTTTAGCCCATTTCTAGAATTTTTACCTCAAAATTGATGTCATGTGTCTACATGGTGATTTGAGTCCCTATCTCAAATTGAGTGCATCTTGTCCTTGGTTTGTTCACCATTTTTGGGGTGTACAAGGGCACTTGGGGAACCCTTTCTTGGCAATTTGGAGGAATTGATTATGTGTTGCATTGATGTTTGTCATTGATGTCAACGCTAACTGTTTTGTTGTCTACCGGGTTCCGATAGAGTGGTTGGATTATGATGTTGATCTGGAGATCTTCTCCAATATGTTTCAGTTTGTGGAATTGGTTTGGATTTGTTATTCATGTGTTTTGATGCATATCATGATCAATTGGTTCAAGATTTGATGACTCGAGAGCTATCATTTGTTCTAGTAAGCCTTTTGGTCACTGGTAAGGGTTTTACCGATAGAGCTTTTCTGAAGATCTTTTGATGCACTTGATAAGTGGTGTTGGTGCGGCTTCTCGATGGCTTAAGGGATTTTGTTAGTTATATTGTTCATGTTCTTGTTGATCACTGGTGTTGCATTTAGGACCGTACCTAAATCTATCTTATTCAGCTAGGTTATAGAATAGTTTATGTAACATGTTGGTGGATGATCTTGATGCATTACCGATTGGATTTATTGATTGGATTATGTTGTTTTGGTCTTAGGCCAACTTGGTTTATCACTGGTTTGTAGAATTATGTAATGAATTTATTTTATTATCTTTTAGCTGGCCGACCTAATTGTTTAGGTCCTAGGTTGACATAAATATGATGTAAGATCTCTTTGTAGATCATGGTATGGGTTATGGTATTATTTGTATGTGAATAATGTTGTAATCATATGAAGAGGTTTTGGTCGATCATAGGTGATCGAATTGGGTTTGTGTAAGAGGTTTAAGACCTCTGGTATTGAGCTTAACTGAAACTATACTCAGGCATAGGAGATGCCACACTTGTAGTTCAATCTTCATTTTGGATTGTAGTCTGATAGTTTATGTAGTCAGTGAGGCTCCTTTTGTGATGAGGACTATGCTCTAGGCTATTGGCCTTCGTGCATGTGTAGACCCCTTGTTGTAATATTTATTCATCTAATCCATGTATAGATATTGTGGGTCTCCAATCCCACCATGGTTTTTCCTCTTTGAGATTTTCCACATATAAATTTGTGGTGTTATGGTGTTCTTTGTGGTTGCATTGTTGCTTATTGTTATATACTTTTATGTTTACCAGATCCTAAGTTGTTGTGTTAATAAGGCTAAATTTCTTCATACTAGGAGAACACTAATTCACCTTCACCTCTTAGTGTTCTTGGATTCCAACAATTGGTATCAGAGCGCGGTGCCTCGAAGTAAGTCTAACAGGTTGAGGAAGTTCCTGTATCCAAAATCTATGGAGATAAGTTTGAGGAAAGAACTTCAAGCTGCACTTGAAAACAATGATGCTGAAAGGTTGAGGAACATGAAGCTACAAGATGAGTTGAGATCTGTGAAGGAATTCATTTTTACCATTCATGATAGGTTGTCATCTGCCCAAGCTAAAAGGAAAGAACTTTGTGATTAGTTGCAAAATCAGGATGATGGAGAGAAGAATGATTTAAAGCATTTATGTCAGAAGCTGAGTTAGGAGATTGGTGTCATGAAGAATGACATGCAAGCTATAACTATGAGGATGTCTAAGGAGATTGAAGACCGGAAGAAGAATGAAGAAAATCTTGCTATATCTCTAAAAGATAGATCTGAGGAATGCATTAGGTTGGTGCATAAGAATTGAATTGGTACAATCACAGAACAATGAGAAAGAGTTGGAGAGAATGATGTTAATCCCAAGAAGTGATTTGGATGTTGCAAATGAATACAAAGATAAGTTAAAGGTTAATTCTTGCTAAGCTTGATGAGTTATTGAAGGATCAAAGAGACACTAGAGACATTAGAGGTCTTGGATTTGAGCATGGTGAAAGCTTCGGTACTACAAATCAGGATGACACATCTGATCAAAAGGTGAACTTGAATTAGATATCATCGATAAGGCAACCCAATGCATACAATTTAATGGTAGATGCTTTGTTTGTAATAGGTTTGGTCATAGAGAAATTCAATGTAGGAATAGAGAAAATCAGAATAATAATGCAGTTCCTAGTTAATGTTCAAATTGTAAAAATTATGGTCATAGGACAGAAGATTATAGAATGAATGTGAGATTTCATGCATGTGGAAAGTTTGGACATATGGCTAATCAATGTAGGTCAAGAAATTATCAAGGATGCAGTTGATGAATAATGATGACAATAAATACCCTAATCGGTAATAGGAGGGGTGGTGAATCAGTACATACAAAAACTTCTTAACAACTTATCAAGCTAAAACAATGCTAACTAGTTGTCTTCATCACTGAACTTAACCATGGCAATACCAGTTAAACACAGTAAGACTTTAGACAGCTAAACCAGTAAAATTGAATACTTCAAATAACATTCAACACTTGATAACTACTTCATCAATATACTCATGCATGTGTTGTATCAGTAATACCATAACCATTAGCTTTGCATGCATATTCACCTAAACAAAGATTGCTCAATCATCACATGAAAAATGTACAACTCATGACACACAGATTTTTCATGTGGAAACCCAAATGGGAAAAACCATGATGGGGATGAATACCCATAGGCTTGTTTTTTGAACTCTTTTGAAGCTCACTTTGTTAAGAGCCTAGTCCAGCTAAATACTTTACAATAAGGCTCTATTAGGAAATGATCTTGTTAAAGATCAGTCAATTAAGGGATGACCATATACCCTATTAAAGGTTGAAACCCTGTTAAAGGCTACCTTGCTAAAGGATTTGAAGAACTCAATGATCTTGAGTCACCTAGTTAGAGGATTTGCAATAAGCCTGTTAAAGCTACCTGGTAAAGGGATTTTCCTACTATTGAAATGGTTAGAAGACAATAGGTAAAGCTCTGATCTGATAACAACACTACATGCTAACGTAGATCCTTTTCAGCTCCTCTACTCTACAATCACACTCTGTAGTTTTCCACTCACTGGTCTGGCAAGTATCTCATCACTCGGATACAAACACATCATTTTCCAGCACAAACAATAACAAACATCATCGACCTTATAAACAACAATTAGGTTGGTAGCATAAACCCTAAACCCTAAACATTTTAGGTTTACAATTACAAGCGGTCCAATCCTAACCGTTCAAACACTTTGCATAGAATGAAACAATCACAAATAGATCACAAGTTATTTTGCATCATCCATTCTTCATCACATATGGAAATCAATAACCCATCACACTCTCTTCACATACCGCTAAGAAGAATGTTCAATCCTGAGGTAGACATTTAATGGAATCGATCTTCACATGCAAGATCCTCAAGAAAATCCTTCATGTGCACAAAACTGACGTGGCATCTCGATCTCATCCTTATCTCTTAGCTAAATCATTACAGAATGTCACCAATTGCATCGCACAAGCTAGATTGCCAAATTGGAAACCCTAGAGCTGAGACTACCAACCTGTAGTCACACTTAGTGAAACCCCGACACCTGTCCACTTCAACCCTTCATACCGGTTCTCCTACTTGAACATCAATAACAACTTCTTCCAATCTTCATACTGGTTCACCTACACTTATTGACATTAATAACAACATATATTATCATCATACCAGTTCATCATATGCCAACAATCTCCCCCTTTGGCATTGATGGCAATACTCAGTGTAGCATTTCAACTATGAACAACATAGACCAGTGTAACTATAACATATATCTTCACCACTTCAGATATCTTCTCCCCCTTTGATAACAATGCCAAAGTAGAGGCACAAGCTTCCATTCTCCACTATGTTGCTCCCCCTATGGAGTAGCATCCTTCAACACATCAATCCTGATTGATGTGGAGCACACAACTTTAGTTTACTTCATGAAGGGGCAGAACCCCTAATTCACCTCTCAAATAGGTAAATGTAGTTTTCAGTAAAGGCTTAGTGAATATTTCTGCTAGCTATTCCTTACTAGAAACATGTTCTAATATAACCTCTTGGTTTTTAACCTTCTCTCTAAAGAAGTGATACTTGAGCTCAATGTGCTTAGTTCTAGCATGCAAGAGTTTTCTTTCACCTTTCTTCTTGTGAGTATCCCTACATCTTTATCTCCTTTGATCTGCTTCGGATCATGATGTAGTTTCCCATATCTAGGAATGACTCTAGTTGGTTCTGCTTTCTTTTCCTCCTCCTCTTCTTCTTCTCCATCTTCTTCTTTACCTACTGCAGCTTCTACTAGTATAGGAACATTGAGGTCTTTGCTTGTTTCTTTCTTAACCGGTTCCTATAACATTACACCCAGTTCATCTTCCACTTTCTTGCTGCTGGTTTCCTCAGGTTTATCAGGGGATTCATCAACCCTGACATTGATACTCTTAATAATTTTCTGTCCTATTGTTGGAGCACTTGAGAGCTTTTCTTTTAGTGGAATATCCTAGAAATATTCCTTCATCACATTTAGCATCAAGCTTGCTCAGATGCTCACCTCTCTTGATATAACACTTACTACCAAATACTTTAAAATAACTCACAGTGGGAGTCTTCATGGTCCATTACCCATAAGGGGTTTTATCTTTACCTTTCTTGATGAGTACTTGGTTCATAGTATAGACTATAGTGCTCACTGCTTCTCTCCAAAAAGTGTGAGCAACCTTTCCTTGGATCAGCATTGTTCTAGTTTCTTCAATTACTGTCCTACTATTCCTTTCTGCTATACCATTGTGTTGTGGTGTCCTTGGGGTAGACAACTACCTCTTGATACTGTTCTCTTCATAGTACTTGTTGAATTCATCAAAAGTGAATTCACCTCCTTGATCAGTTCTTAGGCATTTTATCTTTTGACCACTTTCCTTCTCTACCAATGCTCTAAAGGCTTTGAACTTTCCAAATGCCTCAGACTTGTCTTTCAAGAATGCAACCCACATCATTCTTGAGCAGTCATCAGTAAGAATCATGAAATACCTATCTCCCTAAATACTTCTAATTTTCATTGGACCACACAGATTGATGTGCACAAGATCAAGTAAGTTCTCTACTAAAAAAGGCTTACCTTTGAAAGTTGAGGAAGACATCTTCCCAAGTTGGCATTCTCTGCACAAAGAATTCTTTGGTTTGTTTAGCAAAGGCAATCCTCTTACTGGCTTTTACAATATTGTCAAAGTTTATATGACAAAGTCTCCTATGCCATATCCAACTGTCATCAAACTTTGCCATCAGACACTAACTAATCTTGGCATTCAACTCAAACAACTTACCTTTGGTCTACTTACCAGTGGCAATAAGTTCACCACTCTTTCCAATTATACTATAGACTCCACCTTTGAACTCTAGAATGAATCCTTTGTCATTTAGCTAAGCAACACTCAAAAGGTTATGCTTAAGACCTTCTACCTAGTAGACATCATCCACGTTGCTCTTTCCATTCAGTGAGATGGATCCTTTACCTTTCACCAAGCATGGTGCATCATTGCCAAACTGGACAACACCTCCATCATATTCTTCCAGAGATGGAAACTTTCTCTGGTCACCAGTCATGTGGTGAGAACATCCACTATCAATAATCTACTCATTAGAGTTGCCAGTGCAAGAGACAAGGGCTTTCTTGTCAGACACTTCTTCCTTTACATTTACAAACACAATGTCCTCATTCTCTTCATCCTAAGATTCTTCATCAGTAACACCTTTATTCACTGCAACAAGACAATTTCTCCTACCTCCTCCTTTATACTTTATAAACCTCTCCGATTTATCCTTATTGTCATTGTTAGGACAATTAAAAACTATATGTCCTATCTTATTGCAAGAAAGACATTTTAAAGGAAGCTTACCTCTATATTTTCTAGTGCCTTTTGGAAGTCTCTTGGCAAGAAGAGCTTCAAACTCCATCAAAATCTCTTCATCATCCATATCTCTGCATTGTCTAGATTCATAACTAGTACTTACTTCTTTTCCTTTTTTGGTTGATGCAGCAGATGCTCTAAAGGCTGACTCAGTCTTTTGAACACTGCCATCATAGCTATTCAACTCATATGCAGTCAACTTTGCAATGATAGAGTCTAAGGATACCTTGGTTTTGTCGATAGACCTTAGCTCTTGAATAGCAGCAACTCTGATTGCATAGACCGGTAACAATGATCTCAAAACTTTACTGATAACGGTGGCATCATCAATTGTTCCACCTATGCTCTTGAAATCTCCAACCATAGTCTTGATCCTTATGCCATATTGTTGAATGGTCTCTCCTTCAACCATCCTCATGTCTTCAAATTTTCCTCTAAGTCTTTCTTCCCTAGCATACTTGACATGCTCATCACCACCATAAATGGTTTCCAGTGTGTCCCATACATCCTTAGGAGTGTCCTTATCTTGTACATCAATGAACTTGATATTGGACAAGCTGCTAATAAGGGCTTCCATGGCTTGCCCATTTTCTTGAATCTCTCTTTTCTGATCATCGGTTAGAATACCAGTGGAGAATAGATTACATAGGCATTCTCAACATAGCTCCAATGTTGAGCACCCAAAATCTTGATATAAATATTCATTCTATCCTTCCATATTTTGAAGTTATCTCTATTGAAGTTAGGACCTTCCCTCTTCATCATTAAAGCAATATCTTTTACCTCAAGCGGTTAAGCTTATATCACCAAGGACCTGGAGTTGCTCTAATACCAATTGATGAATAATGATGAACAACAAATACCCTAATCAGTACTGAGAGGGGGGGTGAATCAGTACATACAAAAACTTATCAACAACTTATCAAGTTAAAACAATGCTAACCGGTTGTCTTCATCACTGAACTTAACCATGGCAATACCAGTTAAACACAGTAAGACTTCAGACAACTAAACCGGTAAAACTGAATACTTCAAATAACATTCAACACTTGATAACTACTTCATGAATATACTCATTTATGTGTTGTATCAGTAATACCATAACCATTAGCTTTGCATTCATATTCACCTAAACAAAGACTACTCAATCATCACATGAAAAATGCACAACTCATGATACACAGATTTTTCACGTGGAAACCCAAATGGGAAAAACCATGATGGGGATGAATAACTGCAAGCTTGTTTTTGAACTCTTTTGAAGCTCACTCTATTAGGAGCCTAGTCCGGTTAAAGACTTTACAATAAGGTTCTGTGAGAAACCGGTCCTATTAAAGATCACCCGGTTAAGGGATGGCTATATACCCTGTTAAATGTTGAAACCCTGTTAAGGGTTACCTCGCTAGAGGATTTGAAGAACTCAATGATCTTGAGTCACCTGGTTAGAGGATTTGTAATAAGCCTGTTAAAGCTACTCGGTAAAGGGATTTTCTTACTGTTGAAATGGTTAGAAGACAATAGGTAAAGCTCTGATATGATAACAGCACTATAGGCTAAGGCAGATCCTTTTTAGCTCCTCTACTCTACAATCATACTGCAATTTTCCACTCACTTGTCTAGCAAGTATCTCATCACTCGGATACAAACGCAACATTTTCCAACACAAACAATAACAAACATCATTGACCGTATAGACAACAATTAGGTTGGTAGCATAAACCCTAAACCCTAAACATTTTAGGTTTACAATTACAAGCGATCCAATCCTGACTGTTCAAACACTTTGCATAGAATAAAACAATCTCAAATAGATCACAAG
This sequence comes from Cryptomeria japonica, assembly GCF_030272615.1. NCBI lineage: Eukaryota > Viridiplantae > Streptophyta > Pinopsida > Cupressales > Cupressaceae > Cryptomeria > Cryptomeria japonica. The sequence continues at coordinate 645,462,313 of NC_081408.1, forward strand.
TCATTCTACATCATCCATTCTTCATCGCATATGAAACCGGTAACGTATCATGCTCTCTTCACATACCGCTAAGAAGAATGTTCATTACTGAGGTAGACATTTAATGCAATTGATCTTCACATGCAAGATCCTCAAGGAAATCCTTCGCATGCACAAAAGTGACATGCCATCTCGATCTAATCCTTATCTCTTATCTAACTCATCACATAATGTCACCAGTTGCATCGCACAAGCTAGATTGCCAAACTAGAAACCCTAGAGCTGAGACTACCAACCGGTAGTCACACTTAGTGAAACCCTGGCACTGGTCCACTTCAACCCTTCATATTGGTTCTCCTACTTGAACATCAATAGCAACTTCTTCCAATATTCATACCGATTCACCTACATTTATTGACATCAATTACAACATACATTATCATCATGCCAATTCATCATATGCCAACAACAGTAAGGCAATTTAGAAGAATAATGTTACTTTCTATGCATGCAACAAAGTATGACATATTGCTAAATTTTGTAGAAGCAAGAACCTACCGATAGGAAGTGATAAATCTAATGAGAAGGAAAAGCAAAATGTTGATGAAATCCAATAAGCTCATGCTAAACAGTGGGTTAGGAAGTTTGATGATCAATTGATAGAGGCAAATTCTTCAGTTACTCAACCAACAGAGCAGAATGACAAATCTTGCATTTCCCCTAGTAGTTGTCTGAAAGCCTATTTCACACTTTGGAGAAGTCATTTTGAAGGTTAATCGGAAAAGACTTTTTGGATCTTGGATCTGGTTTGGTTTACCAAGAAGTCACTTTATGAATTATGGTTTGGTCATACATCTATAGTTAAGTACTTCAGAATCTTTGGTAGTGAATTGGAAAGTTTGATCCTAGATGTGATAAAGGAATATTTCTTGGTTATTCAAATGAAAGCAAAGCATATAGATATTATAAAAAATATTGTAGAGAATTATGGAGAGTGCAAATGTCAAGGTGGATGAGTTGTACAAAGGTCAAATCAAAACTTATGAGAGAGAACCAAAAGTGGAAATGGTTATAACTAAATCAGTAGCACCTGTACTGGAATAGAATGTTGAACAAATTACCCCGATAGTATCAGAAAAATCAATAGTAACTGAAGATTAGAGTAGAGGAACAAAAAGTCAGAAGACTCCTAGGTATGTAAGGTTACATTATTTAGAAAATCAGATAATTGGAGAAGAAGAAGATTGGCAACTAATGAGGTATGTTTAATTTCTCAAGTTGAACCGACATTAGTTATTGAAGCATGTAAGGATGAATGTTGGACACAAGCTATGGAAGAGGAATTGGATCAGTTAGGAAAGAACATCACATGGACTTAGATATTATTGGAACAAGGCTTGAATGGTTTGTAATGGATATTCTTAGAAGGAAGGAATTGATTATGTTGAATCCTTGCTCTAGTAGCTAGGATTTTTCAGATATTTTCAAGGGTTTTCAGGTATGGTTTTTGGTTAGTGATGAATTTACACTATGAATAATGTTCAAATGTGGATTGGGTTGGAGATATAGGTAACCAAATAGGCTCATCCAGTGAAGTTTTTGTCAGGTCCCGAAGACAACTAAGAGGGGGGGGTGAATTAGTTGTCAACTAATTTCAAACCAAAAACAACTTAACCAACTTTATGCTTAATACCGATAAACCATTTAAGTATGCCAGTAGATAGTTTTAATAGTTAATAGCTATACCGGTAAAGATTAATGCATGAAACATAAACACAAAGTCATCCACAACACATGACACCAATATTTGTATGTGGAAACCCTATAAGGGGAAAAACCATAGTGGGAAACCTTACCCACAATCAGATGATACTACAACAAATAGTAAGTGTACATAAATGGGGTCTACACATGCAGAAAGGCCAATGACCTAGAGCTCACTGTTCAATCACAAAATGGGAGTCACACTGACTATAGTTGGATGGTTAAATCCAATAAGAATGTACTGCACAAAGTAGCATCTTCATATGCTGGATTCAGTACCGGTGTAATGCTAATATGCTTTCACAAAAACCTAACTTCACCTTCAAATGATTTCTTCATGTATAGCTCTACTTAATCTCGCATATACCTTCACACAATCCTTTTTTTCGCATTTCACATTCGATCTTACAATTAAGATCTTACATTTATACCATAACCTAAGACCAATTTTAGTAGGTCAGCTCTATAAGATATTACAATAAAAACATTTTACAAATAATATAATGTCCGATGCAATAACCAATTGAACATGTCAGCTTAATGCATTTACAACAATAATTAATCATACTTAGCAGTTATATCCATAATCATCAACAACCTTCTCAATATCCTAATTGAAATGCCAACAATCTCTCTTTGTCTGTTATAATGCCAACAATCTCCCCCTTTGGCATTGATGGCAAAACCAATTGATTTGACCTAATTGATTCAGATTCAGATTGCTGAAATGCTGAAATGCTCTCCCCCTATCATCAGACTTCTCCCCCATACATTATTCTTCTCTCCTTTTCTTCAGTCTTCTCCCCCTTTGACAATAATGCCAAAAAGTAAAGAACTAAAACATAATTTCTTCCTATATGAAGTGATTTCCTATTGTTATGTGTCAACTTAGTCTCAATCAAAGCATTTTGTCTTCAATACCTGTTCCCTATTATTGTTTCCTGCACACCTTTAGAAAACATCCTAAAGTGTGTAAATCAACATCAACTCCTAAAAGATATTCTATAGAGTCATCGAATTGATGCTTTCACCAAACTCGGTCAGTGAATGGAAGATAGGGGTAGGACCCCTAACTTACTTCTGAGATACTCAAAAGTGTCCCTTGGTAGTGGCTTGGTGAAGATATCTGCTATTTGTTCCTTTGTGCTAACATACTCCAACACCACTTTCTTCTCTTGAACTTCTTCTCTAAGATAATGATATTTGATAGAGATGTGCTTTATCTTAGAGTGCATAACAAGATTCTTTGAAATGTTTATGACACTAGTATTGTCACAAAATATAGTTACTAGCTCGGTAACTTTCTCATTTATACCATCCAACAGTTGTTTGATCCATGCTATATTGGTACAATTCAATGTTGTAGCAATGTATTCAGCTTCTACTGTTGACTGTGAAACACATCCTTGTTTCTTGCTAAGCCAACTCACTAGCCTTTCTCCTAAAAAGAAAGCTCCTCCACTTGTGCTTTTTTCTGTCATTAATGTTGCCTACCCAATCAACATCAGTATAAACTTTTAAATCAAAAAAATTTCCTTTTTGATATAGTAAGCAATAATCCTCAATGCCTTTCAAGTATCTGAAAATTCTCTCGATTGCTGTCATGTGTGTTTCCTTGGGATCTGAAGAAAATCTTGCAACTAGACCTATTGCATGTGCTATATTTGGCCTATTGTGAACAACATATTATAGCTTTCCAATCATGGATCAGTAAAGTGTCTCATCAATAGATGCAGATTCATCATTCTTTGATAATTTATAGTTGGTAGTCATAGGAGTACTTACTGGTTTTGAATCCTCCGTTCCAAATTTCTTCAAGATTTCCTTTATGTACTTGGATTGAGTAATGAAAATCTCATCTTTCATTTGCAGTATTTGTAAACCTATAAAATACTTTATCTCACCGATTAATGACATCTCAAATTCTTTGCTCATTTCATTTCCAAAGTTCTTGCATAAAGAGTCATTTCCACAAAAGATAATATCATCAACAAATATGGTTGAGATCAGTATTCCATTTTCATCATTCTTCATGTACATGTTACTGTTTCACTTGTTCTTATAAAACCAATCTTGATTAAATAAGAGTGTTATCTCTCATACCATGCTCTAGGTACTTGTTTCAAACCATATAAAGCTTTGTTCAATTTACATACCTAATCTTTATTCTTGTCTTCAAAAAATCCTTCAGGTTGTTCAATAAAAACTTCTTCTTCTGATATACCATTCAGAAATGCAAATTTGACATCCATTTGATATACCTTAAAATTCTTGTAAGCAACATATGCCAACAATGTTCTTACTCCTTCAAGTCTTGCCATAGGTGCAAAAGTCTCACCATAATCAATTCCTTCTTCTTGGGCATAAACTTTGCAAACTAATCTTGCTTTATTTTGAATGACCTCACCTTTTTCATTCAGCTTGTTTTTGAATATCCACTTTGTGCCAATTACATTTTTGTCCTTCGATCTTGGGACTAGTGTCCATGTGTCATTCTTCTTGATTTGATCAATCTCTTCTGTCATAGCATTTATCCAATCTTCACTGTTAAATGCCTCTTTCACTATCCTCGGTTCAAATTTAGATATCAGACATGTGTTCTATCTCAGTTTGTTCCTTGTCATCACTAGATCATCCTTATCTCCTACAATCTGACTTGATGCCTGATGTCTTCTAACATACTTGGCTAATATAGGCTCAGTAGGCTCTATATGATCTTCTTCATCACTCAGTAACTGGATATTCTCTTCATTTTCTTCAACAGTCCTCTCAGTAAGACTTGTCGATTGAACATAGACAAATCCTTCATAATATTCTAGTTCTTTGGAGTTTCCTTCATCATTTATTTCTGCAAATTCATCAATTTTCACATTTGCACTTTCTACTATTTTGTTAGATGATTTGATCAAACATTTAAATGCTTTACTTCTAGAAGAATAACCAAGAAATGTTCCTTCTTCACTTTTCTGATCAAACTTGTCATTTCTATCATCTTTGTGAACATAGCATCTACTTCCAAAGATTTTAAAATAACTTACATTAGGTTTCTTGTCATACCAGATCTCATATGGTGTCTTCAAAGTTCCTTTCTTTAGTTGTACTCATTTTAGGGTGTAAACTGTTGTGCTTATTGCTTCTCTCCAAAATGTTTGTGGCACTTTCTTTTCAATCATCAGGGTTCTGGCACAATCCACAATAGATTTGTTTCTTCTCTCAGCAATTCCATTTTGTTGTGGAGTTCTCGGTGCAGAGACTTGTCTTTTAATACCATGATCATGCATAATAAGTTGAACTCATCAGATGTGAACTCTCCTCCTCTGTTTGATCTAAGACATTTCAGTTGTCTTCCTATTTCATTTTCAACTCTTGCCTTGTACCATTTAAACATTTGAAAATCTTCTTATTTTTTGTTTTAAAAACATTACTGACATCATCCTTGAGTAATCATCCACAAATAATATGAAATATTTATCACCATAATAACTTTGAAGTTTCATAGGACCAGAAAGATCAGTGTGCACAAGATCTAAAATTCCCTTAGAAGTATAGGACTTACTTGTGAAGCTTGATCTTGTCATTTTACCCATCTAGCATCCTCGACACATAACATTCTTAGGTTTTTCAAGACTCAGTAGACCTCTTACTCGGTGCTTCTTGCTTATTTTGATCAGATTATCAAAATTAACATGACAAAACCTTTTATGCCATAACCAAGTATCATCTATTTTTCCATATAGACACTTATTCCAAGTTGAGTCAAGGTGAAATGTGTTACCTTTTGTTTGTGTCCTAGTAGTAGCTAACTTTCCATGCTTGTCATGAACTTTGACAATTCCTTTCTAAAATTCTATTCGGTAACCTGTATTGTTTAGTTGTGCTACACTCAACAAATTGTATTTCAAACCTTCAACCCAATAAACATCATTGCATTTTACATTGTTAAGAAGTTTTATAGATCCTTTACCTTTTACTAGACATGGTGCATCATTACCAAATCTTACATAGCCTCCATCATAATCTTCTAATATAACAAACTTGTGTTTATCACTTGTCATGTGATGTGAGCATCCACTATCTATGATCCAAGAATCATTAGTATTTATGTGAGATATTAGGGATTTTTCTTCATACCTTTCTTCATCTAATCCATCTTTGATAGCCACATAAACTACTTCCTCTGTATCAGTTTCATGTAATTTATCATCATTGGATTCCTCATTAGCTATTAAGCATGACTTTCTATCTCTTCTTCTAAAGTCTCGGTGTCCTTTGTAATGATTATCTTTCTGTCTATCATCTCGGTAATCTCTCTTTTCAGTAGAATCTTTGTTAGGATAGTTAGAAGCCATATGTCCTATCTTATCACAATTGAAACATTTCAAAGGTAGTTTTCCTTTATACTTACCTTTGCCTCTTGGTAACCTTCTAGCTAATAGTGCTTCAAACTCTTCTTGCTTTCTGATTTCCTCATATAGTTTGTGTACCTTTTCCATGTTCTTGCGAAATCTCTCACTTGCTCCACTGTGATCCCCTTTAGTGTACTTACTCATTCTATCATTATACTCATCAGATTCACCAATATGAAAAGAACTAAATGCAGATTCAACTTTATTTATTGATGACCCACTGTTATCAAAGTTACTTAACTCAAATGCATGTAGCTTACCAATAGTAGCATCTGAAGAAACTGACATATTGGGTACAGACCTTAATTCATTGATTACAGAGACTTGGATTGCATAAGCTAGTAGAAGGGTTCTTAACAACTTACTTGTTATATCTTTTTCTTCAATAGTTCCACCTGCTCCTTTGACTTGATTGACAATCTCCTTTAGTCTTGTACTGTACTGGGTTATGTTCTCACCTTCATTCATCCTCATAGATTCAAGTTGTCCTCTTAGAATATCCACTTTTGCTCTTTGAACATGTTCATCTCCACCATACACAGATATGAGCTTGTCCCACATTGCCTTTGCATCATTGTAGCCTTCTAGATCATTAAACTCTGAGTCGGTCAATGTAGATGTTATTTCAATCATTGCTTGGATATGTTCTTGCGTTGCCTTTATCTCTTCCATTGTCAATGGATAGGTGCTCGGTGTAATGAAATCATTCTCCAGATAATATACAACATATTCTCCAACTCCTGATAGGTGCAGCTTCATCCTTTTCTGCCATGTAGAGAAACTTGACTTGTTCAGCTTCGGTGCATCTCTCTTGTACATCTTTGGATCTTTGCCTCAAGTACCTTTAAACTTTTTCTTTTGGAGTTCAAAATGATATGATACCAATTGATAGTTATGATACTTAATGTTTAGTACAAATGCCAAGCTAACAAGATGAGAGGGGGGGGTGAATCATACAAACTTAATCTTCCATAAAAACAACAGATTCAACCTCGGTAACATATACTTCAGCAATATAACCAAAAATGCTAAACATGCAAGCTCATAAGCATATAAACATCATAACACTCATAACACCAGATTTAACGTGGAAACCCAAATAGGGAAAAACCACTATGGGATTTTAGACCCACTAAGAAATATACTCTTCTAGAGTATGCTTGGTTAAAAGCAAATCCTAATAAAGATTACAAACACATTGCTAGATGTGACCCGGTTAAGGTATTTCCCTCGGATCTGTTAGGATCTTCACCTTGTTAGAAATGACCTTGTTAAAGGATTTCAAACACTCAATCAGAATGTCACCTTGCTAGAGGGTTTTACAAATAAGACTATTAAGTCCACTCGGTTAAGAGATTTTCTATCACTTTACAAAATAATAGTAATAAAAATCTATCTACAACTTCACATCTAAAAATGCTAAAGTAGATTTTTATTTGCTCAATACAATCTAGTCATAGGACTTATCTTGTCCATATGTTGGGCTCTATACTCTATTATTCAAACAGGTCTTCAAACTTCTGTGCTCGGTAATCACTATGTAGCATCCTTGTGCATACACCTGCCCATATAGATTGTTTATCAATAGTTCCTTATTTATAAACAATTTGCCAACCGCTTAATCTCCTTGATCACATATCCCATGATCAATCATAGCCATCAGATCTTGAAACTTGATCAGGTTCAATGTATCCTTTGATCTGAAAATGTTTTACCCCACCTTGGAACTTGCATACATTTCTTGGAACTTGTGTTAGGGTATTGTGGTTCAATCTGAATTGTAGATCTTCCTGTCGATTTTCCTTTGTCATAGATTCTTTAACAAACTTCATGCATGGCATACCAATCATTTAATCAGTTCTAGCTCATCAGCTTCCTTCATTAAATAATGCTTTTATTCATTCAATGCATTCTATTATTACTCGGTTGCAACTCGGTAAATACTAAACTTCACTTGGTAGACATTCTGCCTTCATTAACTAATAGCGATAACCTTAGGGTTTACCGACTAGGTTCTTTGCTTGGTAACATAGTATAGTATTAACCTTACAATCAACAACACATGTAGGATATCAAAACAATCTAAACATCATGATCTCATCATTGTCTAACTTGGTAATAGTTGCCCATTGAACAACTTATTCCTCCCCTTATTCATCACATTCTTTCTGTGTCTTTTACCAACATCTTTATACTCACCAAATCGTACTTCTTAAGATATGGCAACATCATACTGAATTAGAAAATCAATTTCTTGACATCAATGACAAAATAATAATATTATGACAGTAAACATCCTTTAGCAGTTATATCCATAATCATCAACAACCTTCTCAATATCCTAATTGAAATGCCAATAGTTAGCTTGATGCATTTACAACAATAATTAATCATTTCCTTAGTGTTCCATGCTGATCTAGAAAAGATAAACCTATCGGTGTAACCCTAGGTAACCCTGGACCTATTTTCTGGTAAAAGCAAATATGCAAATATGAATATACTGATGAACAAAACTCCAGGACAAGATGTCCAAAAGATGTCTTCAATATTAACAAGTGTCTTCCACATAATTCCAAGTGCCGGTGATCATTATATCCTGCTGGTGAACCATATACTAGTAACTGTGCAATAGTTGCTTGCTAGTGAATGCTTCTGGATCTCCGAAGTGCTAGTGTTTTAGTAGGTGTTGACATCAATGACAAAACCATACCAAAATACCAACAATCTCCCCCTTTGGCATTGAGGGTAACACAAGATGGAAAAACCATCAAAGTGCCAAAATAGAAATGCCAAATACTAACAATCTCTAAAAAGATCATAACCAGAATACAGAGAGTAATAGTCTCTCCCAAACAACAATTTCTCCCCTTAGGAGAAACATGTGTTTTCCAAAGTTTCCATACCAATTTCTCCAAAAGATAATGTGCTTTTCCATAGATATCTTTCCCCCTTTGACATCAAATGCCAAAGTTACAATAATACCAAGTTCATATACAAAATACCAACTACTCCCCCTGAGAAGTAGCTTCCTCATCAAAGACCAGAGTAAAAGATTTGTCTATTAATTCTGCCGGTTGATGACAATCATCAACTGTCTAAGTCTCTACCAGTTGAACAGTAGGTGCCGATTGATCTTCTATTATAGCAACAAAAACCCATCCATTGTCTGTCAGATCCTCATCAAAATCATCAGTCATACCTTCATCAACAATGTAACAAGATTTGTCTTTGTTCTTCTTGAATCTGTATCTCTGATATTTAGGATTAGGCTTGTATGTCCTACTAGCTTCTTCTCTTAGTCTAGCATGTCTATCAGGGCATCTCGAAGCCATATGACCAATCTTATTGCAGTTAAAACATTTAAAGTGTGCTTTACCTTCATACTTACTTCCAATTGAACCTTTAGGCATTTTCCTTGCAAATAGTGCTTCAAGTTCTTCAAATTCTTCATTTTCTTTCCTACTTCTTCAAGTTCTCTTGCATAAAAGGCTTTCCAATCAGATTTGTCAAATGATGGAGCAAATGATGTTGATGCTTTAAAGGCTAAATCTGTCTTTATAGTAGCAACAAGACCAAATTCTTCAATTTCAAAGGATGAAAGTTTTCCAATCAATGTATCCCTAGTTACTGATGTATTAGGCATTGTTTTTAACTCATTTATAGCAGTAACCTTCATTTTATATCCTGGTGGTAATCCTCTTAAGATTTTTGAAACAATTTCGTCCTCACTTAAGGTTCCCCCACAACATTTAATACCCAAAATAATTTCATTTACTCTTTCCATAAAAGCATAAATCCTTTCATATTCTTCCATTTTTAGATGTTCATACCTGAACTGGAAGCTTTCAAGTTTTGTAATTTTGACTATGGAATCTCCTTCATTCAATGTTTCCAAATGATCCCAAATAGTTTTAGCAATAGACCTATCTGATAATCCCATGATTTTTTGATCTGATAATGCACTCAAAAGTGCTTCTCTTTCTTTGCAATCATTCTCCTCATCTTTAGCCAAGGTAGTTGGACTAGGCTGACCAGCTACAACAACAGTGTAACCTTTCTTTGTAACTTCCCAAACATCTTTGCCAATGCAATTTAGATGTGTCTCCATTCTGATCTTCCATATGCCATAGTTGGTTCCATCAAGTTTAGGACTATCCTTCTTGAAATAATTAGTAGACATTAGATCTCCTCAAGTTGTTAAACTTCTACAAAAGAGGAATTAGCTCTGATACCAACTGTTAGCTCCCAGAGACAACTGAGAGGGGGGGGGGGGTGAATCAGTTGTCAACTAATTTCAAACCAAAAAAAACTTAACCAACTTTATGCTTAATACTGATAAACTAGTTAAGTATGTCAGTAGACAGTTTTAACAGTTAATAGCTATACCAGTAAAGATTAATGCATAAAACATAAAGACAAAGTCATCCACAACACATGACACCAATATTTGTATGTGGAAACCTTGTAAGGGGAAAAACCACAGTGGGAAACCTTACCCACAATCAGATGATACTACTACAGATAGTAATTGTACATAAATGGAGTCTGCACATGCAGAAAGGCCAATGACCTAGAGCTCACTGCTCAATCACAAAATGGGAGTCACACTGACTACAGTTGGATGGCTAGATCCAATAAGAATGTACTGCACAAAATAAGATCTTCATATGCTAGATTCAGTACCGGTGTAATGCTGATATGCTTTCACAAAAACCTAACTTCACCTTCAAATGATGTCTTCATGTATAGCTCTACTTAATCTCACATATACCTTCACACAATCCTTTTTTCACATTCCACATTCGATCTTACAATTAAGATCTTACAGTTATACCATAATCTAAGACCAATTTTAGTGGGTCGGCTCTACAAGATATTACAATAAAAACATTTTACAAACAATATAATGTCCAATGCAATAACCAATTAAACATGTCGGCTTAATGCATTTACAACAATAATTAATCATTTCCTTAGTGTGTCATGCTGATTTGGAAAAGATAAACCTGCCGATGTAACCCTAGGTAACCCTAGACCTATTTGCCGGTAAAAGCAAATATGCAAATATGAATATACTAATGAACAAAAATCTAGGACAAGATGTCCAAAAGATGTCTTCGACATTACCAAGTGTCTTCCACATAATTCTGAGTGCCAGTGATCATTATATCATGTCGGTGAACCATATACCAGTAACTGTGCAATAGTTACTTGCTTGCCAGTGAATGCTTTTGGATCTCCAAAGTGCTAGTGTTTTAGTAGGTGTTGACATCAATGACAAAACCATACCAAAATAGCAATAGTTTTCTTCCTTGGAAAGAAACTTGTTTCATGGATCAACAAGAAACAGTCATGTACCTCTTTATCTACTACTGAAGTTGAGTATGTTGTTGTTGCTACTAACTGTACATAATTTCTATGGATGAAGAAAATGTTGAAGGATATATGGGTGGATTGTAATGAACCGGTAGTTATTCACTGTGATAACTCTACTGCTATTTACATATCAAAGAATTCGGTATTTCATTCTAGGACAAAGCACATATCAATCAAGTATAATTTTCTGAAGGAGAAGGCGGAAGCAAATGAAGTCAGAATGGTTTATGTGAGCACTAAAGTGCAGATTGCAGATATCTTCACTAAACCTTTTCCTACGGGATCATTTGAGTATTTCAGAGATAGATTGAGAGTTTCTGCCCCTCTGATACTAGACTTGAGTGATGCTGATTGGAATCAGTCTGGTATGCATTTATCAAAGCTATCATTCATTCTAGATTGATGTGTTGGTGCTACTACTTAGGGAGATGTTAGTGAATAGATTTTCCCTTTCTTTAAATTAATGAATTTTACACTTTGTCGCCTTCTTTTAAAGGCAAAATTTAACTATACTACTGGGTAAGTGTAACATATACTACTTCCCTCTGAATTTTTTGATAGGTACAACTCCCTTCATTAGTTATTCAAGGAATAATCTAATTAATTTCTAACTGGTATGCTTTTAACCTGAAAGCACGTAAGGCTGCCTACTTCATTCTTTTGATGAGAGGCTAATGATTTACACATATTTCAAAGAAAAATAGACTTTCTAAATGCTTCAACATGAGAAATAGAAGTGACTGAAACAAAGTTCAGAACACCAGTTTTATGGTTCATAAAAAAAATAAGAGAGACAAAATCTCTTTTCAAACATGCATCCTTTAAAAACTCACAGGAAGGAATCTCAGAAAAGAAATAACATTCTGCATTGAAAAGGTGATCACTATCATTTAATTTAATCAACATATATAAAGATATGCCACGGTGCAGATTCAAAACTCAAAAGTTTTCTTTCTCCCAAAACAGTATGATCCTTTATATATATATCTTATGTAACAAAGACACAATCAGTACCAGTCTAAGACCCTTTTCAATTCTAGATCTTTAAAGTCTGATGACTTCCTTTAGCAAAACAAAACTTTTCAAACCAAAAAGAAACTAAGTAAAAACTAACAAAATTCTAACCAAAATCTAACCCTTGTCCCATCCATCTTAGTCTAATTTATAGTTTTCAGAATAGAGGAGGTCTCCCTGACAACTCGACCTCCTCTAAATTAGTTATGAAACTAACAGAGTATAATTGGGACACATGTCCCAAAGTCTTTTCCATAAACATGAAAAAAAAACATAAAAATAGGGCCTTGATCAACACATTATGCTTCTTTCTCATCATCATCTTCTTCTCTGCTTTCCTAGGCGCCGTGGGCAATTGTGAGTTCCTGGATTATTGATTGGTTCGGAACCTTCATAGCATTGAGTTTTGCCTTGGCTGCTTATTTGTTCCATCTGTGCTTCACCATCTTTTTGGCATGCTTTGGTAACTGATCATTATCGATAAACATCATGGACTCGATCCGAGCAACTTGTGTTATATCCTCAGGAGTGAAATTGCCCTTGGCTTTGATTTTCTCCATGTATATCTTGAAAACTTTTATCACATCCTATGTGTTCAGCCCACAAATCCCCAACTGCCAATCATGGTTAGGATTAACCACCTTGTTATCATTAACTAAATTGCATTGGAGGTCTTGGAGTTCATACACAGAAGTCTTAGCATCAGAGATCACAGATTTGAAGGTGAGAAACCGCAACATTATGGTCAACTTCAGCACGAAGAGTTGACATTCATCTATTACCAGCTTGATTGAATGTTCTATAATATTGGCTCTGACTAGGGATTGTATTTTGTGAAGGAAAATGCAAAGAACTCTAAATCATTGGTTTCGCATGGCCAAAAATAGATAAGGGAACAAAGGAAGACCTACACCTTAATAGACACAAAACAAAACACCTAAACTACTATATATAGGAAATCCCAACCACAGGTTTCACAGTTTGTAGAGCTTGAGATCTTTCCCATTGTAAGTATAGGGCATAACCGTTCCATCAGAGTAGTTGAGTCTAAAAGCATTTTGTCCCACCACTTCGTAGATCTTGAATGGGCCTTTCCATAAAGAGTCAAATTTGTCGTGGGCACCCTTTGGTTCTTTCCTTTTATCCCATAATAGTACTTCATCTCCTTTAAGTAAACCTCTTGGTCGAGCTCTCATGTCAAAAATCATCTTCACTCTGTTCTGATGCTCCTTAATTCTATCTGCCAACATCTCTCTTTCTTCTTGTAGGAAAGATTATTTAATACCTTTATGGAGGATGCTCTATTTTCCTCTGATTTTTAAAGATGATGGCTTATGGTTCTGTAAATAATGTCTATGTTCTATGGATGTTTCACTATCATATTTTTATGTCCTCTATTGCTTAGATGGTGAAGTTGGCGGTTGCAACTTGCTAATAGTTAAGTTGTCTATTAGGATTGATTTGGAGAATGCTTTGCATTTCTATGCTATGATGATTGAAGTGTTGTGGATTGGAGGACATTTTCATCTAGGTTTTGCAATGTTCTAGTTCAAATTTCATGTGTTGGTTTTCTTAACAAGTGAAATTTTGTTGTTCTATTGTTCTATGTGGTTAGTTGTGTTGTCTCTGGCCAACCTAGTTGATTTATCTTATTTGGATTATACTTATTTTGGTCTGGATATGCATTGGAGGTTAAGTTATTGTGTTTGTATGGGTCTTATCATGGCATGTGAATATTCACAGTGATCAATTTGTATTGAGTGATGTTTTTCAATTGTCTGGTTAATGTGCTTTATTGCTTATCTACATGTTATATTTGATGCCAATTTTGGAGGATGTGTTAGTGTGTGTCATTCATTGGAATTGACCCTAGAAGACTTGTTGTGATTTATTTGGGTCCCCTTTATCAATTGGAGTTGACTGCATTTGGTGTAGTTTCTATTTGTGGCCGACCTTGTGTAATTCATGTATATTTTGTCTGTAGCTGACCTAATTGAGATTTTTAATGAATAACCTAGTATATATATGTAGCATCGTAAATTGTCACTAAGCCAATTTAAACCTCATGTTTGTGCCCCTAATTTAGCATGTCTCCTCCTCATCTCCTATCTAGGTGCATTTTATGCCTAATTTCTAGTTTTGATGCTATGTACACCCACTAATGAACTTCTTAAAGGGGTTCCCTTCTCCCTAGGGCTTAATTGTGCCCCCTTGCTGAGAAGGACCAGGGCATCCACACCTTGGTCCCTCTTAGTTGGGACCCATTTTAAAATAAGTCAAGGGTCCTATCTCTCTAGCAACAATTCAATTTTGTGGCTCCACATGACCATTGGAAGTCAGCCTAATCAGTGAATGATCAAGATGTCCCTATATAAAGACATCTAATCAACCTAATTTTCATCACATCCATCGAATACAAGAAATCAAGCACTCTTGCATCTATGAAGCATTCATCATCAAGCATTTTTAGAGATCTTCAAGGCTGCATAATCTTCAGTCAACCATTGTGGAGCAAAATTACATCATTCATATGCAAACATGTGTGTGTGTGATTAGGGTTTTATCATGTTCATGCTATTTCATACACCATATGTGATTGCATTCAAGAAGTAAAGAATCATCATTAACAATTGTAGATCTGAGGTATATATTTCCATTATTTATTTCACTATTTGCATTATTTCATTCAAGGTTAATTCCTAAACCATGGTTTGACTTAGGCAAACCCCTATTCCCAATAGTTTACCCTTTCTTTTTGTGTGCAGAAAATAGGTATAGAGTTGTAACTTTCTGGATCAACATAATTCATAGAGATGAACAAGCTCCCCTTTGGACAACAACAAGTTTGGAGGACTAGAGCGATGGACATTCTAGTCCTGACAATTTAAGTCAATCTTTTGGGAACAAATCCGAACACTCACATATTTCTCAAATCCAAGTTTGTGGCTCCATTTGATGACTGTAGCTATCTTCAATATTAGCACATTTGCCCTAATTTCAACATCTTCAATAAATTCAAATCGATTGAACTCAAAGGAAAGAAGAGGCACATTTAAACCCCTATAATTTAATCAAAATCTAGATCTATTAGGTTTAGATCTATCAAATTCTTATCTTTCCCTAATGTAATTGGTCCCTAAGAAAATTTAGTGGTTTTACTATACCTCGTGGTGGAAACCCTAATTTTCACCACATTACATTTTGGTGAACCCAACTTCATACACCCTTATTTTTTATTCATTTTCTCAGATCTAGCTATTTATGCATTTTAAAATTAAAATTAAAATTTACAAGTTTAATTTCTGTTTGAATTTGATAAATTTAGAGGTTAAATGAAACAAACCCTAATTTATAATTTAAAAATTAAACTTGTGGGTTGCTTAATTTGAATTAATTGTTTCAAATCTATGAAGTGTTCATCATCAAACATTTTCAGATATCTTAAAGGCTGTATAATCTTCATTCAACCATTGTGGAGCAAAATTACATGATTCATAAGTAAGAATGTGTGTTTGATTAGGGTTTTGTCTCATAAAACATATGTGATTGCATTAAAGAAGCAAAGCATCATCATCAATAATTACAGATCTTAGGTATATCTTTTATTTATTTATTTCAGTATTTCCATTATTTCATTCAAGGTTAATTCCTAAACTGAGGTTTGACTTAGGTAAATCCCTATTCTCAATAATTTCTCCTTTGTTTTGGTTTGCAGGAAATAGGTACAGAATTATAACTTGTAGGATCAACATAATTCACAAAGACAAATAGGTTCCCCTTTGGATGGCAAAAAGTTCAGAGGACTAGAGTGATGGGAATTTTGGTCCTGATAATTCAGGTCGACCTTTGGGAACAAATCCAAACACTAACATATTTCTCAGATGTAGGTTTGTGGATCCCTTTGATGATTGTAGCTCACTGTTTATGCATATAATCTCTTCAATATCAACACATTTTCCCTAATTTTAGCATCTTCAATAAATTCAAATCAATTCAACACAAGGGAAAGAAGAGGCACATGTAAACCTCTGGAATGTGATCATATTCTAGATCTCTTAGGTTTAGATCTATCAAACTTCTATATTTCCCTATGTAATTGATCCCTAAGAAAAATTAGTGGTTTTACTACATCTAGTGGTCGAAACCCTAATTTTCACCACATTAAAATATATATAAATGTGTGTATGTATTTATGTGGATTGATTGTGAATGGTGTGAAAATACATTTGGAGAAGAAGAAGTGCAAATTTCATATTATGATGAGCTTTAATGATCATATCCTTCAATATGACATAATGTTGAGATAGTAAATGTGTAAATTGTGTTTTCCATGATATTGTTCACTTGACATAGTGGTTTAAGTACAATTTAATGATCTAGAGAACTTGTTGATTTCAATTCATCATTTCCCTATGCCTACTAAAAGACCATGTCCTTTTGGTAGCTTGTACAATTTGTATCTTGCTTTGGAGTAGTGAGCTTTAGTAATGCAAGTATATTGTATCTTGCCTTGAGACTTCGTGTCTTAGTAATGAAAGTCCATTGTATCCTATCCTAAGGTTGTGCATCTTAATCCTACATGTCCAAAATAAGAGTAGTGACCTATCCTATCCTTGAGCCTAAAATAGTGTAATCAATTATTCATATTGTGAGTGTGATTCTCATTGTGTTTTTTCCTTGCTTAGGGTTTTCAATATAAATCTAGTGTTCTCTTATGTATTGTGATTTTGGCTTTCATGTTTCATTATTGTAGAGATAAGATAATTAAGGTTTAAGATTTTAAAGATAAACTAGTTTAAGGTTTGGACTGATTCAACCCCCCTCCCTCTTAGTCTTGCGATGTATTCAACATGGAGGATAATTCTATGCATGAAAGGACATAAAATTATGGAAGATGAAACTCAACAAAGGAAAAGGAAATCCTTGAAAGAGATAATATTGAAACATTTTTCTTGCCTCCCAAGCATGGAGACAAGAATAAGAAAGACTATTATGTTGCTAAAAAAGTACATGATTGTACATGAAATTGTTCCACCACATATGACAAAGAGTCCCCAAAAGGTAACCTACTAATGTCAGATAGTGGGGAGCAACATAATAGATGAAGGAAATTATACTCATCTATCATTTTAATAGTGCCATTATCAATCATTCTTTGTATTTCATTTTGGAAATCAAGACATTCATTAGTGTGATGACCTTGGAATTGATAATATGTACGAAAAGGAGTGTTATTTTGATTTAGATTACAAACTCTTTTTTTCTTTACATAGTAAAGAGAGATTTATTGAGCTTTAAGAGGGTCATACATGGATGTTTTAGGTAATGAGTGAGGATACCCTATGCCTTATCTAGTGTATTGTGATGGAGGATCTATAGGGACCTTGATTCCTTGTTATAAATTTCCAAGACCTTGCCTACTATAGCCTTATTTAGAAAGCATATCATAGAAAATGTCATAGTGTGTTTTTAATTACGAACCTGTGAAAGAATTTCATTTTGAAGTTCATTGTAATTTTTTATATAAGGGCATGTTGAAGGATCAAAGTAACAAATATATGAGGAAGGAATATCCTTTGTAGGAAGATTCTCATTTCTATCACTGTGAGATTTTGCCAAGATCAAGGGCACAATGAAAAGTATAAAAATAGAGATAAAAGAATGACAAGAACAAACTGTATTCTCATCAATATGAAAATGATCAACTAGATTCTTACCAATATAATGAATATAGGCCTTCTTATATAGGCAAGGCCATATGGATGTATGAGCACACAATTATGACATGTGGCTCAATGAGAAACAAGGGTAGGTAAGAAATACTAGGGGTAGGTAGGAGAAATAATATAATATTCCACAAAAGGTGGATGACCCATTGAATGTGGAGTGTAACAACAAAACAAGACCGCAAAAGGTGGAATTTCTCCTACAAGCTCTATCCCTATGTGCACACTTCCCTAAGTGTCTCAAATCCAAACTACGAAGAGATGCATTATCCTAAGTTAACTTAAGTAAAGTGTAATAATATCCATAATGAATATTTATTTACACCAACACCCCCCCTTAAGTGCAACTTAGGGGAATGAATACTTAAGTCAACAATGCAAGATGGGTCATGGCTACTAGGCCATGATAGGTACCCATGTACAATATGCAAATGCAAGAAAAACTATGCAATGCAATCTCTCACAAATGGAGAAAACAAGAAAACCCAGTGGGAAAAAACTCCCCCCCAAAAGAGAGATGAATGTACAAAAGACTCTCAAAGAAGAAGGACAAAACCTCAAAGAGGAAAAAGTCCCCCCCATAAGAGAGGAAGGAGAAGTCAGCTGACTCCCCCTAATGACACATCCTGCACCCCCAAGAGAGCTCGCAATTGTTGGCACTTACTCTCAATGAAAGGTTTGGTGAATATGTCTGCAACCTACTCCGTTGTAGGACAATACTGCAAATCAATGACCTACTCCTGAATCAGCTCTCGGATATAGTGCATATGAATCTTGATGTGTTTGGTCCATTGGTGGTAGACCGGGTTCTTTGAGATTGCAATAGCACTCTGATTGTCGCAATGTAGAACTATCGACCGTGGAGAGGTGAATCCAAACTCTGTGAGAATCTGCTAGAGCCAAATGGTCTCAGTTGTTGCATTAACAGCGCCTTGATACTTAGCCTTAGTCGAAGAGAGAGCAATTGCATGTTGCTTCTTGCTCTACCAACAAATGGGGCCTGAACCAAGGTGAAAAATATAACCGGAAGTAGACTTACGATCATCAAGATCGCCAGCCCAATCAGAGTCTGTGTAACCAACCAAGCGAAGTCCTGTGCTTGCTCCATAGTGAATCCCATAGTGATGTGTTACCTAGATGTAATGAAGGATGCATTTGGCAGTTTTCTAATGAAGCTCATGTGGTTCCTGCATGAAGTGGGAAACCATGCCAACTGCAAAGGAAATATTAGGGAGTGTATGGGTCAAGTAGATGAGACTACCCACAAGCTAACGATACAAAGTGGCATCAACTGGTGGAGAAGAACACTTAGCCTCAAGCTTGACTCCTGAAAGAAAGGGAGTTGGGGCAAGCTTACAATCAGCCATATGAAAGCGTGCAAGTAGATCAAGAGCATACTTGGGCTGTGATAGTGTAATCCCAGAAGGTGACTGTGAAATCTCTATCTTGAGAAAGTAGTGCAAAAGACCCAAGTCAGTCATAGCAAATCTATCATGCAAAGTAGATTTGACCCTACTAATGATGGATGTAGTACTCCCTGTAATGATCAAGTCATCAACATAAAGCACAAGTATCAAGTGAGAGTCATCTTGTCGCAAAATGTAGACATTTAGATCAGAATGACACTTGGTGAACCCTGTGGAGAGAAGAAAGGAATCCGTCTTGGCGTACCAAGCCTTGGGGGCCTACTTAAGGCCATAAAGAGATTTCCTTAGTCTGCAAACCAAGGAAGTATCCTGGATGAAACCCTGTGACTGCTCCATATAAATCTCCTCATCAAGGTCACCATGAAGAAAAGCACTCTTCACATCCATCTGATGTACAACCCAACCATGAGTTGTAGCAATAGCAAGTGTCAAGCGAATGGAGTTCATCTTGGCTATGGGTGCAAAGGTCTTAGTATAGTCAACACTTACAACTTGAGAGAAACCTTTCGCAACAAGTTGAGCCTTATACTTATCCACACTACCATCCACTGCAAACTTGGTCCAATAGATCCACTTACATCAAACCATCTTTCTCCCCTTAGGGAGATGGACTAAATCCCATGTGTTGTTCCTCATCAAGGAACTATACTCTTCCTCCATAGCTTGGTCCCACTCAAGAACCCCTGACGCTTCCCAAAATGTTTGTGGATCAGAAGTGGTAGCAATGAATGCATGTGGAAGATCCTGGTGTTGTGATCGAGTTCTCCGTGTATCTAAAGGATCCCCAACAAGAGAACCCATAGACTCAAGTGTCTGTCGAGCCCAACAAGGTCTAGGTGGAGGTGGAGAATGAGGCTCCTCAACTACAAGTGGACCCTATGGAGGTGTAACCCTGTGAGTCGGAGTTGAAGAAGTCTCATCATCTGAATCACTAGCATTACTATCCACAATGGAGGAAGGTAGAGGAGGTAGAGAGGCTAAGCTAGGAGAGCTTTCCTCAAAGTGAACACTCCTCTCAAAGAACACCTCATGTGTCTTAGGATCCATCAATCTATATGCCTTAACACCCTCAGGATATCCAACAAATATGCAAGGCCAACTCTGAGGTTCTAATGCCTTATGTTTCTGTGGAGGTATGCGAGCCCATGCTTGACACCCAAAGACCCTGAAATGTCTCACAATCAATTTCCTACTAGCCCAAGCTTTGAAAGGAGTAATACCTTGCAAAGCTTTGTGAGGAACCCAATTTTGGATGTGTGTGGCACAACTGATAGCCTCTGCCCAAAAGGTGGGATCAAGAGAACGTGCATGAATCATACCGCTAGCCATTTCTTTGAGAGTTCTATTCTTGCATTCTGCAACTCCGTACTGCTGTGGAGTGTATGCTACAGAATGTTGAAGATCAATCCCCTCAAATGTACAAAAATCCTCAAGTCTTTTGTTCACATATTCCCTTCCATTATCTGTGCGAAGAATCTTCACCACTTTCCCGGATTGCTTCTCCACACGAGTCTTGAAGTCCTGAAATTTATCAAATACTTCACTCTTATGAATAAGAAAGTAGACCCAAATGAAGCAGGAGTAGTCATCAATGAAGGTGAGGACATAACAGGCCTTACTAAATGAAGGTGCTAGAAATGGACCTACTACATCATTGTGAACAAGTTGAAGAACTTCCAAAGCTCTCCAAGCTTTCCCCTTATCAAACTTCTCCTCGGGATGCTTGCCCATGGAACAACCTGAACATACACCCTCTAAAAAACTGATTCGAGGTAGACCTATGACCACGTCTTTAGTGCTTAGCTGTTGAAGATAGCAGTAGTTGAGGTGACCAAACTGCTCATGCCATAGCTTACTTTTGGAATTTGAATGAGTAAGCAAGGCCCTAGAAGGTGAACTTGGCACAAAGTGGGAAAATGAATAAAGCCTTGAGTTGTCATTGACTTGTCCCACTGCTACCAAGGCATCATCATCAAGTTCCTTTACCACAACTGAATCTGGTGTAAACTCAACCTTTTTCCCATTCCCATAGTGAGTGATTTGGTAGATAGAGAGAAGGTTGGTAGACAAGTTAGGAACATACAGAACATTCTCAAAAGTTCCATCATCCATGTCAACTGAACCTTTCCCTTCAACCTCTACTTGTGTATCATCACCTATGTAAATGTGAGGTACCTTAGATGGCTCCAATGAAGAAAACTACTCCTTTGTAGAACCCATGTGATATGAGGCACCTGAGTCAAGTATCCACTGCTGTGAAGAACTTGTTGTAGCCACAAATGCTTTCCCTTTTCCCTTAGACTGTGAGGAAGAGGAAGGAGATGAATCCTTCATTGTGTAGGCAGATGGCAAGTTGATGTTATTTTTCTTAAGAAGATTAGTTAACTCATCAACTTGTTTTGTGTGGCATCGATGCTCATCATGACCATACTTCTTGCAATATGCACAAGTTGGTTTATCCTTCTTAGGTGGTGTCCCCTTCTTGGAAGAGGATGAAAAATTGCCTTATGATGGAGAGGATGATTGTCCTTTTCCCTATTGTGGTTGTGACTTAGATTGCTTCTTCTTCTTCTTTTTGGAATCTTTTCCTTGACTTCTTTGATTCCCTTGATTAACCACCAAAGCCTTGGACTTTGAAGATTTGAGAAGTCCCATGTTCAACAACTTAGATTGTTCCAATATCAACATTTCTATGAAAGCATCAAATGAAGGCATAACATAGGAACTCCCCATTGTCAAATGATGAGTTTGGAAGCTAGACACAAATGCTACATATTCTGGGGCAAGCTTGTCCAACAAGTTGAATATCAATTGAGCATCCTTTTTGTCAATTCCACAATCCTTAAGCTTTGCTCTTAGCTCATTCACTTTGGTGACATAATCTTCGATTGTATCAAAACTCTTGGGATCCAAGTTGGTGAGCTCATTGTCAATCTTATACCCTCTGATTTCATCAACTTGACCATACAATTTCTAAAACATATCCCAAGCATCTTTGATTGTAGTACACTTCTCAATATGAAAGATGAGGTCATCTGATACATACTTGCACAAAGTTCCAAGAGCCATGCAATTCTTAGTGAGCCATTCTAACTGGGCATTAGGATCAACCTTAGGATCAGGTGGTGATGTTATTGTTCCATCTATGTAATGTGTGAGACCTTTTTCCATTAATTTGCTCCATACTTTAATTTTCCATGATGCATAATTATGTAGAGTTAAAGGTGGAAATTTATGAGGATTCATTGCAACAAAAATGAAAGAGCAAAAGGAAAGAGAGACACAATCACACAAGACACCCCCCCAAATTCACTCAATCAAAGAATCCCCCCTAAAGTGATGATTTGGCACTTTATACTTAGTGCATGTACAATGGGCCACTTGCAAAAAATGACAAAGTGGACTTCTGATTTCAATTTTACAACTACCTCAATAAGGCCAAAAGAGACTCAAACTAATAACGTAAGAGATCTAAACTAAGATCCAAGCAATTTACAAGTACCAAATAGGCCAAATAAGACCAATATCTGAAAGTACAATTTCTACTTAAAATCTCTGAAATCTGATCATAGATTATGAAAGTAGATGAAAAACAATGCACTTTAAAAAAAATGGCACCTGAAAATGAGGTCGTATGAGCTCAAATGAGGCCTTTGAAGTTGCAGAATTGAGGATTGGATAGGTACAGCTGAGAGAATCCAAAAATTCCGAAACACCGTACTGCTCGAATTGGGCAAAAAATATCCTCCACACCCAAAAATTGATTTTGGCCAAAATAGGTCAAATTTATACTTGATTTTTATGGAAACGGCCTCCCGAACGCAATGGTGAGGTTGAAAATGCTCTAAGATGCCTCCAAAAAATGTAGTCCCTCAGATCTAAAAGTAGAAGCCTTCCACGATGTCTCCAAAAACCAATCAATGAAGCCCCAATGGCTCTGATACCATGTGAAATTTTTCCAAGATCAAGGGCACAATGAAAAGTATAAAAATAGAGACAAAAGAATGACAAGAATAAACTGTATTCTCATCAATATGAAAATGATCAATTGGATTCTTACCAATACAATGAATATAGGCCTGCTTATATAGGCAAGGCCATATGGATGTACGAGCACACAATTATGACATGTGGCTCAATGACAAAAAAGGGTAGGTAAGAAATACTTGGGGTAGGTAGGAGAAATAATATAATATTCCACAAGAGGTGGATGACCCACCTAATCTGGAGTGTAACAACAAAACAAAACCACAAAAGGTGGAATTTCTCCTACAAGCTCTATCCCTATGTGTACACTTCCCTAAGTGTCTCAAATCCAAACTACGAAGAGATGCATTATCCTAAGTTAACTTAAGTAAAGTGTAATAATATCCATAATGAATATTTATTTACACCAACAATCACCCTTATTCATATCCAATTTGTTAGGTGGGGAATAAGTATTCTCATAATCTAAAGCTTCATATGTACTTGTAGCATCCTACATTGCACTTCCTTACAATTTGGAACACGTTTAGGGCTCTCACCTTAGTGCCTGCATCTCCATGCTTGACAAAGACCTATTTATGCCCCCACCATGCAGTAATAGCCATATTATATTATTTTATCTTGCTCAACCCCTTAACCCTAGTCCAACTATGGAGTAGGACTAGGGCATGGTGCCTTGGTCCTCACTAGGACCATGGAACCATGCCATGGTCCTCGCTAAGTGGGGCCCATTTTGAACCCTTTTCCCTATCCAAATTTTGGGTTGGAATCCCCTCCCCATGTCAACCTATGTTGACAAATTAACATAATTGACGTTGGGCAAGTGCATAAGGAGGTCTTCCTCTCTCATTTGGATACAAGAGGCATAAGTGGATAATTGGGAGCATTATTTTAAATTCCCTTTAAGAATCTAAATTCTTCTTTTATCATTCCACATATCATCAAATTAGGCCCTTTACCCTAAGTTTGCCCCTTTTTATTCCTTCATTTAATTAATTCATCAAAAGCCCTAATTATATCCTATTTCAATCTTCAAGGCATAATTTCACATATCTAAACATGTTTAATCATTGCACCCACTTGGGAATTACCTTATAATCATAATACCTTGTATCCCTAAAAAATTTGGAAAAAAGTTGGTTAGACTGATGTGATTCGAATCAGTCCCTACTTTTTCTCCCTAAATTTTGGAATCATATTTTGACGGTATTATAATATTTACACCTGACTTGGTATGAAAATATATCATTTTTAGGTTAGCCTATGATCAAAAATAGTGTTAGGGTTTCCTACATATAGCCTTTCCTTTCCTCATTTGAAAGATCCATCTACAAGCAATTGAAGGAGCCTCTTATGAAGTGAAAGTGTAGGTTATGTGAAGTCTTCTCAAGCATTGATCAAGTCTACATCAACCATATTCATTCAACCATTGTGGAGAAACTTTACATCATTCATTTTATAGGAATGTGTGTGTGATTAGGGTTTTATCATATTAATGCCATTTTGAAGCAGACACCACCAAGGAGGGATGTCAAGGAGATCAGTCCAAGCTGGTCAGCAAGAGTGAACACAACATAAACACATAGATATGATGGAGGCAATGTAGAGCATATAGTTTTATTGCATGAAATTTGATTACATCCAACTGGTAACAAACAGATTACAACATACCAACACATAGGCCTGGTAGAATAGGTCACACAGGGACCTTGAACCAAAAGATCTATCTTCTAGGCACAATCTAGTTATTTGATAATTCTTGATTCTCTAATTGATTACATTCTAAAGCATGATTAATATATATATATA
The DNA here is from genome assembly GCF_030272615.1 of Cryptomeria japonica. NCBI lineage: Eukaryota > Viridiplantae > Streptophyta > Pinopsida > Cupressales > Cupressaceae > Cryptomeria > Cryptomeria japonica. The sequence goes on from NC_081408.1 coordinate 645,487,801, forward strand.
TACCGATCCAAAGGATCCAATCGGCCCAAAAAGGATCAGACCCCGAAGAACAAGACCTAACGTGCAAAATGAACAAGGTCGACCTCTGCCAAGAGATTCCTCTAAAAAATCCAAAGGGTGAAACGTAGAAGGTCAGCCACATGCCAAGAAACATTGAGATCAACATCCAAGGCTCTGCAAGCTTCAGAATGGGTTCTGGTGGATCACTAGAATAGGTCTCGGGAAATCGATAACAAAGGGACAACTGGTAACAAGAAATTGTCAAGGAAACCAGTAGCGATATCTTGTCAGAAAGTGATCCAAAAGAGATGCGGTTTGAAAGCAAGATAGATGATCTAGTCTTCGAGTAGAATCTGACTCAACAAGATTTGGTGAGCCAAAATTGAGATACACAGAAAAGAAAACTTAAACTACTAACATAAAACAAAATAGAAAAGAAAATGTTTTTGGTTCATGCAAGATTTTTGTGAACCAGGGATGCTCCTGCATCACATTTCATACAGCATATGTGATTATATTCAAGAAGCAAAGAATCATTATCACTCATTGTAGATTTGAGGTATACCTTTCCATTATTTATTTCAAGCATCTACAATATTTTACTCAAGGTTGATTCCAAATGGGGGTTCGACTAAGGCAAACCCGTATTCCCAACCCTTTTTCTCTTCTTTATGTGTCCAAAAAACAAGTACAAAATTGTACTCTTTAGATTAAGCTTTATTCATAGAGACAAATCATTCCCCTTTGGCGTGCAAAAAGTTCAGAGGATTGATGTGATGAACCATGGTCCTGATACTTTTTCATCAATTTTGAGGAGCAGGTTCAATTCAACTTATATTGCTTACATCCAGGTTTGTGTGAAAATCCCACATCTATAGCTCGTTGTTTTCATTCTTTTTACCTTCATTTTTCAATATTTTAACTGATTTCGGCATTTCAACTTGCAAAAGAGGAATATACATTCAATTCAAATTCATTTAGAATTCATCATTTATCTGATTTATGATTGGATCTAGTGAATTCCCCATCCTCTTTTGATTGTAATGTCTCCAAGTGAAAAATTTAGCGACTTCCATTCCTTGGGTGGAAACCCTAGGAAATATTTTCACATTACATTTTGGTGAGCTCGACTCCTTAACCTTTAATTCTGATTTTTGTTCTCATATCTAAGTGTATGCAATTTAAAATTCAATTTTTCATTTACAAGTGTGATTTCCTTGCAAAATTTAAAAATTTATTAGTTAAATTCACTAAAACCCTAATTTTTAATTTCAAAATTGAGCTTGTTAATTTCTTAATTTGGATAAATTATTTTAGATCTGAGTATCTTTCAATTTCAAAATTCAAATTTTCACCTACAAGTCAAATTTCAAATTCAAATATTAAAATTAAGTGGTTAATTTTTAAAACCCTAATTTTAAAAGTTTTAAAAAACTTGAGCTTATGGTTTGTTTAAATTTTGAATTTTAGATTTCAATTTGTTTCAAATTCAAAATTGCAATCTTGGATCTAATTTCAAATTTAATTTTTAAAATTAAGTGATTAACTAAAAGAGCCCTAATTTTTAAATTTTAATTAATTTTGTGCATTTTCCAATTTTGCATTAATTATTTCAATAATCAAAATTTCTACCTTGGATCTAATTTTAAAATTTAAATTAAGAGGTTCTTTTTATAGGACCCTAATTTTAAATTTAATTTTATTGTGGATAATTTAAAATTTAAAATTTAAAATTAAGTGGTTAACTAAAAGAACCCTAATTTTTAAATTTAAATTAATTTTGTGCATTTTCCAATTTTGTATTAATTTTCAATTTTCATTTTTTTTACCTTGGATCTAATTTTAAAGTTTAAAATTAAGAGGTTATTTTTAGCCCTAATTTTAATTTTAAATTTCTATTTCCTGGTGGGTAATTTTAAATTTAAATTAAGAGGTTATTTTTGTAAAGCCCTAATTTTAATTTTAAATTTCCTAGGGGGTTGCAAAAAATTTCACAATTTTTTTTTATCTTTTCAAACCAAATAATTGAACAATCATTTAAAAAAAATTGCATTGTTTAATGTAATAAGGTTTTGGGTCCCTTAAAACCTATCTTTACTTAATCAAAAACACTCAAAATTCAAATTTTCCCTCCTAGATCTCATTTTATAAAACAAATTACATAAATTTAGAGTGCTTACATTTGTGAAAACACCATAAAAATTGAACATTGCTTTCTATTTTGCATTTAGAAGAGGAAAATTGTTGTCATAATGCATTCATTTCATAGATGTGGTAATGGGTTAGCCTCCCTTGTTTCAATTTAACCCTCTAAAAGATCCTTCTATCCATGAGGAAAATTTAGTGCAAAAAAGAGTTGTTAGCAATTCCTTCAAAACTCTCCCATGTTCTAAGGATGAAGATTTGAAGAATGATATTGATAATTATCCTAAAATGTGCCTCTCCCATGAAACTATATTAGAGGAAGAGGATGATATCAAAAAACCTTCCTTAATATTACCTTACCTTCCATACATGATACTTCTCTTAAAGAAAAAGTGTTTTTGGACATTGATTTATCTTCTCCTAATTTTGGTCTTGCCCATGAGGACACCATTGTGCAAGAAGATATTTTTAACACTTGTCCCAATGATCTCCCTATTTGGGATGAGCCATTGGAGGATGGTGTGGATTATTCTCTTAATATTTTCCTCCCCCATGAGGATACCTTAGTGAAAGAGGATGATATTATGGTAAAGGAAGTTGAAATGAGTGAAAAATATTTTGATAATGCTTCACCTTCTATTCATTTCAATAACCATCACCCTAGAGATGAAGCATCAATAAGACATGATTTCCCCTTTCATAAGGTTTTTCATGAAGATACTTTAGAACAAAATAATACCATTTCTCATCATGTTTTCAATACTCTCTCTCCAAAAAATGAAGAGTCTAACAAAGATCAAATCAATTCCATTCATATTGCTGAGAAACCAGAAATTGTTCCTGATTATCATGTAGTGCCTTACACATATGAAGTGTTGGCTTTGGAAACTGACAAAAACATACGAATCAAATTACAATATGATTTGTTAGTCCCTACAATACTCTCCAATTCAAATAAGAACACCATCTCCTACTAAAGAATTTCCTAAAGAAGAAGTCTTAGAGGATGATTGGTGGTCCTTAGATTTCACACCTTCTTTTTGTAGAAAATCTAAGATGTTTGAATTTAATACTCAAAATTCTTATCCTAATGCATGTCTATAAATTGATTGGGCATCTTTAAAATTTAATCCAATTCCACCTATGAGTAAACCCTCTCTTTATCCTACACATGAATACAATGGACAAGTTCTAGGCTATGTGGAAGAAAGTTTTGAAAGTCATGAGAAATCATACTTTTCTAATGAAAATCTAGGTTTCCAACCTCTTCCTTTGTCAACATCCCTTCCTCCATTGTTTAATGAATCCACATCTTCTCATTCCAATATGGTATTACAACAAGATGTTTTGTCTGATCTTCTCCTTGCCAATTTAATCTCTCTTCTTTGGCCTAAAAGAAGAAGGAAATGTAAACAACATCTTTGATAATTCTTGTTTTTGAAAATATCATCAAATTCATGGCCATTCTACTAATGAGTGTCAAGATTTGAAAAAAAAAATATAAAATTATATTGATATAGGTGTCATAAAAATTACATCTAACAATAAATGGCATATTTCTCACAATCATTTCAAATAGCATTCAAGTCCCTATTATGTTGCTCCTCACTATGTGATATTGTTAGCCTACCTATTGGGGGCTCATTGTCATTCATGGTGGTACAATTTTAGGTGAAATCATACTTAGTGACCAACATAATAGTCTATGTGTTCTTGTCTCTATGCTTGGGGGGAAATAATATTATCTTCTCTCTCTCTCTCTCTCTCTCTCTATATATATATATATATATATCTATTTGAATATTCTTCAAACATGTACCAAGAGGCTGTAGACATGGGCAACTATAGATTATTTGATCAAGGAAAAGAATTTGGTGAGTAATAATAATACATGGGAAGATGTGGCATTCATGTAGAAGTATATAAGTAATATCGACATTGGACGTAGTGCTAATTTAAAGGGTAGGGGAATTCTACACACTCAACTTATAGAATGCAAGATGATACATGTAGCCAACATGCATGACTAGAAAACTAAGTTATATAATTTTATTTATGCAGTTTTATGTAGGTAGTTAGATTAGCCCACTATGACTTTCATGGCATAAATATGGTCTATATGAGGTAGTGACTAGTTTATTATCATCATTATAATTTCAATTTTCATTGAAGACATTTGATGGTTCACTCCCTCAAAGTGACATATTATTATCAAGTATTATAAAATATTTACTCTAGAGTCTTTTCCAAAGCAAGTAATTTCATTACAAATAGTTATGAACAATGTATGTTAACACTATGTTGTCTTTGTTTTCGAAGAGATAATTTCTCTATACAAAACACATTTTATTATTTACAATATTTGTATAGTTAAAATATGAACAACACCTTTAAGCCTTTTCAAAATCCCTGGAAAATTGCTGAAGCTATTGAGAAAATTTAGAAATCCTTCCTTTGGTCTGGGGTCAAGGAGAAGAACATAATGGCTCTCATTGCCTGGGATAATGTGTGTAAACCCAAAAAGAAAGGGGGTCTAGGTTTAAGGAATAACGTAAAGTTGAGAAAAAACTCTTCTTGCCAAACAAATCTATAGAACCTATCAAAGAAAAGGAGAATGGAATGATATCTAGAAGGCTAAGTACTTATGGGAGGCTCCCACCATAGAAGATTTCCTAGTCTCAAATCAGCTACCAAGTGGCTCATTCATTTGGAACAACATTATCCAGACTAAAGATATTGTTAGTTTAGGAAATGTTTGGGCCATAGGAGATGGCAGGAAGGTGGATTTTTGGGATGATACTTGGATTGGAGGAGCCCCTCTTAATAATAGTACCTCTGAGATGCTCATTCAAAATTGTAAGGAGAAGTTCGATGCTAAAGTGGCTGATTATTGGAAAGATCAAAAGTGGGTGGACCTCAACTCAACTGATCCCAACCTAAATCAAGTAAACTTAATGATCAACCATGCTATCTTAAATACCAAAAGGAAATACCACATGATGTGGAGCGGGACCTCTTTAGGGAATTATTCAGTCTCTTCTGCTATCTTTTTGTTGGCTCAATCCCAAGACCCTACTCCTTGTTGGGCTAAGGCATGGTTTCCAGGTTTGACTCCTTCAATCAATATCTTTTTGTGGATTCTTTTGCAAAATAAGATTCTAACTACTAATAATTTGAGAAAGAGGGGCTTTTGTCTCCCTAACAGATGCTATCTTTGTCTTAATAATGAGGAATCTGTGAACCATATGTTTATACACTATCGCTTTGTCCTTCCTATCTAGGGGATGTTTTTTCAAATTTGGGGGTTGAATTGGGTTTTTCCAAAGGATATTCAAGACTGTTTCAAAAGTTGGCACTATTCTACCAATAACCCCACTTTAAGAAATCTATGAAAGTTTTCCTTTTCTCATATCCTTTGGGGTATATGGAAAGAGAAGAATAACAAAATATTTAGGAATCACATTAATACCTCTGAATTGGTGTGGGCCAAGATAAAATATAATTGTGTTGAGAATGTGATGGCTAGGGGTGAACATTGCTGTTATAATAAGGAGGACTTTGATGTTCTCAAGTGTTGGAATATCCCAGCCTACATGGACACCAGCATCAATCAAATCAAAAGAATTATGTGTAGCTGGTATTTTCCCCCTAATGATTGCTTTAAGGTCAACTTTGATGGTGCTGCTAAAGGGAACCCTAGACCTGCTGGTTGTGGTGGAGTTATCCAGAATGGGGCTGGCTTTTGTACTAGGATGGTTGCCTATCTATTGGGGATTTAGACTAATCATCTTGCAGAAGCCATGGGTTCCCTCCAAACTATTAAATTAGCCTATAATTTGGGTGTCAAAATGTAATGGTTGGAAGGAGACTCTAAAAACATTATTAATTGTCTCCTTGGTAAATACCAATTCTCATGGACAATTAAAAACATCATTGATTCTACTAGAGAGTTGCTTCAAGGGTTTGATAATAGGTGTCCTGATTGGGTTGCCAATGAGGCAGTACGAAGAGAGAAAATTATGATATGAAATTGCAAGGGGGAGCTCCCTTGTGTGGCACGTGATATCTTAACTTATGAAAGATTTCATGGTAAGCAAGGCTAGATATGAAATCATTCCCTAAGGTGATAGGGATGGTCGTGGCAATAGGAGCCGGTATTGTATATTACTAAGAAGGAGGTACAATAATAATTTCAGGATCACTTAGCATGCTTTATGGGTATTTTTTTTCCTTATCGAATAGAAGTATTAGAAATTTCCACAGACTTCTAGTGGTTTCTCAGAGGAAGTTCATAGTGAAGAAAGGTATTTGTAGGAATTTATAGTTGATAGAAATCAATAGCATTATGGGGGCAAATCACAGGAGAATGGAGGCTACCACTATTGAGAAAATGGAGGAACCATCCTTAGGTCTAAGCAGTTCTCCAAGCTACCAAGGATGACTGATTTCATGGAGAGAATGTAGGAGAAATAGTCCGTAATTACAATAATTTTCAAGAAGGGCGGGAATAAAGGTACATTGACCATGAGCAGTAGGAAGGTCAAGGTGATTGAAACTATGATCGCTGAGGCTATGGGTCTTTTGATGGATGACATAAAATTTTATAGGGATAGGAAGATTTTTGATGCGGCTGTCAAGAAGTTTCTGAAGGATGAGGAGGAGAAAGCCAGATTGGTGAAGGGAAACCATACCTACTACTCACCAAAGGTAATTAAGCTAATTTGGAGAAGGGTTTTTCTTTCTATTAGGGAATTTATCACCCTTGATGGTAGATTTACTAGGGTTTACAACTATCATTTTGTCATTCTAAACCACTTTTGGTATAAAGAGAAAATTTGCATTCTATATTATCTTTTCTGTGCCCTAAATGTTGGGACAAAGGATTCTATATCCAACCCCAAAACCAATCTAGCTATGTATGAGGGTTTGATGGTGATTTTGTATAATCACATCAAGAATACTACCGTCCATCTAAACATAGCTAAGGTTTCTAAGTCGAAAGAGGATCTTGATGACTTTGAGGATGAGGAAGATGATAGCTATGATATGGAAACTGAGGTAGAGGATGACCCCCAAATTGCTGGGTCAAGCAGGAAAAAAAGAAAAAAAGAGCAGGAGCTTTAGAATAAAGGGTCGGCCAAAAGGAAGTAGAGAGGGGAGGATGAGGATAGTTGGTATGATGAGGATAATGAGACTAATAATGACATGGACACTAAAAACAAGGAGGTCCAAATCCTCTCGAGCTAGAAGAAGAAAAGGAAAATCTCTATAATTAAGGATGCAGGAATCAAGAATCGGTCTCCTCTCAAGATTGACTCTAAGGATAAGGGTCTGATGGGGGAGGACATGACCATGAAAGAAGCTCAGAGCTCTGATGTTAGGGAGGTGGGTCTTGAGGTTAATTTAGTGCTTGCTGGAGACAAGACCTAGGAAGATCATCACCTGGATATTGACCTCTACATCAATAATGACACAGATAGCTTCAACAAGGTGCTCCACTGGATGCATAAGAAAATTTCTAACAATAAAACCAAGAAAGCCTAGGAAGCAGGTAAAATTGAGACTTTAGAAGCAATTGTCTTGGGTAAATTCAACTCTCTTCTAGATTGTCTCAGTGAGCTCACTAAAGCTATTAGTAATATAGAGGAGATCATCAATGCTAATCAGAATAGCTTTCTTAAATTGGAGAACAGAGCAGGGGCTACTAAAAAAAGATTTGAAGGAGTCAAGAACACACTCAAAAAGATTGGTGAGCAAAGTCAAAAGATCCTTAAGGCTGCCTCAGCTAGTACGAAGGCTCTTATCAGTAAGCTTGAGAATGACCATGGGGATAAGGCTTTAGTGGGCATCATTGAAGCAAAGGAAGATACCCCTGTGGATAAGGATATTGGGCTTGGTAGAAGAACGCATGTGAGCACCTGAAAGATGCAAAGCCAAAGCAAGGAAATTGAGGAAATCAAGCGGACAACTATTAATATGGAACAACTGGAGCTGGAAGTAGCTGAGATACTTTAGAACTTAACCTAACTTTGGGCTCCCTATGTCAGTCCTATTTGTTTTGGTTAGTTGTCTCTAGTTTGTTGGAATTTTTATGATCGCAAGCTGCCCTTTTCTATTTTGCTATCTTTTGCATTTTGTTGCGCTTTAATGTAAATCTTTTGATCTTTTGGTTGTAATGGGTTTTAGGGGCCCATCAAAACCTATTTTCCCTTATTCAAAAACACCTTTATACAAAATAAACAAGTTCTACGTAGTGACCAATATTTGTCTTTATAGTATTGTAATAAAAATATTTGTTGTAATTCTGAATTATTATAATTTTGAATTATTGTCATTTCAAAATTATATAATTTTAATTATATTTTTGTACAATATTAATTGTATCTCTCAATTCAATAAATAATATTAATAATTATAATATAATATGAATATTATAGTGAAAATATATATTTCTCTAAATAATATAAATTTAACTAAATTATGCAATATATATAATTATAAATTTAATAATAAAAATATTGGCTTGTTAATGGGTTGTCTAGGGTTGATCCTCCTCAATGTGCAAAGGGAAGTGAAATTTGGATGAAACTGAAAGTTGGATGGATTAAGATCAATTTTGATGAGGCATCTACAAGAAATACAGGATGCTCGGCAGTTGGTTGTATTGCGAGAAATGGCATTGGTGAAGCCTTGGCAATGGGAGCAGAAAAATTGAAGGATGACACCAATAATGAAGCAAAGGCTCAAGCGGTGCTCCTTGCAATCTCTTTAGTAAGCAAATTATCAATTTCTAGACTTCACTTAGAAGGAGATTAAAAAATAATGGATGATGTCATTGCAAAAGGAGAGGCATAGAGCTAGACATTAAAAATACTATTCAATATTTTTTGTGCAAAAGCTTAGTACATTTCAAGGTATCAAAGTTTCTCATATACAAAGTGAAGGTAACTAGGAGACGAATTTCCTTTCTAATCGGGGGTGTCTTTCAAATGAGTGCAAGAGGTGAGATGGTGGGAAAGTTTATGTGGAGGACAAAGGATAGAGGAGGTTGATGAATACTAAGAGGGGGGGCGGGTGAATTAGTATACAAAAAATTACTGAACTCAAACACTTTACCAGTCTAGCAATAAACTGGTATAACAATTTAACTAAAAAATAGGTTAACACAAATGCAAACCAAACATCAAGTAAGGCATTCACCCATAGGAGCACAATAACCATAACACAAGATATTTTTACATGGAAACCCAAATGGGAAAAACCACGGTGAGATGAAACTCACAAGTAACTATATGTAGAATAGTAACCATACCGGTTAAGGTTGGACCAGTTAAGGTCATATAATGTTCTTTACCAGAACAAATCCTATTAGGAATCTCAATCTCTTTTAGGAGATAAGTACGATCAAAGACTACCTTGTTAGAGGATTTTAGATCCACAGATGTGAATCACCTTGTTAGAGGATGTACAAAGGCTTTTCTGGGCCTACCCGGTTAAGGGTTTCTAACTTGTCAAAGATGTGAGTAATCAACAAGTGAATGATCTAGCAAATAGCACAGTCTACTTGGTTAGATCCATGATAGCTCATTGCTAATGCATTTTAGCATTACTTTAGTCTTCAGTAAATCCACACTCTATTACAACACACAGACTTGATCTTTTCTGTTAAGAGTGCACATACAAGAACTCATCAACCACCACAAACCCTAAGAACTACACACATACTAAAACCCTAGACATGATGTCCTTAAAAGGAATCTAATTTCATGTCGGTCCAATAGGATTACATTACAAGTTCCTAGGTTCATTGTATCTAGACACATTTGGTAACATGACACAAAATCACCGTCAAAGTGTCAATGGATGGTAGCTCACCATAAATATATGCTAGTTGGTAACTCATCACAAAGTATTACCCATTTATACAACTTTACTGATTACCGGTTGGTAACTCAGAGTAATACCAGTTTGACTATTAAACAGATTACCGGTTGGTAACTTAGAGTAATACCAGTTTAGCAGAATACCGGTTGATAGAAATGAAGACTGGGAAAATGATAACTGTCGCTTCTAGTTCCTTTGCTCCATTTTTCTTGAGATCCTCGAACCGCTTGAGGTCTTCATGCCGCTTGAGATTGGTAAACACTTTCTGCAAGACACTGATAGTCTAAAGACTATAACATAATACCGGTTGAGCATAACTCATACATACAAAAAGTGATCTCCGAGAAAGTGTGTGTCCATCAATGACAATCACAACATAATCATTAAAAATGCCAACAATCTCCCCCTTTGGCAATGATGGCAACACTTAGGAAAAATTTTGACATCTAAGTGTTTTTACAAAAAAAATATGCCATAATAAAAAATACTCCCCAGAAGAATATACACTATCCCTTTGCAGAAAAGAAAATGTATACTACTTCCTTACAAAGATAAACATGAGTATACATAGCATGTATCAAAATTTTAAATACCAGAATACTTCTTCCCCTTTGCCAACAATGACAAAATACAGCTCAATAACCCTTGTTTCTATTAGCTGAATAAATGTTTATGACAATAAAGAGTGAAACTTGTCAAAAACTGATTTAAAGTCCTACATAAATTGCTTCATGGATAAGGACCATGACTCAAGTAATGAGGTAGCAACCTCACTCTTCGGTTGCATCTAGGTTACCTTTTCCTCCATGGCATCCAAGATACTCATCTCTTAGTAACAATCAAGGCATCTAGATTGAGATAGCACTTCTGAAGTATTTACAGTCTTGGTAGTAGAACCAGTTGTAGTTCCTACAAATCCTTGGTCCAGTTGTTGATCTCCAAATCAATTCTTGTAGCTTGAAATTGAAACCGGTGAACGGTTTGCCCATAAGCAGTAAAGGAATCATATGGGGTCTTGAAGGTGCTTATGAATGTCAGCAAATCAGTTTGCAGTTTGTCTTTCTAGGCAAGCACATCATCACATAATAGATGGGATAGACATATCTTACTGAGCAGCAATTTCCCCTCATCCATTGCATTTCTAATGTCCTTCTGTGCCTTCTGCAGATCAAACCAAAGCTCATGTAACTTTTCCACCAAGGAAGTGTTCAAAGCCTTTTGATTCTCCTTCTTGGCATGCACTTCGGCAACCTCTCCTAGGTTGTGCACTTGGTCCTCCACAACTGTGCATAAGAGTTTTAGTTGGGCCAGAGAGGAATCGGTACTAGGGAGGTTGGTACCGAGTATCAAACCGGTAAGAGAGTCCACTACAGCTTGGATCATGTCTTGCTCCTTCTTCCTCCTTATCACCTCTAGGAATTCTTGAGAAAACTTAATGCTTTGTAGTAGCTCCGATTCATTAGCAAATTGGAGGTCAATGGGACTAGTAATGTCAGCCAATTTGACTTGACTACCAGTTGCCTTTGGGGTCTCCACCTATGTGCATTGTGCTGCTTCCTCCTTCTCTTTGGCTCTTAACTTATCTTCTTTTGCCTTCTTTTTCTCCTCTACTTCTTTCTTTCTTTTCTCTTCTTCCTTCTTCTTCTCTTCTTCTTTCCGCTCCTTTTCTTCTTCATCCTTCTTCCTCTTCTCCTCTTCTCCTCTTCCTGCTTCTTCTTCTCTTTTGCCTTTCTCTTCTCCTCTTCCTGCTTCTTTTTCTCTTCTGCCTTTCTCTTCTCCTCTTCCTACCATTTCTCTTCTCCTTTCTTTTCTTCTTCCTTCTTCTTCTTCACTTCCTCTTGTTTCTTCTTGTCCTCTTCTTTTCTTGTCTTTTCCTCTTCTAGTTTCGTCTTCTCCTCCTCTTTTTTCTTTTCTTCCTCTTTTGTCTTTTTCTCTTCTTCTGCCTATTTCTTCTTTTCTTCTTCCTGTTTCTTCTTCTATTTCTCTGCTTGCTCCTTGGCAGCCTTTTCTTTGTCCTATTTTTCTTGTCCTGCCACTTCTGATGGTGTACCCAGAGTGAAATTTTCACCATTCAAGGCATCAACATCAATAGGGTCCATTTGACCAGTGACTTGTTCTCCTTCACTGTCATATACCTCATCTGGTTTATTGGTTGTCGGTTCTTGCTCAGCTTTCCTAATGGCTTTAGCCACTTGATGCAACCTTAGAGAAAATTGAGCATGAGAGTAGGTATCTTTTACCACTTCAAGAACTTTTCCTTCTAGAAATAAGAGTCTCCTTCTTCTCATGAAGAAGAGACCCTTATATCTTTCCACTACTTCATAAAGTTCAATTTTAGGCACATCAGAAAAGTATTGTGCAAATACTTCCTCTCTTATTTCCTATTCCTTCTCTATGGAAATGCACCACTTGTTATCTAAAGAATTATACAAAGAATCGGGTGTCTCAGATTTAATTTTTGATGGCCACCGGTCATTAATACATAAATAATTGATGACTTCCTATTCAACTTCCTTCTTTTCATCATCATTGAAATCATCAAAGCACTCTTTCAAATCACCAAGTACTTTTCTTCTAATATTCTTAATAGTTCTTTGACAATGTGTCAAATGTTTGTAGGAGGAAATATCAATATTTACCGGTGTAGATGTTGCTGGTCCATTCTTTGTCTTTTTCCTCATTTGCCTAGTCTTCTTAGGCTATTCTTTAGACACAGTGTCCTCTGAGTCTGGTGTGGTGTCTTTTGTCTTCCGCTTTCTCTCAAAGACTTTGGTGGGTGCAACTTTCGGTTTCTTCTTTGTAGGTGACTACTTGGTCACTTTGGGAATTGCTGCAGTAACCGGTGTCGATACTAAAGGCATTGCCTTTCCCTTCTTTACTAATGGTTCTTCAACCAGTGTAACCCTTTCCAAATAGGTGCTAGTTCTCTTTGCCTTTGGATCAAGGGGCAAGGCGAGTAGGGTAGAGGCATGCCCATCTAGCATGTCATACATTACCTCATATCTCATCGGTTCCACTTCTTCCTTTCTAGGCTCAACCGCCTCCATTATGCACTCATCAACTTCGATGGTGAAGCAGGTGTCATCTTTATATTTATTGACAATATCACCTAATATTCTGACTCTTTGGCTCATTTTGCGTCTGAACTCATCAAAGTATTTGTTCAGAACTTCTGGATAACCTATTCCAACTGCTTGAAGGCTTTCCTTAATTTTCTTTGTAATCGATTGGTCAGTAGACCATTGAATATCTCTGACTTCTGGGAAGTAACCTTGGAAGTAGAAGAACAACTCAACCAATAGTTGTCCAAACTTAATCTCAAGGAATCATCATGTTTAATAGACTTTAGGTTCACCAGAAGTTGCCTTTGCATACAGGTGCATAAGTCAAATGATGCATCTTCCATAATCATCTGGTAGGTAGCATTTACTGTTGCAGCAGAGACAGAGTTGATCCTACTAGCATAAAATTTCTGGTAACCTATTGCCATGCAGGCATATTTGACCAAATCATCCTTGATGGGATTGATGGTCATTCCCATTGTTCACTCATAGAACCGGTGAGCTTAGTCATTTCCATCTTGTTGATCTTCCTTAGAGCTGGCACTTCACCGATGTTACAGAAACCAGTGAAGGCATGAATCACTTCCGGTGTGATGTCATGTGTCTGCTCTAAGTACATTTTATCATCATGCACTCTGCTCAGAATGATGCGGATGTGATCATCTGAAAACTCTTCAAGGAAATAGACTGCATTGTGAAGCTTCTTCTTTTCCAGGATGCTAAATTCTGGTTTAATCTTCTCATCCTTCCTACAGAACTAACTCAACTAGGAATGGATTACAAGAGATCCTTAGTCTTCAATTTTGTAGTCAATGTAATCAAAAATGCCTTCCTCCACTATAACACTAGCTGGTATTTGAGATAGGGCATTGTATTTTTCCTTCTGTTGGATGAAGTCTATTAGATCAATGGGTGCACTAGGGCTAGAGTGTGATGTGGAAGCCATGATAAATAGAGAAATTTGAGAAATTCCTTCATAATTCAAAATTTAGGGCTTGCAAATTACACTTTGCCACACACTCCTTTAGTTGCTGAAATACCGCTTTGTATTCTACACTTGACCGATTGATGTTCTCTTCTAATTCTTCTTCAATATTTTGAAAGTTCTTCAAATCACAATCCAAATCACTTTTCATCGCTTACTGCTAAAAAAACTTATTCGCTCAAGAATTGATAAGTGAAAAATGACTTGAAAAATCTTTTTAAACAAGTTCTCCACCTACCATAATAAATGCTCCACTATTAGGGCGTAAACCCTAATTTGCCTTTTACCATTTTTGGTCTTCTACTAGTTGACAAGTATCACTTACCAGTTAAGGTCTTTTACTAGTGTAAACTGGGGGTTTGAGATATTTCACCGTTTGCTCCCCCTAAGCTTTTCTGATGCTTAGTTTTTCGGTTTAGTGACTTCCACACTAGGTACAGAAACAAGTTCTTCTTGAATCACTTCTTCTGGCTTCTTCTTCTAGGTTTTCTTCATATCCACTTGAATGGTTTCAACATCTATCTTTCCTTCCAGATTTATTGGTATATCATCCAATATATTCTTTCTTGTTCTACAGAATCTTGTTGAATGACCCGGTTTGTTGCAATGATAGCAAACCATTCCAGGTGCTCTCCAAGGTCCATTGTTCATGTTTCCATTCTTCGTTCTGCATGTTGCAGTAGTGTGACCATTACCATGATAGATCAAATAGGTTTCTCTTCATCCAGTTGCCGCTTGATAGCCACTGCTTCCTGACTGATAATTATAGGTATTAAACCAGTTTGGGTTCCAGTTCCCAGAGGGTTCAGAAAAAGATCCTTCACTCCTTTGAGGATATCTTTTGGTGTTGTGCATGACAGACTTGCATTCAAATGCTCTATGCCCAAACTTGTTGCATGCATAACTATTACCATTGAATCTATTGGGTCTAGGCTTATTGTTTAGAAAATAAGGAAAGTTATTGTAAGCCTTACTTCTACATACATTAGCAGTGTGTCCTTCCTTGAGACAATTAAAGAAAACAGGTTTGAACTTTTGCTTACCTTTATCCTTTGGTGCCAGTTGTTTCTTTGATGCTCCGTCTTTTGTTCCAGAGGTCTCACCTTCCTCATATTTAGAGAAACTAAGTCCATTGGTATTCTTTACTGGTTTAGCTAATTCAAGCTTCTGATCTAGCTTGATAGTGCTCTTATTGAATTTGGCAAGTATTTCCTTTGACTCAGTAAGTTCTTTGGTAATAGTAGCATTGGATTTCTTCAAGGTTGCATTCTCAAAAACAACCATGTGTAGTTCACATTGCATTTCTTCCTTTTCCATTTTATTTTCATGAAGATGAGTGGTAAGTGCACTGATCTCTTGCTTTAGCTTGGAGATCTCATGATCTTTGTCTTTTACCAGATCTTCAGCTTTCCTCTGGTTCCCAAGCTCTTGACACATTCTGATAGTTAGTCCTTCAAGTTCCCTTCTTAGGTTGGCATTGGACTCATTCAGTTTTTCAACTTCTTCAACTAGGGCTTCCATGTCCACTTTATCAGAAGAACTATTTTTAGTTAGCTCCATTAGTTTTTTCAGCATGCTCTCTTCTTTTTTCCTAAGAGGCCTTATATTTGACTTTAAGTTCATCATAGGCTTGCTCAGTCTGAGTGAGCCGATGAGTAAGTTCCCTCATAGTGTATTCCCCCATATCTTTTTCCAAGTGGTTAGACTTATAGAAAGGTTGGCTCTGATACCTGTATATGGTGAAAATGGATAACAATAATAACAAGATTGAAAGGCTAAGTGAATTCAACCACCAAACCCTAACCTAACAACAACAAAGATCCACCATAACATATGAAGATTACCTAAGACAATGCAAATCAAATGAAATCACAAAGATTATACCATCACATGTCCAATAGGGTTTTGATCTCCATTCTTCCTATCTCCATTGATCTTGCTTGATATATTTGCTCTCAGATTTTATGTGCACAAGAGCTCAACAAAGAACGGAATGTGGTTGCAAGTAGGATCATAGTATAGTCAAGTCCTTAAGATTAGTGATTAGGGTTTGATAATGAAGAAAGCATCTCCTTAAATAGAAGACACTATATGAAATGGAGGGATAAGATTGAGAGGTGTAAAAAGGAGGTTAGCTATGATTAGAGGGTAGGTAGAAGAAATAATAAAATAATGAAAGAGGTAGGTAGTGTAGGATTTAAGAGATGAATGACATGTGTCATGTGTAGAAAAAGGCTAATGAATTAATTAAATAAATAAAGATTTATTTAATTAATAGAAGAATTAGGCTTAGATAATTAAATAAATTTTTATTTAATTAGACATGAAAATTTTGGGTGTCTACAATACCAATTGATGAATACTAAGAGGGGGGGTGAATTAGTATACAAAAAATTACTGAACTCAAACACTTTACCAGTCTAGCAGTAAACCAGTATAACAGTTTAACTAACAAACTGGTTAACACATGCAAACCAAACAAGAACTAAGACATTCACCCATAGGAGCACAATCACCATAACACATGAGATTTTGATGTGGAAACCCAAATGGGAAAAACCATGGTGAGATGAAACTCACAAGTAACTATCTACATAATAGTAACCAGACCGGTTAAGGTTGTACAATGTTCTTTACCAGAACAGATCCTATTAGGAATCTCAATCTTTGTTAGGAGATAAGTCCGATTAAAGACTACCTTGTTAGAGGATTTTATATCCACAGATGTGAATCACCTTGTTAGAGGATTTACAAAGGCTTTTTTAGGCCTACCCGGTTAAGGGTTTCTAACTTGTCAAAGATGTGAGTAATCAACAAGTGAATGATCTAGCAAATAGCACAATGGGTCGGTGCACAAATACCACAACATTCATGTATTGTGGATTTTTAGTGAGCTTTGTGAGGTTCTTGTCAATATTTGCAAGGTAGTGAAAAGGAATACATCCTTGGAGTTGAGGCAAGTGGGGTTTAAATCTATGCTTGGTTTGAGGGTAGAGATTTCAAGATTTTGATGGTGTAGCAATTGAAATGGAGACAATTTTTTCTCTTGTAACAACAAATCAACAATTAGCTTTAATCATAGCGATATCAAAAGAAAGAATGTGAAATGTATTCAAAATTGAGGATCCAAAATTCTTGTAGATGATGGACTTCTTGTTGGGGAAGGAATTTATGGAATCCGAATTCTAGTATTCAACCAATGCTGAATTGGTTTCTATGTTCTTCGATGACATAAGGACGAAGGAGGATGTCAAGTGAGTAGTGAGGGAATGTGTTAGGGAGGAATGAAAATTTGGAAGGGAAATATTCATGACCATTGTTAGGCTAGGGGAAGATTCATGTCCACAAGTGGTGAATGGATTCACTCTGCAAAGTTTATGCCACCTTTGAGACCCTTTCTAATTTGAGGGGCGGACATGGTCTGAGAATCTCACTACGAGGAGGCACACGTGGGCTGCAAATACATCAAGAATTATCTGAGAAGTAGAGAGAAGATGGTGGAGATGTTAGGACTAGAGGAGCTGAAAAAGATAAAGAAAAATAGTTCTTTCAAGAAGGGGGACTTCTGGCTAAGCTGTAATAAGCTAGTGATATGAAAGTATACAAAAAGTTTGTTATCTTTTCACATTACTAAGTTTTAGTTTGATAGGGAGTTTTTATAATGTATTAGTGACAAGAAGTCGAATATGGTTCGTATGTATGTTTTTATGATCAGTTCTTGTTAAGGTGGAAGAAATATTTAACTAAATATGTTACATGGGGTTTTGAAGAATCAGAAACTGTGAAAGCTATAATTAATTTTGATGATATCAAGATAAATATATACTATTTATTGATTAAAAAAATATAATAATAAAATTAATCTTGAACTCAATTAATTTTTTGTATATATTATTTTAATTATATTTATGTAATATTAATTACAATTGATCTTAATGAAATAAATATTGATAATTATAAAATTATATAATATAAATAATAAAATAAAACTAGGTCTTTTTTTTATACCTAAATAAAAAAATTTAGACTTATGATTAAATGTTATAAAATTATATTGTGTATATTGAAATGATTATTAAGAAAATTATAATTTTCAAAAAGTATCAATAAAATATAGAATGATGTAAAAAAAAACTATACAAAATTATAATTATAAAAAACACATACTTGAATTTTTTTTTAATAGAAATATTTGTTGTGTAATACTTGTAATGAAATAGTTAAATTGTTTATTTGATTTAATTTCAATGGTGTGAATCAAATCCCTATATAATAGTTAATTGATTTTATTATCTATATTTTCAAAAACAAAAACAATTATTAAAATTTATATATATTTATAAGAAAAATCAGTAAAAATTGAAAAAATCTATTTAAAATAGACATTTATTTTTTAAATATAAAGAATTCTAAAACAAGGTCTATAAAATCTATCATTCCTATAAATTTTCTCCTATAACGTGAAATGTTTTCATCTAATCATATTGTAGATAAATAATTTTCTAGTCTAAAAATATAAATCTCAACTTTATAAAAAATAAGCTTATTTTGAAAATGAAAAAAAAGCGGATGGAATACGTCTTTTATGATTAATCTCTCCAGAGTGATTGTGTGCAATCTTTCACTAAACATCTACTTTTTTCTAGCACTATGGAAGGTGTATTCTTAGTTTCCTTCCTTTTCAAAGATGTCATCTTTATTAAAGATCCCCTCTATTTTAGGGGGTAGAAATATTTATGCAAATATCTCCTCCTTTCACCATGCATCCCTCAAAAGGATCCCTTAACACTTTTTGTAAGATATTATTTGTAACCCTATACAATTTATGCCACTTTGTGTGCCCCTACCTTAGTGTAACCCATTTTATCGCTTATCCAAGCCCATTTTTAGCCTTTTTACCTCAAAACTAATGTCATCTAGTCCTTGTCTCAAGTTGAGTGCACTGTATCCTTGGCTTGTTGACATTGTTTTGGGTGGGGAACCCTTGTCCTAGATAGGGGTGCTCTACGTGCTCTATGTGCCCTTGTCCCCCTTATCAGGACCCAAATTTGAGCATGTTGATACCTACTTCCTGCTAGTTGCTTTGGATCAAGATGTGTCAATTTTACCATTAGAGGTTCGCCTAATTGAGAAAATACCTTGAGAACCCTATATAATAGAATTCTTCTATTTATTTTTCACATCTCATCATCAAGAATCACAATCATTCATTATCATCCATCTTTAAGCATCCATTCATAGAGCATCGAGGTAACATTTCATCCCACCATATTTTTCAAGATCTAGACATCATGGAGCATCAAATCACATCAATCATCATACAAGAATGTGTTTATGATAAGGTCATTTATGTCATGTCATGTCATGCTAGTGCATCAATACTTGTGATCACATTCAAAGAGCATTGCATCATCAACCTTCAATCATCTATAGTAGATTTGAGGTATGTTATTCAACATTTTACTCTAGTATTTCAATTCAATTTCAAGGATTAATTCCAATATTTAGGTTGGACTAACGAAAACCCCTTTTCCCAACATCTTTCTCTCTATTGCAAGTGTAGGTTACATGTTCAAGAGATGTAACTATGGAATCAAACAAATGAGACATAGATGATCAGATCCAACTTTTGTAGGTTTGACAAGTGATGAAAGGGCCACTCCAATTTTTTTGATGAAAATTGTAGGGTAGATTCTAAGCATCATTTGTTAGACATAATGTACCACTGAGAGGGGGTGAATCAGTGGTTCTCAACTCTTTTCCTTTTACTACCTAGATGCGCATACCGGTTATGGGATCTAACAAAGTGCAAACTGACCAGTTAGAGGGGAAACAAAAAACACCAATGCAATCACACATAAAGGGACATCTCATAACACTAGCATGTACACTGAGAGGGGAAACCTAAGATGGGAAAAACCTCACTAAGAAATGTTGTTGGAGTCTATTGCTCCAATCCAGCCTCACAATCAAAACAATTACAATGTTTAGGGCACCAACCCAAGGAGCACCAAACCCTAGCTAATTTATGGGCTACAACCCAAATGAGCTACTACCCCTACACTGAGATACAACTCAGTGATCACAAAGATAACTTCAATTACAAAAGTAGTTGTCTTGTTACAAGTGAATCTTGTAACCATTTCATATACCTTGCTTTGCTAGTGAGATACCTTCTCTGCTACACTACTACACTTCTCTTGCTACTATCATCTACTGCTTCATTGTCTATAAACTCTACTAGTTCACCTCTATTCTCCTTCTACTTTGTTGGATCTCCTCCTCACTTCTCTGCTCTTCACCGATACTACACTATGTCAGTCCATTGTCTGCCTTCTCTGCAACTCTCTTCACTTTTTCTTTGCCGGTATAACCACTACTGGTTTTGCACTGCTACTGATTGAACACTTCAACCTGGTTCTCTCTCACACTTAGTCTCTTCTCAAATATTAGTTGAGTTCTTGAGTGATTTGTTCTCACATGCAAAAGTAGCACTCTCTTCTTCTATGCAACAACCCTACTCTTTTTTCTCACATGCAGAAGTAGCACTCTCTTATTCTATGCAACAACCCTACTCTTTTTTCCAGCAACAACCACCTAAGATTTTGGCTTGCATATTTATAGACTGGTTTTCCTACCAAAAACAATTCAAACTTTGGGTGGTTAGGGTTCCTCACTTACCTCAAGGCAAACCAAATCCAATCAGATCTTCTCTGATCTGACCTCTCTGACAACCAACTGTACACCTTCACCATTATCGCACCTTCTTGACCATGCCTTCTATCTTTGCCAATCTACTTTTTACCCTGTCAGCTGATTTCTTGGTCAAACACTAAGACTAATTTTGCTATTTCCTTCATTTGCCTTAATCTCCTCACTCACTCTGAGTTGTCTCTTAGTTGTCCTCTAGACCTCAAGCTACAAACCTTTGCAATGGCCTGCAACATGTCCCATGATTTGTGGGATCTACCATTAATGTTGACCAGCCCTACAACTAACTCATTAGTGTTCATACCATCTACCACTGCATGCAAGTCTGCCACCTTGACTCCATGTGGCATACATGTCAACTAACAGCTAGGTTGGATCTTCATGTTGCTTTAGATAGGATCACTATTGGCATATGATGAAGCGGTGATAATGTATGTTGTCATTGATGTGAATAAGTGTTGATGTCATAAGTGCTCAAGCAAGTGAATCAGTATGCACTGGTATGAAGATTGGAAGCAGTTATGGTCAATTGGGATGGAGTGGACCGATGTTGGGGTTCACTAAGTGTGACTACTAGTTGGTAGTCTCAGTTTATCTCTAGGGTTTCCGGTTTGGCTTGTGTGGTGCAACCGATGATGTTTTGTGATGAGTTAGTTAAGAACAAGGATAAGGATCAAGATGCCACGTCAGTTGTGTGCATGTGAAGGATTTCTTTGAGGATCTTGCGATGAAGATCGAATGCATTAAATGTCTACCTTAGGAATGTGCATTTTTATTAGTGGTATGTGAAAAGCACGTGATGAGTTACTATTTTCCAGATGTGGTGAAGATTGGACGATGCAGAATGACTTGAGATCTATTTTAGACCATTTCATTCTATGTAATGTATTTGACAGCCAGGATTGGACTACTTGTAATTGTAAACCTAAAATATTTAGGGTTTAGGGTTTATGCTACTTACATATTTTTTGTCTATAAGGTCAATGAGTTTTTTTATTGTAGTTGTTGGCAAAAGTTGTGTTTGTGTCCACATGTTGGAGATTTGATACTTTCCAAACTAGAGTGAGGAATCTGCAGAGTGTAATTGTAGAAGAGAGGAAATGAAAAAGGATCTACCTTAGGAAGGAGTGTTGTTATCAGATTGGTATTTTACCTATTGTCTTCTAACCATTTCAACATAAGGTAAATTCTTGACCAGGTAGCTTTAACAAGCTTTGTTGTAAATCCTCTAACTAGGTGGCTCAAGTTCATTGAGCTATTTAAATCCTCCAGTGAGGTAACCTTTAATAGGGTATATAGCCATCCCTTAACTAGGTGATCCTTAACCGGATCGATTCCTAACATGACCTTATTGTAAAGTCTTTAACCAGACTAGGCTCCTAACAAAGCGGACTTCAAAAGAGTTCACAAACAAACATTTGGGTATTCATCCCCATCGTGGTTTTTCCCATTTGGGTTTCCATGTGAAAAATTTGTGTTATGGGTTGTTAGTTTTTCATGTGATGATTGTGTGATTTTGCTTAAGTTAGATATGCATGCAGTGTTAAATGGTTGTGGTATTATTGATACAACTCATTCTTGATTATATTGGTGAATAGACATCAAGATTTGAGATCTGTTGAATGTTGTCTGAAGTATTTTTGTTTAACTAGTATTGCTATGGTTAAGTATAGTGGTGAAGACAACTAGTTATCTATGTTTTTGATTTGTCAAAGTGTGAGAGAAAGTTTTTGTGTGTACTGATTCACCCCCCTTCTCGATACTAGTTAGGACCTTAGTAGTTCATCATTATTCATCAATTGGTATCAGAGCACATTTAGGTCCTTGGTGATATAAGCTTAACTGCTTGAGGCAAAAGATCCTGCTTTAATGATGAAGAGGGAAGGTCCTAAGTTCAATAGGGATAACTTTAAAATATGGAAGGACAAAAAAAAGATATATATCAAGAGTTTGGGTGCACAACACTGGAACTCTGTTGTGAATGCCTATGTAATCCCCTCTAGAATTCTAACCTATGATAAAAAAAGAGAGATACAAGAAAATGGGAAAGTCATGGAAGCCCTTATTAGTAGCTTGTCTAATGTAGAGTTCATTGATGTACAAGATAAGGACAATCAAAAAAAAGTGTGGGACAAACTGGAATCCATTTATGGCGGTGATGAACATGTCAAGCAAGCTAAGGAAGAAAGCCTTAGAGGAAAGTTTGAAGATATGAGGATGGTTGAAGGAGAGACCATTTAGTAGTATGGCATAAGAATCAAGATAGTGGTTGGAGAAATCAAGAGCATTGGTGGAACAATTGATGATGCCACTATTGTCAGTAAAGTTTTGAGATCACTTTTACCGGTCTATGCAATCAGGGTTGTCGCTATTCAAGAGCTAAGGTCTATTGACAAAACCAAGGTATCCTTAGACTCTATTATTGCAACATTGACTGCATATGAATTGAATGGCTATGATGGTAGTGTTTAGAAGATTGAGTCAACTTTTAAAGCGTCTTCTTCCTCTGCACTAACCAAAAAAGGAAAAGAGGTCAGTACCAGTTATGAATCCAGGCTAAGCAGAGATATGAATGATGAGGATATTCTGATGGAGTTTGAAGCTCTTCTTGCCAAGAGACTTCCAAAAGGCACCAGAAAATATAGAGGTAAGCTTCCTTTGAAGTATTTTTCTTGCAATAAGATAAGACATATAGCTATTAACTATCCAAACAATGACAATAAGGATAAACCAGAGAAGTTTAGGAAGTATAAAGGAGTAGGTAGGAGAAATTTTCTTTTTGCAATGGATGAAGGTGTTAGCGATGAGGAATCTGAGGATGAAGAGAATGAGGACATAGTGTTTTTGGTTATCAAGGAAGAGTTGTCTGAGCAAAAATCCCTTGTCTCACAAGTTGACAACTCTAATGAGTGGATCATTGATAGCGGGTGTTCTCATCACATGACCGGTGACTGAAGAAAGTTTATAACTCTTGAAGAATATAATGGTGGTGTTGTCCAGTTTGGTAATAATGTACCTTGCATGGTGAAAGGAAAAGGATCCATCTCACTAAATAGAAAGAGAAGTACATATGATATCTACTGAGTGGAAGACCTTAAGCACAACCTTTTGAGTTTCTCAGCTCAATGACAAAGGACTCATTCTAAAGTTCAAAGGTGGAGTCTGTAGAATAATTGGAAAGAGTGGTGAACTTATTCCCACTAGTAAGAAGACTAAAGGAAACTTGTTTCAGCTGAATGCCAAGATTAGTCAGTGCTTGATGGCAAAATTTTATGATAGTTGGATATGACATAGGAGACTTTTTCATATAAATTCTAACAATATTGTAAAGGCTAGTAAGATCAAGTTAGTAAGAGGATTGCCTTTGCTGAACAAAATAGAGAATGCCTTGTGCAAAGAATGCCAACTTTGGAAGATGTCTTCCTCAACATTCAAAGGTACGTCCTTTTCAGCAGAGAACTTACTTGATCTAGTGCACACCAATCTGCATGGTCTGATGAAAACTATAAGTATTCAAGGAGATCAGTACTTCATGATTCTTATCGATGATTGCTCAAGAATGATGTGGGTCACATTCTTGAAAGACAAATCTAAGGTATTTGGAAAGTTCAAAGCCTTTAGGGAATTGGTGGAGAAGGAGAGCTGTAGAAGAATAAAATGCCTAAGGACTGATCAGGGAGGTGAATTTACTTCTGATGAATTCAATAAGTACTATGAGGAGAATGAGATTAAGAGACAATTTTCTGCCCCAAGGACCCCACATTAGAATGACATAGCAAAAAGAAACAACAAAATTGTAGTTGAAGTGGCTAGAACTATGTTGATCCAAGGAAATGTCGCTCACACATTTTGGAAGGAAGCAGTGAGCACTATAGTCTATACCATTAATTGAGTACTCATCAAGAAAGGTAAAGACAAAACCCCCTATGAGTACTGGAATGGGAGAACTCCCAATGTGAGTTATTTCAAAGTGTTTGGGAGTAAATGCTGTATCATGAGAGGTGATCACTTGAGTAAGTTTGATGCTAAGTGTGATGAAGGAATATTTATGGGATATTCCACTAAAAGCAAAGCTCTCAAGTGCTACAACAGGAGGACTCAGAAGATTGTTGAGAGTGTCAATGTCAGGGTTGATGAATCCCCTGAGAAGCCTGAGGAAATCTATAGAAAGGAAACGAAAGATGAACTAGGTTTAGCCTTCTGGGAACTGGTTAAGAAAGAAACAAGTGACAAACACTACAAAGACCTCAATGTTTTTGTACTAGTAGAATCTTTAGTAGGTGAAGAAGAAGATGAAGTAGAAAAAGAAGAGGAAAAGCAAGCTAAACCAACTATGGTCATTCCTAGGTATGTAAGAATGCATCATGATCCAAAGAAAACCATAGGAGACAATGATGCAGGAATACTTACAAGGAGAAAGGTGAAAGAAAATTCTTGCATGATTTAAGAATTTGAGCCTAAGACAGCTCGAGAGGCACTTACCAATGAAGATTGGATAAAGGCAATGGAAGAGGAGTTGGACCAGATAGAGAAGAATGCAACGTGGTCCTTGGTACCCAGACCAGAACACATGAATGTCATAGGTACCAAATGGGTCTTCAAGAATAAGCTAAATGAAGAAGGTGCAATGGTAAGGAATAAGGCAAGACTTGTATGCAAGGGATATGCTCAGGAAGAAGGAGAAGACTATGGAGAAACCTTTGCCCCAGTGGCTAGACTGGAAGGTGTCTAAATGCTACTTAGATTTGTAGCATTCAAGGGATTTAAGGTATACTAGATGGATGTGAAGTCTTCCTTCTTGAATGGAATCCTAGAGGAAGAAGTGTATATTGAGCAACCAGATGGGTTTTCTTTGTCAGAAGATAGTGACATGGTGTACAGATCACATAAGGCCCTATATGGATTGAAACAGGCACCAAGGGCATGGTATGAATGGTTACACTCTCATCTCATGAAGATATGATTTCAGAGAACAAGTGAGGACAACAACTTCTACCTGAAATCTAAAGGTGATCAGATTCTGATATGTGAAGTATTTATAGATGATATTATTTTCAGTAGAGATGATGATATGAGTCATGCATTTGTAGATGTGATGAAAAAGGAGTTTGATATATCTTTGATTGGAGAGACAAATTTTTTCACTCATCTATAGATTCAACAGATGAAAGAGGGTATCTTCATTACCTAGTCCAAGTATATCAAAGAGGTATTGAAGACCTTTGTCATGGAGGAGAGAAAACTGGTTGGAACGCTGATGGTGACTAGCTACAAATTAACAAAGGAGGATGATACAATGTTGGTGGATGAGAAGGAGTACTGGTCAATGATCAGTAAGTTGCACTATGTGGTGTACAAAAAACAAGATATTACTCATGCAGTGGGGATAGTGGCTCATTTTCAGAAGAGTCCAAGAGAATCCCACTTGGTAGCAGTAAAGACGATTCTTAGATACCTAAAAGGGATAGTTGATTATGGATTGTGGTATCCATACAATGGCAACTTTGATCTCAAAGTGCTTACCGATGCAAATTGGGTAGGTAATGAGGATGATCGGAAGAGCACAACCAAGGAAGCAAGACAAGTCTCATGGATGAGCAAGAAGCAAAGCTGTATTTCCTAGTCTACAGCTGAAGCAGAGTATGTGGTAGCATTTATGAACTACACTTAGGCAATTTGGATGAAGCGTGTACTAGATGGCTTTAAAGTGACTATATCTGAACTGGTGAGTATTTTATGTGATAATACTATTGCAATAAATATTTCCAAAAATCTAGTATTGCATGCTAGGACCAAGCATATTGAGCTCAAGTACCACTTCTTGAGAGAAAAGGTTCAAAATAAAGGGGTTGTATTAGAACATGTTTATAGTAAGGAGTAGCTAGCAAACATATTCACTAAGCCCTTACTAAAGACTACATTTACCTATTTGAGAGGTGAATTAGGGGTTCTGCCCCTTCATGAAGTAAACTAAAGTTGTGTGCTCCACATCAGTCAGGTACTACTGTGTCAGACCTTACAGGATTGATGTGTTGAAGGATGCTACTCCATAGGGGGAGCAACATAGTGGAGCTTATAAGCTTGTGCCTCCACTTTGGCATTGTTGTCAAAGGGGGAGAAGATATCTCATGATGAAGACATGGGGGAAGAGGATATATGACTGAGTGCACACTGACCAGTCCAAGTGGTGGTGGTGATCTTTTTGAATTGAACCAGTATATGTAATTGAGCATGGTGTAGATACTGAGCAATGATACATTAAGTATTACCATCAATGCCAAAGCGGGAGATTGTTGGCATATGATGAAGTGGTGATAATGTATGTTGTCATTGATGTCAATAAGTGTTGATTTTCATAAGTGCTCAAGAAGGTGAACCAGTATGCAATGGTATGAAGATTGGAAGTGGTTATGGTCAACAGGGATGGATTGGATAGGTGTCGGGGTTCACTAAGTGTGACTACCAGTTGGTAGTCGCAGTTCAGCTCTAGGGTTTCCAGTTTAGCTTCTATGGTGCAACTGATGATGTTTTGTGATGAGTTAGTTAAGAACAAGGATAAGGATCAAGATTCCATGATATTTGTGTGCACGTGAAGGATTTCTTTGATGATCTTGTGGTGAAGATTGAATGCATTAAATGTCTACCTCGGGAATGTGCATTTTTCTTAGTGGTATGTGAAAAGCGAATGAGGGGTTACTATTTTCCAGATGCAGTGAAGATTAGATGATGCAAAATGATTTGAGATCTATTTTAGATCATTTCATTCTATGTAATTTATTTGACGGTCAGGATTGGACCACTTGTAATTGTAAACCTAAAATGTTTAGGGTTTAGGGTTTATGCTATCGACCTAATTGTTGTCTATAAGGTGGATGAGTTTTGTTATTGTAGTTGTTGGAAAAAGTTGTGTTTGTGTCCGCATGTTAGAGATTTGATACTTTCCAAACTAGAGTGTGGAATCTATAGAATGTGATTACAGAAGAGAGGAACTGAAAAGGATTTTCCTTAGCAAGGAGTGCTATTATTAGATTGGTGTTTGACATGTTGTCTTCTAACCATTTCAACAGAAGGTAAATCCCTTGACTAGGTAGCTTTAACAGGATTTGTTGTAAATCCTCTAACCAAGTGGCTCAAGTTCATTGAGTTATTTAAATCGTCCAGTGAGGTAAACTTTAATAGGGTATATAGCCATCCATTAATCGGGTGATCCTTAACCAGATTGGTTCCTAACAAGACCTTATTGTAAATTCTTTAACCAGACTAGGCTCCTAATAGAGGGAACTTCAAAAGAGTTTACAAACAAACTTGTGGGTATTCATCCCCACTGTGATTTTTCCCATTTGGGTTTCCACATGAAAAATTTATGTGTTATGGGTTGTGAGTTTTTCATGTGATGATTGTGTGATTCTGATTAAGTTAGATATGCATGTAGTGTTAAATGGTTGTGGTATTATTGATACAACTCATGCATGATTATATTGGTGAAATAGCTACCAAGATTTGAGATCTGTTGAATGTTGTCTGAAGTATTTCTGTTTAACTGGTATTGCTATGGTTAAGTACAGTGGTGAAGACAACTGGTTATTTATGTTTTTGATTTGTCAAAGTGTCAGAGCAAGTTTTTGTGTGTACTGATTCACCCCCCCCTCTCAGTACAGGTTAGGAGCTTAGTAGTTCATCATTATGCATCAATCACCAACCAGACACTCTACCGGTTCCTCTTTTCTATCAGTTTACTAACCCTACCACTATCTTACACTGTACAGGTTAACTCCTCATGTCTGTACTATGTTGTGATGGTATGATGAAAGAATAAGTATCTGATAGATTACTGAGAGGGGGGGGGGGGGTGAATCAGTAAACTAAAAAACTAATTCAAACTTCCCAATCTCAAATTCAAACTCACAAAGTAAACTTTCACTGTCAAGACCAATACTCATAAGGATACTCAACATCAACTGGTTAATTGTTATGACAACTTAACAGTAAACAACTTCAATCTTGTAAATAAAATGTTTAATAATATCTCAACATACTTCATCTCTCAATGCTTCTAGTTATCATACCTTATCAGAAATTAATCAAATCAAAAAATAAGATCATAACCACAAATCATTCACCACTTGATATAAATGTTTATAAGTGGAAAAACCAAATAGGTAAAAATCACAGTGAGATGACACTCACAAGATAGCTATCTGAACTCTTCTGAACTTCGCCCTATTAGGAGCCAAGCATGTTAAAGATTTTACAATAAGTCCTGTTAAGAACTGATTCTGTTAGGAATCACCTAGTTAAGGTATTTACAAAATGCCTTGATGAAAAGAAAAATACCATGTTAGGAGTAACCTCAGTAGAGGGTTTGAGAATCCAAGCTAATGGACCATCTTGTTAGAGGATTTAATAAGTAACCAAGCTTGTTAGAGCTTACTCGGTTAAGGTATTTCAATTTTGCTATAATTGTTAGAAAACAACAGGTTTTTTTGATCTGTCTGAATAGCACTACATTTGCTTGATCAGATCCTTTTAAGCTTCAATCTACCTTTACTCAAACTACAAATCCATTCTCCGGTTAGGCAACTACACATTCAACTAGTTTTTGCCAATCTTTCCAACACTTTTACAAACATCATCGACCTTAAATACAAATCAATTAAGTCGGTAACACAACAAAAACCTAATTCTATCATAGAGATTATAAACAAGTCAGTTCAATCTTGACCATTAGAAATCATAACAATCTCTTCATATTCTTCAAGAAAATTCTAACCGCTCTATGATCACCACTTCATCGGACTTTGTAACTCATCACGTGCTATACATTAGATTAAATCCACTTTTCTCATTCACTAGACAACAAACAAATGCACCAAAACAATCTGAACTTATCCTCATACAATGATCACAGGTGTCTCCATCATTACCGCTTATCATTAGATCTTAAACCAACAAACTTGATTTGTTAGGGTTTACCAGTTACATTGCATAGAAAAGGGTTTAACCTTATACACTAGTTTACTGGTTCAATTCACAAACTTAACATACCACTTTACAACATCTTCCACAAATCTCTTCCTACTGGTTACAAGCCAATATAAATAATAACAACAATATCAACAATATCCTAAATACCATTACCGGTTCAATTGACATCAATGACAACATAACATATCATTAATGCAATCTTTATGCAAATGCCAACATGCTGAACTACCAATGGAACTCCTTAACCGGTCATTAGACATGTCTATCCAAAGCATGCTCATTTTCATCAAGTAGGGAGTCTTCTTCATCTGCACCTTATCCATATTACTAGTGACCATTCATACCAGTACAACCTCTTGATGACACTGTGTCATCAACCTTCAACGAACTCCATCTTCAATCCAATCCTTCTACTTTGATCAGATCTGACCATATCTCAGCTAGTTTGTCAAGTTGACAAACCCATCACTCTTCACTTGTACCGACATCTCACCATGCCTTCTCAATTGGTCTAGTGCATATCCCTGATTTCATGCACTTGATGCACACAATGCATAATAGGAGATAAGCTCCATTCATCGGTGGAGTGACACCTTGTCTTCTGCATCCTGCAATGTACTCATGTGACTTTCTTGTTTGTGCAACATATCTTCAAATAGGCACATGTGATCTGGTGTTGGCACTTTCACTATCAGTAATCTCTTCCCATAGTGACTACATCATCTAGTGGGAGTCCAACTATTCAACAACCTCACAACATACCTATGATTTGTTCATTCTTCTCCTCCGGTGTTGATATGATTCATGTAAAATTATACCTCTTCATCACAAACAATAGCTCAAGCACTTTGGTCATCCAGCTTATACACCGGTCAGGAGCTTTGTAGGATGAAAACCACTCACTTGGTTGATCTGACTTCTCCATATCAACACATCAAATACCAGTTGGCATCCTTTCCTTATAGGGGATACACTGTACCAGTAGCCTATCTACCTCATCCACACAAGTCATGCATCTCAACCTGTACTCCTGCATGATAGTGTTGCACATTCATCTCTCATACTGGTAGTCATCCCATACCAGTTGATATCAATGACAACCCAATGCCAACATCATTTTGAGTCCAAAAAAGTTTCTTTGTTCACATCCAATATTCTAACAATAGGTTCGTCTCAAGATCCTTGTCCCACATTTTAAAGCTCAAATTCTAGTCATAGGTTATATTAATTTTATTCATTCCAAATCTATATTTGTATCCATATTAAGTCTGCAACTATCTATCTATGTTGATTCATGTCAATTTTCTATCTTTAGCCCTAGATCTAGCATTCACTTTACATGTTTGTAGTATCTACTTCAACTCAAATAAAGAGAGATGCAATTCAATGAACATTCAACCCTTTTTCATATAATTGAGGTTGAATCTATTGATTCCATCTCTCCTTAATATAATGTTACTTGGAAATAGGTCATTTATGTTGGTATTTGATTGAAGATTGCATTGATGAACAATTGTGTTTTCATTGATGTCAATTGTAACCAGCAATAATGTTGTTATGATGTTGTTTTTCAATTGGTAGGTGAGCTAGTGAAGGAAACTAGTATTACTTAAGAAGCAGTAAGATCAATTGGTAAACCTACTTGTTGATGTACTAAACCCTAACTGATGGAGCTTGGTAAATTAGTTGTATTGGTTTATGATCAAATTGTGAATGGTAATGATTATGCCACGTATGCATGTTGTATGTGAAGAGTTTCAAATGGTTTTTAGCACATAGAGATAATGCTTTTATCTTGGGAATGAGTGAGTACATTGCATGAAGAGGAAACCATGTGATGAGTTACTAGAATTGATGGAGCAGTGATCAAGGAGCAGTTGAGGTTGTCTTGAATAATGTGCAATGATTGCTATGAAATCAAACAGTCATAATTGAACCAGTTTGTTTGTAGTCTCTATGAGATCATAGGTATGTGATGTGTTAACGACCTATTGTTTTTCTTATAAGGTCGATGAGTTGTTTTGGTGTAGTGTTGGAAATTTTTCTTATGTGTTAGTGCGATTGATTTCCGAACCAGAAGGTGTATCTGTAGTATATGTGAAGGAAGATAGGAACATGAAAATGATCTAGTCAAGCAGAGTAGTGCTATTTACCAGATCAACAAACCCCCATTGTTCTCTAACAATTACAACACTAAAATCCCTTAACCAGGTAAGCTTTAATAGGCTTAGCGATATCTAAATCCTCTAACCAAGTGATCCATTATCTTGGATTTCAAATCCTCTACCGAGGTTAATCCTAACAAGGTATTGCTTCTAACAAGTCAATCCCTTAACTGGGCAGTCCGTAACATGATCTATTCCTAACATGACTTTTTGTAAAGATTTAACATGCTTGGCTCCTAACAGGGTGAACTTCAGAAGAGTTCAGAATACTTGTGGGTATTCATCCCCACCATGGTTTTTTCCCATTTGGATTTCCACATCAAAAATTATTGTGTCAAGTGGTGAATGGTTTTTGTGGTTATGTTTGCTATGGTTAATTTGCTTAGTTGTTAAATCCACTTAGATATGATAAGATGATTGATAGTAATCTGAAATGTTCTTTTAATATTGTTAGTAAAGTATTTTGATGTATTGGTTAAATGGTTTGAGAATTTAAAAGTTGTTATACTATTATTCTATTATGATAGTCAACCGTTATACTTGACAGTTCTATTATAGTTTGTAGTTCAGTGTTTGAACCAGTTATTGACTTGTGAGATTGTTTTTGAGTTCTGTGGAAATTTTGTCGGTTTTTTATCTACTGATTCACTCCCCCCTGCTCTTAGTAATTATTTGGATCCTCATTGATTCATCATACCATCAATTTAATTTTTTGCATAGCTAAGCTTGTGAATACTTTTTGCACATCAAATGTTACAACAAGGTAAAAAAAAGTTATAAAAATATGTTGACGAAAATTTAAAGACATAAATGAACAACTTTCATTTATATTTTTTCAAAATAACTATACACAAGTAAAAAATGCACATGAGACATAGGCATATGTTGGAAACTTTTATGAAACAAACACACAAGTAAAGGAAATTATCCATTATATTTTTAGAAAAATGCATCCAGTTTTTTAATAAGAGTCTCTTTTCAAGCATCTCAATTTAAAAACTATAGCATAAAATATTTATCCATGTCTATAACACTTTAAGGAACTTATAATCTAACCATATAAGCCTTATTTTGTATATACAAGAAAGTATATATAGTCATCATGAAGTTATATAGGAATTATAATCATCTTAGTTGTCAAATTTCCATATAAAATATTAATATACAACCAAAAATATGGTTGTATCATGACAAACATCCTACACATTATATCAAACATATATTTTTATATGGATAATCAACACATATAAGAAGTTGTTGCTAACACTTAGTCCAAATTTATTGACCATCTTCACTAAAACTATGTACATGTACTCTATTACTATAACCAAACATTACCCATGATTTGAGATACTAGAAAAAATACTTGATTGCTCACAAATTCATGTGGAACCTCTAAGTTACTTGCACCCTCATATACATTCTAGTAACTCAAAAAATTATATTGTAGTAAGTCGTCAAAATAACTTGTAGTTACAAGAATAATTTTGCACTTGAGCAGACAAGCCTCCATGCTAAAATATAACTTATAACTCATTACAACTTATCACATCTCAGTATGCCTAATATGAACTTGTAAGACTTGTTAATTGGGTTTTTATCAAAGAGGTGAATATTTAAACAAACAAGGTTTAAATAAAGGTGTCTAAATATGGCATTCTTTAACCAAATGCAAAAAATAATTAACTAGGGAGTAGATAGAGGTGTGACCCAATCAATATCATTAGAAGTTTAATAGACTTGTATTCCTATATTGCTCAATCCATAAGAAATGATTGATAGACACTTATTAGTTATGGGGACATACCAAAATGATTACCTCCTAAAATAGATCACAATCAAATAACTCATCTAGTACTAAAATTTCCTTCAACCATTCATCAATTCTTCTTTGAAGGCACACCAAAGGGCTAGAGTAGTGGACGAACAAATTCATAACTAGTGAGAAGTATTCTCTATCCTCAAGGAGAACATGACAATAACATAAAAAAATTAAAGCAATGAGTTAATCAAAATATAATTTCAATGCAAATAGAGTAACTAAAACTTGATGAGGATGGTAAAATCATTTAGAACTTAAACAGATTCTTCAAAAATGCACTGAGAGGCTGTAGACATGGACAACTATACAGTATTTGATCAAGCAAAATAATTTGGTGAGTAATAATAATGCATGGGAAGATATCACATTCATGTAGAACTATATAATGACTATCAAAATTGGAAACTATGCTAATTTAAAGGGGAGGGGCATTCTACACACTGAACTTATAGCATGCATGATGATATGTGTAGCTAACTGATGTAGGAGCAGCCCCAGTTCATAGCAATCTTGCATCAACCAAAAAAAATTTCTTTTTGTTTTGCTTTCTATTTGCAGTTTTAGCTTTTCTTTCTATGTGTCCCGGTTTTGGTTCACCAGATCCTGTGGAGTTGGATTCTACTTGAAGACTTGATCATCTTTCTTGTTTCTATACCACATCAAATTTGGATCATTTTTCAGCAAGATTTTTCTATTGATTTCCTTGACAGTTTCATGTTACTGGTTGACAGTTATGTTACCAGTTGCCTAGACCTAGTTTGGTGATCTAATAGAACCCCTTCCAAAGCTTGTGGAGATTTGGGAATTGATTCCAATGTTCCTTGGTGTGTGGCTGACCCTTTCCCATGATCTACATTTCATCATTTGGATTTTCACAGAGGAATCTCCTAGCAGAGGCCAACCTTGTTTATTTTAAATGTTAGGCCATGTTCTTCAAGTTTTGATCCCTTTTAGGCTGATTGGATCCTTTGGATTGATATATATATATATAATTGTAGTTGCACATTAGAATATAATTAATAAAATAATCAAGTAGCTAGACTATGCATAGAATATAGATCTTAAGATTCAAGGTTTTGGTTGTGACCTATTTTGTATGTTATACTAGGCTTGTGAGTCGGTATGCTGTAATTTAGTTGCTACTGGTTGGATGTAATCATTTTTTATGGAATAAAACAATCTGCTCTACATTGCCTCCATCGTATCTTTATGTTTCATCTTGCTGACTAGTCTAGATTGATCTCTTTGATGTCCCTCCTCATCGGTGACTGCTTCAAGTGGTATCAGAACGAAGTTTCATTTTGGAGGTTGCGTGTCCTAAAATTGTTGTTGTAGGGTTGCAGATCATGGATCTGACCTGTAGCTGCAAAAGACTGGCATGAACGATGGTGCAAAGAGGAGCTAGGAATGGTGAGGTGCATGGGACTATAGACCCTATTGTGATGGATATGTTGCAGGGTATAGCAGCCCAGTTGGAAGCTGTGGAGATATTCCAAAGAAGAGGTCGACATATTGAAGATGTAAGTGAAGATGAAGAAGAAGAATCCCTAGCAGAACAAGAAAACGCACCGGTGGTTGATCCAGATGAGGAAAGGTTTTTGAGGGTTTTGAGTAGGGTGAATACTAAACCTCATTGTACCCCACTAAAATATGATGGGAACTTAGATTCGGATGAATTGATGGATTGGATCTCAGAGATGGAGAAGTATTTTTATTTTGAAAACACTACAAAAGAGAGGAAGGTGAAATATGTCTGTACCTAGTTGAAAGGTCATGCATCTCTTTGGTGGGAGCATTTGCAAGTTGATAGATAAAGGAGAGGTAAAGAGAAGATTAAGACATGGGATTAGATGATTGCTAAGTTCAAGTCAAAGTTTTTTCCAGCTGATTATAAAGTGAATCTATTTTAGAAGTTGTAG
This sequence comes from Cryptomeria japonica, assembly GCF_030272615.1. NCBI lineage: Eukaryota > Viridiplantae > Streptophyta > Pinopsida > Cupressales > Cupressaceae > Cryptomeria > Cryptomeria japonica. The sequence goes on from NC_081408.1 coordinate 645,523,479, forward strand.
AATTTGAGATAGAAGGAATCTAGTGTGAAGGAGTACACTGAAGAATTCTACAATTTGAATATGAGATTTGTACATGTTGATGATGAAGTTGAACAAGTTACAAGATATTTAATGGATTACAGATGTCTATACAAGATGAACTTAGTTTGATCAAATTGGATAGTGTAGAAGAGGCTTACTAGTATGCCCTAAAGGTAGAAGAGAAGTTAAATAAAAGACATGAGCAAATGTAGAGAGGCAGAGGTGGAAGGTTTACTAGAGGAAGATTTCAAGGAGTAAGAGGATGTATAGATCAAAATAACGAAAGGAAAGTGAAAAAAGAAGGTAATTCATACTGAAAGGATGATAGAAATTTATATCAAAGGAGAGAACTGGATGGCTACCGGACTGAGAATTCTAGAAGACAAGACAAGAGAACATTTAGAGGAACCTACTTTAAGCATGGAGGAGAAGGAAATCATACATTCAAGTGTAAGAAGATAGAAAATACTGAAAGAGTAGCAGTGATGAAAGAAAACCCCACCGGATTAGACAACACACAATTACATTCAAGGCTGATTTCAGATGGCCTATCATTGGAATTTTGACTATGTTTTATCATACTGCTGACAAATGATACCATCAAAAACTCATCGTCAGACATTCCAACAATTCCATTTAATGTTAGAATTATGATGACATCCTAAATGCTTCCGACGACATCCATGATTGCTCCTCCAACCAAAAATATCATCGAATGGAGATCGAAATTCTGATTCTCACCACAAATATGCATCGACTATGACTACGACAACTGTCTGACAAGAAAGTTCCATCAAATATACAAAATCCTCATCGGATGTTTCTTCAATTAGTGTCAGAATTCTGATGCTAGCTAGAAAATTTGCACTGATCAAGAACCAGTAATTGAATCTGAGCACAATATAGCATCTGACAAGAAGAAGGAAACCAAACTGATATGGATTGAGAAAGAAAAGGAAAGTGCAGAATCAAGTCTCACAGTACAGACTACCTTACATGCTGAAAGGAAAAATCTATGGGTTGTAGATAGTGGTTTCTTGAACCACATCACTAGTGACAAAAGGAAATTCATTAAACTTGAAGACTAGAATGGTGGTTCAGTAAGGTTTGGAGACAACTCTTCCATCAAAATAAAGGGAAAACGAACTCTAAGTATTGATGGAAAATTGAAGGCACATGATGTATATTATGTGGAAGGCCTTAAGAATAATCTACTGAGTGTGAGTCAAATGTGTGACAAAGGTTACAAATTCACCATTGACTCAATCGGTTGCTAGATAAAGAAAGATAGTATTGGTCAAGTTGTGGTAGAAGGAAAGAGAATAGATGGAAATGTTTATAATCTAAAGGAATGTTATGAGTCCCAATGTATGTTAGGACAAGTAGATGAAAGTTGGCTATGGTACCGAATATTAGGTCACATAAACTTTGATAACCTAGTTGCAGTAAGCAGAAATGGGTGTGTGAGGAATATTCCACCCATCATCAAACTGGTAAGCACATTTTGTGATGAATGTGTAAAAGGTAAGAAAACTAAAGTGAGCTTCAGGACAAAAGAGCACAACACCTCAAGACCACTTGAAATTGTGCATACGGATATGTGTGGTCCAACTAGGACAAGATCACTTGCAGGTGAAAGATACTTTATGCTCTTCATTGATGATTACTCAAGAATGACATGGGTCACCTTCTTGGAATATAAATAACAAGAATTTGAGAGATTCAAGATCTTTAGGAAGATGGTGGAAAAAGAAAGTGGGTGCAGGTTAAAATGCCTAAGATCAGACCAGGGTGGAGAGTTTACTTCAAATGAATTTGAAGATTATTATGAAAAGCATGGAATTAGAAGGCAATACTCATCTCCTAGGACACCACAACAAAATGGTGTGGTAGAAAGGAAGAACAAGACAATCAAGGAGATGGCCAGAACCATGTTAAATGAGGCTAGTCCGCCAGACACATATTGGAAGGAAGTTGCTCATACTACTGCATATACTTTGAACTGGGTTCAATTAAGAACAAACATCAGAATGAAACCTTATGAGTTGTCATATGACTGGAAGCCATCAGTCAAATACTTCAAAGTATTTGGAAGAAAATGTTTTATCAAGAAAGATATGGATAGTCTAGGAATTTTTGACTCCAGGAGTGATGAAGGAATCTTCCTTGGTTACTCATCTAACATCAAGGTCTACAAATGCTACAACAAAAGACTAAGAAGAGTCATTGAGAGTGTGCATGTAAAAGTTGATGAGGATATGCACAAAGGATGTCAAACACAGATTAATCGGTATGATAACTATGGTGATGAAGATGATGAAGCTCAGTTAGACATTGAACTAGAGGAAGCATCCAAGAAGGCCCCCAAGCAGTATGTATAGTTGAATCACCTGAAAGAGAAAATTCTGGGAGATAAGAGTGACAGTGTACAGACTAGAAGAAGACTTGCTTGTAATGATGAACAAGTCAACCTCTTCCTCATGACTGAAGTTGAACCCAAAACATTCGATGAAACCAACAAAAGAAAAGAATGGATGGATGTCATGGAAGAAGAACTACAACAAATTGAGAAGAGAAAGACTTGGGAATTAGTCCCTAGACCGGAAGACAAGAACATCATTGGCACAAAATGGGTCTATCAGAATAAGATGAATGAAGAAGGTAAGATTGTTAGGCATAAAGCTAGACTAGTGTGCAAAGGATACTCTCAGGTAGAGGGGATTGACTTTGAAGAACATTTGCACTGGTAGCTAGATTAGAAGCAATTAGAATGTTTCTAGCCTTCTCTGCCTACAAGGATTATAAAGTATACCAAATGGATGTAAAATTTGTCTTCCTAAATGGAAATTTGGAAGAAGAAGTGTACATGGAGCAACCGGAAGGGTTTCTGCTACATGGTGATGAGACATTTGTGTGCCAGTTGAAGAAGGCCTTGTATGATCTAAAGAAAGCTCGTAGAGCATGACATTCAAGATTAGATCAATACCTGAAGGAGAAAGGATTCAGAAAGGGAAGTGTTGATAGTAATTTGTACATAAAGAAAGATGGGAACCACATGATCATTATGGTTGTGTATGTAGATAACATTATCTTTGGAGGCAATTAAGACACCCTCTGCAAAGAATTCATTGATCAGATACAATCAAAATTTGAGATGTCAATGCTTGGTGAATTGATATACTTTCTTGGGTTGCAGATATTACAGCAAGATAAAGGAATCTTTATCTCACAGATCAAGTATGCAAAGGAGATGTTGAAGAAATTCCAACTGGAAGATTGTAAACTAGTAAGTACCCCCATGGTGACCAATAGTAAATTGAGCAAGAATGATGAATCAACAGTGGTGGATCAGACTCTGTATAGATCCATGATAGGCAGTCTATTGTATCTAACTACTTCAAGACTAGATATAGTCTAGGTAGTATGCATGGTGGCTAGATTCCAAGTTGCACCTAAGCAGTCACATATGAATGTTGTAAGTAGAATCTTTAGGTACCTACAAGGGACAGTTAGCTATGGATTGTGGTATCCCAAACAAGGATATTTTATCTTGGAAGCCTACACTGATGTTGATTGGTCAGGTTGCATTGATGATCGAAAGAGCACAAGTGGTGGTGCATTCTTTCTAGGTGATTGGTTGGTCTCATGGCATAGCAAGAAGAAGGACTTAGTCTCTCTATCTATTGCTGAAGTTGAATACATTGTTGTTGCTACATACTGCTCTAAGGTGCTTTGGATGAGGCAGACCCTCAAAGAAATCGAGGTGGACATCACTGATCCTATTATCATCTGGTGTGACAATTTGAGTATAATCAACATAGAAAAGAACCCGATGATGCATTCCAAAAGAAAGCACATTACTATCAAGTATCATTTTCTTAGAGAGAAGGTTGAAGGATAGGAGGCAAGGATGGATTATGTCCTTATAGGAGAACAAGTAGTAGACATTTTCACCAAACCATTACCAATAAGCACTTTTGAGTATCTTTGACACAAGTTGGGAGTTGTGTCATCTGCCTAGGAAGGGTTTATGTGGCTAAGGGGGAGCTTGGTATGGATCAAAGGGGGAGTGTATAGTACCCTTTGTCATTGTGTCAAAGGGAGAGAAATGTACTGGTATATAGTGTCTTAGGACAAGTTGACATCAATGCCAAAGGGGGAGATTGTTGGAATTTTGACATTAAGTTGTCATTGATGTCAACTGGTAAGAAAGGAGTGACCGACATGATGGCAATTCACAAGAGAGTGAGAAAATAAAATGAAGGTTTATTGGTAATGCATAAATCGAGATGAAGGTTGTGTGTGTGTGTTAACATGTTGAGCAACAACTAGTAGAGAAATAAACCGGTCTAGAGGTTGGTTTCTTGTTTATTATGAAGAGGCAGAATGTTAAAGTTATCAAAAACCACTGGAGGTGAAGATGTGTTACCGGTATAGTGTGCACTATCAGTTAGTAGAAGAAGAAGGTCTCACTGGTAAAGGCGTGTACTAGTATGATTTTTTTGAATGTTCAAGTATGAACTGACTGTGTGTCGGTGAGCTGAGTGATTGACCATGGTGATGCCATGTGGAGCCAAGGTGGAAAATATGCAGAGGCCAGTAAAGCCACCATCGACATGGTTGGTGAAACAATTGGTCAACATAAATAAAACAACCACAAATCATGGGATTGTTATTGACTAATGCGGCTCAAGGAAGAAAGAATGACATAGGAAGATCAAGGAGTAGTTGGTGCCTGGATCAATGCAAAGGAAATTTGATCACAAGAAGACCTCAAAAAGGAAATAGCTGAGTGTTCTATAAGTCGATAGATTTCAAATTAGGAAATCTTGTATGTGATTTCTATCTTTAGAAAGTATGCATTGGGTGATGGGAAAGGTGTATAGATGCATCCCTAGAGTATAGGTGATCAACCCAAGACAGATTGGATCAGATCTCATGCAGATTGTGTCATGAAAAGGAAACCCTAACCACTCCGAATTTGAATGGCTTTTTGATGGGAAACCATGGGATAAAGAGATAAGCTTGAGACAGAGCAAGTGGATTTTGCAGAGAAGAAGAAGAGAAAGGAGAGATTAAGTGCAAAGAAGAATTGTTATCTTTAGAACTTATTCTAAGAAAGTTACAGAGTAAGTGAGCAAGCAAATCGACGAGAGGGTTTAACGGGTAGTAATTGAGTAACGCTATAACTGTAGTTTCACAGTTAAGAAAAACCGACAAGGTGTGGTAGAGTAGACAACATCCAAGTGTGACACAGTGTGTTGTGAGACTGTAAGAGGAAGAGAGAGATAACAAAGGCCAAGAATCAGAGAGAGTGATCTCACAACCGGTAGTGTGAGATTTAGTGGAGGAGAAAAGACTATCAACTGGTAGTAGGCTATTTAATCAAGAGTTGTAGAATTCATTTGCAACAAGAAGCCTTAACTGTATCCAAATTGTATTTTAATATATATCACCAAGTTAGAGCTTAGTGCAGGGGTTGGTGCTCCTAGGGTTGGTGCCCTAGATCTTCGTAATTCTGTGTTTTACTTGTGAGGGTGGATTGGAGCAGTTGTCTCCAACAACTTTTCTCACCGAGGTTTTTCCCACATTGGATTTTCCTCATACATCTAGTGTTGTGAGTTGCATTTGTGTGATTGATCTCTTTGACTTTCCTTCTTTCCTTACCAGTTTGATTATTTAGTGCTTAAGTTGTTAACTGGTAGTTTGAAGTTACTTTGAAAGTCAAAATTTAGGAACCACTGATTCACCCCCCTCTCAGTGGTACTCCATTTTCAACACAAACATGTAAAAATTATTGCATCATGAGTTGATAAACATATATACACATAAAATTGGCTATGAGCAATTAAATAAATATTTTATATTTATTTAATAATTATTCTTCTATTAAATAGTTAATTTGAAAAGATTAATTTATTTAATTCATTTTCATGTCTTTCTATTAATTAGTATTTTATTAATTAATTCATTTATCCTATTCCTCTTATTAATTAAATATCTAATATTTAATTATTCTTCTAACCAAGTTAATTAAATAACTAATATTTAATTATCTTCTCCAAACAATTAAATATCTAATATTTAATAGTTATTCTCCTATCCTATAGTCTCAACTATTAAATAATTTCTTAAATTATTTAATCTTTCTTATCCAACTCGCCCTTCATCTCAACTTCATCTTCCCTTTGCCAACTCATCCATCATGTGGCTAAGGAAATTAATATTTCTTAAATATTAATTCATCATTTATCTCCAACTTCCAAAATTCAATGAATATTATGTACATACAAATATTTCATAACCATTTCCTATATTCTCTCCAACACCCCCTACATCTTAGGAAGGACTTGAGTCCACTTGTCCTCTCATGCCTAAATTTCCTCCAACCATCCCTAGATTCTCTCAGTTAGCAACCCAGTCAAGGTGAGATGAGTGACACTTGTCTTCTCCTTCCCCCTTTCTCTCAACCTTCACCTTTTCTCACAACCATCCAAATATCTAGATCTGATCATGACCATTGATCTAAGCCACATCATCTCATCCTCTTAAAGTCTATAAAATCAAGAGCTTCAATTGAGAGAGAGTTAGACTTCAAGAGACTTCAAGTGCATTTTGCAAGCTAATCATATGCATCCATGAGTTTTAGTTTTGAAGCAAATAGCAATAGCAATTATCATATATCATTTTAGCATAATCATGTAGTATTTACATATCATAGTATCAGTTAACTACAAGTTATCAGTCCATTCTTCATATGCCATCTTGGAAGCCATCAGTACATTGTCTAAGAGCACACCATCTGCAACCAAGAATAGTGGAGTTAGGACACAATGAGACATAAGCCATGAAGGTAATATTAATATTTTATTTCATATGTATTTCACACAGTTTCATTGGTTGAGTTTGGATTTCCTGTATGCATTTCCTTTTGTATTTTGTGAAACTAACTTATTACAGGTAACATTCTGAGGATGAAATTCAAGTTGACACAAAACATATGGGTGATTAATAAATTTATACGTACCTATTTATCTCTTAAACCATATGCTAAATCAATTTCCCTTTGTGTAACATTGGAATCTCCATTACAATGAGATTATTTAATCAATGAAGCCACAACTTCTCATGTTAATGTGCAAGTAGAATGTTGACAACGCTCAATCCATACCGTCATCCAATCAAGATTGTTTGCAATATACAAATGTGGTGCATCCCACTCTCAACCAACTATACAAAAAATAAATAGATGTCTTACAATTGATTTATTTTGAAGATTAAGAATTAATTAACTACAATAAAATCTTATATTTACCTCTCACTTTCATCAATCGACCTTTCCCTGTCAAGTACTCCCCTTTGAATTTGTTAATGGGGTTGGGATCCCAAATGCGATCCATGTGGATCTTTGTTGCAAACTTAGGAAGATATTCAGGAATGTACACCATAGTCTGGTATACCATATATCCCTCCACCATAGAACCTTTAGGATGTGCTCTTTATCAAACCAAAGCCTTCAAAAATTTCAAGTGCCTCTCAACCATTCACATTGACCTAGTGTGTACAGGTCCACACAATTCAATCTCTTCAACTTGGTGTGTGAGGCAATGTTTTTGTGCATTGCAAAAAGCTAAAGGTAGACACTTTTACATTTCACACATTAGATGAGGAATTTTTCTCTTCCAATATTTAATATCTTCTTTATGGATTTATTTACATGAAAACCACCTACAAGATAATCAAGATGCAAAAAAATATATTACATAACAAATAAAATAAATCACAAATATAATATCTATACAACAAACTGAACAAATATCACTACTTACCTCATGTATTTTCTAAGATCATATATGACTTACTTGACATTATTGTCAAATTCATCTTGGAGAGAGAGAGAGGTAGAATGTACTGTAACAATTATAAAATTATCTTTTCATTTTTTTCTAACATAAGACAATGAAAAGTACATGCACAATATACAAATATATAGTAAAAACACAAGAACATGAATTATCTTAATGAAGGTATACCAATCATGCATTTTCATCCCTGACCCAAATTCACTTTTCTTTGATATGAGATTGTTTATGTTCACAGCAAATATTGTGGGAAATTGAATTTTTCATATGACTTATTTTATAGCATTGCTTTGCTTGTCCAATAATAACCAAGGAAGGTCACTCATATTAATCTGGTCTCCATGGCTATTTGATTGAATGACATTTTTCATTGCATGATTGGATTCCTGAATGTCACTACAAATTTTGACAATTTTTTCTTTATCATGCCTTCCATTCAATATTTTTCATAATGTCTCTGTTATATTTTTTCCAATATGCATAGTATCAAATAAATGCACAATTTGTAACTGCTCATAGTAGGGAAACCTACTAAATTGTCGAGGATAACTTTTTGGTCCCTTGGGAAGGTGGTCATTTATGCCTTGACGACCTTCACGATCATCAATCACATCATCAATAAACAAAACAAAATAGGAAAGATGTTTCTATGACATAAACCATTAGATGGAATGGCATTACCTTGATGGTTAATTCTATTATATTCCACCATCCACGGGTGAGGTGTCATTCTTCATGGCTTTGATGTATTATCTTCTTTCCCATTGAAAAAATGTTTTTTAGTATTTTGATACTTATGATTTTTGTGGAGAAAGTGCCTATAATCATCAAACACCTGCTTTTCTAAACTTATTGAATCACAAGATTTCATCTTTGGACCACAAAATGGACATGCAAATTTTCCCTTTGTTTGAAGACCTATGAGATAATGTATAATTGGATTAAATATGTTAATTTTTTTAGTTATAATTATCATGTGCAGCTTGAAAACTATAACATACCACAAAAATGTGTTAGCCCTAGGGCATCGTGTGTTGTCCATAAAAGTTGTTTCTACTTATCAAATTGCCATTAGTTTTTTTATTCAAAGTCATACTATGTATTCTAGTCGGTTAGCATTATTGAATCATGCAGTCGGTACACATAGAGAAGTCGGTATGAGTAGTCTAGTTGGTTACAGAAGAAAGTAGTCACAGAATGTAGTATTCACCGAGCTGTCTATTGAGTATCTTTGTATGGCTACCGAGCAGAAAAGTTAACACACCAAGTTGATATTCATTGAGTGAAATGTGTTACCAGATACGTTGAACTTGGACATGCATATGAAAATGTGTTACAAGATCGAGGCACATCTAACCGTTATTACATTGGAAATTGCACTAGAAGATTGTGAATGATTGCGAGGTCAATATAACCAGTAAAATATTTTGTTTAGTTATTCATTCAAGGAATCTTGTTTGTAAGATCGAAGCAATCAATTAGATCAACATTTTAAGAGATCTATTTATACATCATGGGAAGAGAGTAAAAGAAGTATGTATGTATGTGTATGTGCATATATGTATGAAGGAAGACTGTTATAGAGACACAGAGGTCACCGAGAAGGTTTTCAGAGAATAGTCGAAGAACAAAGTAAATAGAAGGGTTTACCAAGTTATTATATGGGTTACCGAGGTATGATATAAGCAAGGTAATCTTATTCTGAGCACATAGAATCTACTATAACATTTTAGATGTAAAGTTGCAGATACTTGTAATAATTTAATTGTAATATTGTGAGATTGAAAGAGAAAACTTTAATAGGGTAAAAGACTCTAACTAAGTCTATAAATTGTAAAGCCTCTAACCAGGTGCAACATTCAAATTAATGTTGTAAAATCCTTTAGCAAGGTAGATCTAACAGATCTTGTTACTCCTAACAGGGTAAATTATCAGAAATAGTTAAATGTAGCTCTAACTGAGAAAACTTTATTATTGCAGTAGTGAAGTTGTGGGTGCCATCCCCACCATAGTTTTTCTCTCTAACCAAGAGTTTCTGCGTGACCAAAATATATGTGCTATGGAGTGAATCATGTATGATTGTTATCTATTTGTTTTAACTTTATTTTATGTTTCTGCACTATTCTATTTATGCATAACAGTAAGGTTATTATTGGAGAAAGGTTTTGGAATACCGATTCACCCCTCCCCTCTCAGTACAATAACTTTCCATATTGGGCCTAACAATTGGTATCAGAGCTTGAATCTTGGAAAATGGTTTAACTACCTAAAGAGAAAGATCTTATCAATGGAAGGCTATAAACAATCTCAGAGGATTGTGTATCTGCAAGAAGAGTTAGATCATGCAAATCAAGTGATTGCAAACATGCAAAGGCAAATGCAAAAATCTCTGAAAGTAAGAAGAAGATTATCTGATGACTTGCAGGATTCTCAAGAGTTAGTGGAACAAATCGAGACATCATCTGAGAATAGTATATATAAAGAGATTGAAGAAATGATTGGAGTGTTGAAAGAAAAGAACAAAGAATTGGCTGATCAACTAAAAGAAATGAAAAGAGAACATGAACATTTCAGTACACAGATGACTGAAAATCTAGATGCATTAAGGATAGTAGAGGATAAAGCAAGAGATCTACAAAGAGAGAAACAATAACTTGAAGTCTTAGCATCTGATAAGAATGATGAAATCATAAGGTTAACTAGGATTCAACGAAATATGATAGATCAACTAGGTTATGCACATCATGAAGCAATTCTAAAGAATGATGAGAATCAAGCATTGAAACTTGAAGTATCAAGGTTGACTGATAAACTTGAAACAAAGAAGAAATCCAAAGAAACATTGAAGAAGAGTTATGAAGCATCAAAGATGTTGGATGAGCAACTGAATACAAGAAGACCAAACAAAGATGTAGGACTCGGTTACAAAGGAATTCATACTACCGAGAGAGGAGAATCCTCAAAGCAAGCTGGAAATAGGAATAACATCAAAAGGAAGAAGCCTATTTGCTACTACTATTGAAATCAAGTTCATACTTCCAACATATGCCAGATTAGAAAAGGTAAGCAACTGAATATCACTAAGTCCAATGGATATTGTTATAATTGCAATAAATATGGTCACACATCTAATCAATGTAGGACAAAGTCTGTTAACAACTATCATAAGGAAAAATTCAAAAGGTTTTGTAGAAACTGCAATAGATATGGACATAGTACCAAGAAGTGCTAGTCTAAGCAAAAGAACTACATGTGGTATCCACACCGAGCAAACACTAGAGGTTACCGAATTCACATAGATCCTTACCGCCAATATCCAACAGTACCATGGGATTACAATACAAGGATATGGTGCAAATGTTGTGGAAGATATGGACATATCAGTGCCAACTGTTTTATAAGGTTTGGAATGAATAACCAAAGATCATGGAGAAATCCTGGTATGGCATGTTTTCATTATCACAAAGTTGGACATTTAGCTGGAGATTGTAGAGATCAACCTAGAAGAGACACTTAAGAGATAAAAGAAAAATTTAAGATGACTTGGAAAAAGAAGGAAATCATGTTAGATGAAGAAAGCACCTTACCTACCTAGTTAGGTGCACCTATTCCAAATTAAACAGAAAAGGTATGAAGTGACTGCATTCTCTAAGGTTAAATCATAATAGTTCCTATTCTATTATGTACAAAATTCAAAATCTACATAGTTAAGATTCAATTAGTCAATTTGAAATTCTATCAAAGTACTTTACAGGAAACCTGTCAAGCCAGTGTATACATGAAGCCTGTCAAGTCGGTTAATGAAGGAAATTTGGTTACCTGGTTAAAATGAGAAAAAGAGTAAATCGGTCAAAGGTGAACCGAGTGCATTTAATGTTTTGACCTAACTTGCACAGAGCTTGATAAGGTATTTTTGAGTACTTAAAGGTATTTTTTCAGTTATTTTCATTCACCAAGTTTTCAAGAAAGCAGAGAAGAGAGAATCAAGGTGATCAAACTTCATTCAGAGCGAATTTCAAGGTATTTACATCAAATCTATTCACACTGTTAAGATGCTTTCCAATCTTGTCAAATTGCTATTATCTACCGAGTGTGAAGCCTCAATCATTTGTAAACCCTAAGGTTAGTTTGCAAAGTTTTACCTGAAACCTACAATGGCACCCAAGATCGCGTAGTTGTCAAAAATGTGGAGAAGCCCTTGCTGAAATACTCTTTGACTCCCAAAGTTGCCTCTGAATTGGATGACAAAACTGCATTTTCACTCATCTTGGATCGAGTCTTGTTAGTCGAAGATGTTATATTCTTCACCAAATGTCGTGTTGAAGAACTCGGTCATGTTGAGATTAGTGACACATATGATGAACTTTGTACTAATGGAAAAATGGATAGCAAATTTGAGCATATCAAAATCAAGGGACTAACTAAAGCCCTAGCATATCCCCGTGTGTTCAAACCCCAGTGGGTTAAGTTTGTCTTGAGAAAAGTACATGATGATTTTATGTGGCTAGAGGAGAAACCATTCAAAATCACTAAGAAAATCATTCATGTGATCACCGGGTATCCTATCTATGATAATGCACAAGCACAAAAAACGATATCATAGAAAGAGCTAATTAGTCTAATTGGAGTAGAATCTGATTACCAAGGACTAAAATTGAACAATGTCACTGATGCAGAACTTAAGTTTGCAATTAGAGTAATTGGTTACTGTTTCTTCCAATCTGCAAGGGAAAATAGTGTACCATGTGCCGCAGTTGACTTGGCCTACAAAATAGTGAAGAAAGGAATGAAAGTAGATTTATGTGAAGTGCTACTAAAGAACTTGTTTGAGAACCTGAACACAATAAGGAAGTTGAAGAAGAACAACTCAGCAAACACACTGAAGTTTGGTTCACTTCTTGTATGCATGTTTTTCTACTTTGAGAAGTTCTTTCCCTCAGTCGGTAAAGTAGTTTGGGAGCTACACCCACCTATTACCCATCAAATCAATGATTTTATCAAGAAACTGGCAGATAACTTTAATGATATCATGGATGACTATTTCAGCAAATTTCAAGAGAAGATGCACAACAAGTACCGGATTCCACCATAGCTGGTAGAGAAATATAAGGATAATATATGTTTTGAGGTAGACACTGGTTATTGTTATATGAATGTTGTTTAACCAAGGACTCAATCTTTACCACCAATGGGTTATGAGATTGACTATAATATCATTGTCAAGGCATGCTACCGAACTAAGATATGGAACATATGAAGAGGTGAAGGAAAAAGTAAAAATAAGCATTGTAGTACCTAAAGCTACAAGAAAAGCTACAAAAATGATAAAGGTTTCATCTAAAACATTCAGAGAAGAATCCTCCTCTACACCTGTCAAAGGCACTCTTGCCATTACCGAAGAGGAATCATAAGCTCAAGAGGTAGCAATAACATTAAGTACCGAGTTGCCTAAGGGTAAAGTTTTGAAAAGAAAGAAACAAGACATTTCAAAGGCCCTACCGACTCCACCAACAAAGAGACCCAACACTAGAGCATCAGTTGCATCACCGAGTAAGAAACAAAAGAGTGTTACTATACCCAAGGTAACCAAGACCTATAAGAAATCTACTCGGAGACTCATTTTCGCAAAAGAGTCTAGTGATATAGAGTCTGATGATGCAAACAAATTTCAGATTGTAAAAAGCAAGAAGGTAAATATTCATAGTGTTGAAATTTTTTGGACCAATCTTAAAGAATATGGTGGATTTGCAGGATTTAGATATGTTAAGTATGAGACTAGGAATAATGATGAGAAGTGACAAATTGAAGAAGTTGTCATCTGTACACTTCTAAAGTTTCGGCTAGCTCCATTAGAACTAGTAAAGTCACTTCCAAGTTAATTATACTTACATATTGATAATAGATGGAAATATGCAATGGACTCAGAGAAACAAATAAGAGAAAGAAGTCTAGTCCATCTATTTCCTAATATGTCTGTAGTAGAAATTAAGGAGTGTTTGACAACATACAATTCTAAATTTCTTGTCAAACGGAGAGCCTTAAAATTGATGAATGGGCTATACATTGATGTGGAAAATGAGACAAAAGCCAAGTGGCAGGAAATCTTCAAACTAAAGGATGTTGGTGAACAATCTCAAGTTGAAATTGTTGATGTCACCGAGCAAGATCCTGATGTCACCGTGCAAGGTTCTGATGCTACCAAGAAAGACCCAGCTGACACTATTCAAATTGATGAAGATGTCATGGATGAAGAAGCACCGGAGTAGGAAATGATTGAAGGCACTACCTATGCAAAACTTGTATCTAGTGAATTTGTCTTAGAACAAGTTCAGCCTTATCCGCCGATCAAGCCAGCTATCTCTACCGAAGCTCCTAAGGATACAGAAAAAGGCACTGAAGGTAACAAGTCTAAAGCAACAGAAGATACAACTAAAGATCAGACATCTCAAGCACCATCAAGCACTGCAAATGTTAGGATTGAGACCCCTAGTACCAAGACACCCAAAGACACCACAACAGCTACAAGAACCGACCAAAGTGTTGCATCTACTGAGCAACCTACCGAGGGTCATCAAGCCTCACAAGAACTTGTCTTAGTACAATCGACCAAAGAAAAAGAGAAGATGAGAAAGCATAGTTTCAAAGTTGATTTAACTAAATTGATAGTGTTGCCCAATGTGGATATCTCAAAATTAAAAGGGCAAGCACTTATTGATTTCGGTGAACTATGCAAAGCAAAGGCTGAACTAGAAAAATAATTGGCCATTCAAAAGAAGAATAAAGTACTACAGAAGGTCAAGACACTGCTAACCAATATGCTACCATCAGGAACAGTGTCGATTGATGCAGCCATCCACATTCAACGAGATGAACTCCTTACTCAAATAGAAACATCTGGAGTTGATGCATCTAAGTACTTAAGCAAGCTAAAGGATAAAGAGCTTACAACAAAGATGATTGAAGAGGTACAAAAAGCTCTAGCTATAGGAAAAGTAAAGCTTGTCAAATTCATTACTGAGTTGCCCCTCAACTCAAACATATTCTTTATTTATTTTAGAAACTTTGTACATTTTCCTTATTCATTTAAGATATCAAGAATAAAACTGATGCAATTAAGAAAGAGATCACCGATCTCTCAACTAAGTTGTCCACCAAGCCTAATTCAGTTTAAAATTTTTATACCAAACTTTAACAGCTCATGGCTCAATAGTTAGAACTCAGGAATGAAGAGCATAAGATTAGGATGGATATAATGACCCTTCAGACATTATTCCTTCCTCATCTCTCATTAGTAAAGGAACAGATCAACAGAGCTACACGCCTATCAACTAGACCAAAGGGAAGTACTCTTGATGGCTTAATATCACTATTAGCTAATATTCAAGCACAAAATTCATTAATGGAAAGTGTAAAGGATTCACTCTCAGTGGCACTCACCGATGCCTGAAACAAGTATAAATCTATTTTTGATCAGTTATCGCCCCTAGATGGAAATTAAGTTTTTGATGTTTGTCAAAAGGGGGGAGTAATACTATAATACTACATAGGGGGAGTAATACTATATTTGGAGAGTGACATAGTTTTGGTAACATAGTTTTGAGCATTGTATACAAGGGGAGTATACCAAGTACTAAGCAGAATATATAGAGCATGCAGATCAGAGCACACAAGCATAGAACAAAACCGAGAATGCAAAATTCAAAGTTATATACAGAATAATGATAAGGGGAGTATATCTCCATATACTATTTCATTGACTATTGTATATATTGTCAAGCGTAGTCATTTTGCAAAGTATATAGATTTTTGAGTTATGACTTTGAAAGTAGTTTTTGTCAAACATCTCAACTAATGTCAAAAGGGGAGATTGTTACTACTTATCAAATTTCCATTAGTTTTTTTATTCAAAGTCATATTATATATTCTAGTCGGTTAGCATTACTGAATCATGTAGTCAGTACACATAGAGAAGTCGGTATGAACAGTCTAGTCGGTTATAGAAGAAAGCAGTCATTGAATGCAGTATTCACCGAGCTGTTTACCGAGTATCTTTGTATGGCTACCGAGCAGTAAAGTTAACACACCGAGTTGATATTCACCGAGCGAAACATGTTACAAGATACATTGAACCTAGACATGCAGATTAAAAATGTGTTACAAGATCGAGGCACATCTAACCATTATTACATTGGAAATTGCACTAGAAGATTGTGAATGATTGTGAGGTCAATCTAACCAATGAAATATTTTGTTTAGTTATTCATTCAAGGAATCTTGTTTGTAAGATCGAAGTAATGAATTAGATCACCATTTTAAGAGATCTATTTATACAGCATGGGAAGAGAGTAAAAGAAGTATGTATGTATGTGCATGTGCATACATGTATGAAGGAAGACTGTTATAGAGACACAAAGGTCACCGAAAAGGTTTTCAAAGAACAGTCAAAGAACAGAGTAAACAGAAAGGTTTACTGAGTTACTATATGGTTACCGAGGTATGCTATAAGCAAGGTAATCTTATTCTGAGCACATAGAATCTGCTATAACATTTCAGATGTAAAGTTGTAGATATTTGTAATAATTTTATTGTAATATTGTGAGATTGAAAGAGAAAAATTTAATAGGGTAAAAGACTCTAACTAAGTCTATAAATTGTAAAGCCTCTAACCAGGTGTAGCATTCAGATTAATGTTATAAAATCCTTTAGCAAGGTAGATCTAACAAATCTTGTTACTCCTAATAGGGTAAGCTATCAGAAATAGCTAAATGTAGCTCTAACCGAGCAATCTTTATTATTGCAATAGTGAAGTTGTGGGTACCATCCCCACCACAGTTTTTCTCTCTAACCAAGAGTTTCTACGTGACCAAAATATATGTGTTATGGAGTGAATCATGTATGATTGTTATCTATTTGTTTTAACTTTATTTTATGTTTCTGCACTATTCAGTTTATGCATAATAGTAAGGTTATTATTGGAGAAATTTTTGGAGTACTGATTCACCCCTCCCCTCTCAATACAATAGCTTTCCATATTGGGCCTAACACAAGCATCACATAGAATTGAAATTATCTTTGTCCTATTGGTCTAGAGACATCATACATAGTGACACCATTCCATAACTCCAACAACTCATTGATAAGAGGCTCAACATATACATTCATATCTTTAACTTGGTACTTACCTAATCAAATGAACAAAAACATTAATTAATTATTATGACCATTTTACTACAATATTTAGAATTAAATGTAGATGACTATTAAATGATAAAATACCTTAAACAATCATTGCCAACATTATGTGCTCCCTCTTTATTGACATCAATGGAGGAATGCTATTGTTGATGACAAAAATAGGCCACACTAAGTAAACAAACCTCAACTCTCCAAATGGATTGATATCATCCGCTGCCAATGAAAGCCTGAGATTATGAGGTTCTTCTTGAAAGTGTGGCTGCTTTTCCTCTATGTCCATAAATGTTGAACCATCCGCAGGCTTTCGGATAATGTCATCTCAACTTCTATTGCGTGCATGGTAATCCATAAATTGTGCCAAGCTAGTGCACTTGAATAATCGTTGCATACGTGGAATAATGGGAATATAATGAAGAACCTTGCGAGGAACCCTTTTTGTTATTTGATCTATTCAATATCTACTGATATGACATTCAGGGCATTCACTTCAAAATTTATGTTGTTTTTGATATATAATATGATCATTGGGACAAGCATCTATTGCTTGATACTCCATTCTAATATCTTTCATAATGGTAGATAATTCTTGGTATGAGCGAGGTAGAATATTTGATGGTGGTAACAAAAACTCACTTATCAATCTACAACAAAATATATAATTTGTTAATATAAATAATATTAATGGTACATAATTCACCATTTATTAACTATAATGACATATATGACATACCTTAACATACGTGAGATTGTTATGTTGGATAAACCAATCATAACCTTCAAGTTCACCAACAACAATACAACAGAGAGAAGAGTTGTCTGGGAGCCTTCATAAAAGGCCTTGGATACCTTCTCAAGTAGAGGGACATCATGAACAACATCAAGGTCATCTTCATCATCATGATCAGTTGCGCCAGTACTAAATGTGTTATGGATCAATGCATTTGTACCATCAGCTTCAATTGTGTTTTGTGGCTCATGATCGTCATCTTCCATGGGATCGTTGTGTTGATCCATGTCATGTGCTCTGGGGTGCTCGACCTATATAAAATTGATAAACATAAATAAAACATGATCATGATCTCATCATCAAGTGATTTCTTATGTATATAAATTGTTAAAATGATATAATGAAAAACTTACCAATGGATGATAATCATATCCACCTTCAATGTGACCATGTAGCCTACAATATTTCTTAGTTGTTTTGATTAGAATTCTTCTAGTCTTTAAACCCTTACAAATTTTGTAGGGACAATAACATTTTCCATCACCTTTTCTTTTCAAGTTAGACTACAATACAACAATTGCTCCTTATTTTGTTGTTTGTTGATATTGTCTGACATGGTTTTTCTTCACAGGCAAAAAAAATGGGCTATAGAACTAGCTATATAGAAGTTGAAATGTTAGTTATGAAATCACATTTCAGTATAATATACCAAATTAAATTACTTGAACATAGAAATTATGCAAATTGAACCAAAACCATTTAACTCTTCTTTTTCATCTCAAAACATATCTAATGGCTTTGGGTTGATTTAGAGCAAGTGATATGCTAATGGCTTTGTGGTATGCAATCCTTGTATCATATCTTAAGTTGACTAATGTCTAATTGGGGTAATCCATGAGTGTCTAATGTGAATTCATTATCAATGTTGTGAATTTATCGAGAGTATGGTGACAAGACAAAATTCTTAGTCACACCTTGGGTGCAAGTGAATGGTATTACATATACTTTTGTGATGAACACCATTGAGAGTCATAGACCCAAGTTAGTCTAAAAGGAAAGTAACTATCCATTCCCAGTCTCATGCATACTTACATGACTAATGCTGCCCTTGTGTATCCTAAACATTGGAGAGACCTTATTTGACTTGCCTAATCAATGTGGTTGTTGTCCTAATATGAAATACTGAGTTCTACCCTTACCTTAGCATCAAACTTCTCACATCATGTTTCTTCACCAAAACACACTCTTCCCAATATTCCTCAATACCCTCAATGGAGAAGGAGATTTTTTTTCACATCGCCACTTTTTGGCCCCCCATGATCCTGCACTAACCCACTTTGGTTTTGGAAAAGATTATGGTGAAAATTAGAAAGGTACATCATCACAAGTACAAGTACAAAATTCACAAGCTACACCGCATGTTGAAGATGATGGCGAACCTGATATCTCAGATCAGGATGATTTTGAAGAAGATTATCTGGTAGATGCCCAAGTTAGCTGGAATGATATAATCAAATTGGGTGATAATGTCATTGATGATAATGCACGAAAGGGGAAAAGAAAAGCTAGATCAAAAAAGGATCAGGAGTGTGATATGTCAGTGAGGAATTTTCAAATTAATTAAGCATCAAAGTATCCATTCATTGAAGTAGTGGAGAATCCAATTGAAGGTGAGCCTCCAATAGAATGTAGGTGTAAGATTTGTGCTTGGAAACATAACAAGGAAATTAGGTTGCAACTAAAATTTGACACCATAGAAAAGCATATGGGTAAATTTTATGAAAAACAAATGATAGATGGAGTTAAAAAATTAGTGATAAGATGGAAAACAAAGGAGGAATGTAAGCATGTGAGGAATGTTGAAGAGTATTATTTTCATGAGAAAATATAGACGAATCCTGTTGAAGTTAAAGGTTCTATTGAAGCTAGTTTTGAAAAAGCAATGCAAATAGAACAAGTGAGAAAAGTTGTTCAGTTAAGTGTTGTTTTTTATATTTTGAGTAGATGGTGTACTATGCCAAATTTCCTATCAATTGGTGGTTTCTTACACTTTTTGAAAGTTACTAACTATCCTAATAGTCACTGGTCAATAAATAAAGGATGGGAATGGGCAAGTTGTCTTGCTGAGGTTGAAAAAGAAGATGTAAAGAAAAAAATAAGAGAGTCAAACTTTATTGCATTTTCTTTAGATGAAGTTATGATAGTAGACAATACTTCATGGGTATGCATGCATGTTTATACTATATAGAATCATGCCCACCAACCTCATCTACTATTTGTTGCTAAAATGATTGATAGTGTAACAGTGGAAAATTTATTTCAACTAGTAAAGAGAAGTTTAATTGAATATGGAGGTATGGATGACATGACAGTTGCCAACAAATTGGTGTGTGTTGTATCAGAAGAAGCTTCAGTAATGAAAGGTCACAGGAATGGTCTTTGTACAAAGATTGAAACTTCTTTTGCATTGTACATTACTACAATTCACTACATGGCTCACATAATGAATCTAGCTTTTGGAATTGTGAGCAAGTATGCTTTGGTAAAAATAATTCAAATTTTATTCAGAGAGCTCTACTCACACTTCTATCGAAGTCCCAAGCAATTTATATAATTTAAACACTTTGTTGATGGAATAACTTATGGGAACAAGCTTCCCAAGGATAATGATACCAAATGGATCTCTTTGGATGGTCCAGCGCATTGAATTTTTTTAGAATATTCATCCTTGATTGGACTATTTCACACAACTTGCAATGAATCAGAGCAACCAAATTTTCCTGACCTTCTTTGGAGGTTAAGTAAGTTTAGAGACACTCTTAACTTTAGCAAATCTTCTGCCCATGTAAGACAAAATGAGGAATATTATGAAGGCTGCCCAAAAAAGAGCTTCATATATTGAAGAATATGCTACACTGTGTAAGATGACATGCATGACCCTTGACAATCTTTATCGAAATCAACCAACAATAAATGATCAAAAATTTGTTAAGTGTCAGACACTCATAGATTTGAACAATCATGATAACTTTTTACAAATCGATGCAAATAGGGAGGTATGTACCAATGTACGGGAAGTTGAGATTCCCATTTACTTCTATGCCATAGTCGACCTCGAGGAACCAGGAAAGCGCCCCAGGAAGCAACTAGCAAGAGTTACAAGGGAACATTTTGACAAGATTATTGAGTCTATAACTACTTCTATGAAGAAAATTTCCTATGATCTTTCCTCACAGATTAGAAGTAGAATCCCTCTTGACAACCTACTTGAAGCCATGTCTATTGTGTTTCCTCAATATTGGAGCCTCAACAGTGCAGTTAATTTTCAAAGTAAGCTACTGACTTTGATAAAATAATTTTGCATATCCAGAGAATTGAATGGAGTAACTATAAATGGAATATTAGACAAAATTTGTCTTAGAGAGCAATCATCTCATTTTTCATACACTATGAGGGAGCAATATGGCATACTGGAGAACCCCTGCGAAGAGGGATCAGTAATAAGGCTTTGGAAATATATAGCTAAGAACAAAGCATTGCGTGATTCAATGTCAGAATATTTGAAGTTTTTGATTTATGTCTTACCATGATATTGGGTTCGATGGAAGATGAGAGAGTTTTTAGTGCTTTGGGGTTCCTAAAATAAAAGCTAAGAAACAAACTAGACAAAAATTTGAAAAATTGCTTGAGGCTCTATACATATAGGTATGATGTCCACACTTTTCCTTATGATAGGGCACTGCAAATATGGAGGTCCAAATGTGAAAGAAGAGGTTTGGGAAACACTTCAAACCAAAGTGCCATTGGGACTATTGACTCATGTACTGGACCTACGGGTAGCATTGGGATGTAGTTCAATGAAGGTATGCAAACTCAGAGTGAAGAAAACACAGACAAGAATCAAGAAAGCTCTGAATTTGATGAGGATGAATGGCAACTGTAAGAGATTGGTATTTATTCGTCTTATTACTGTATCTCATCATTCATATTACAAAATCATATTATTATGGTTGATAACTTGATGATATTTTATGAGTCTATCAATTTTTTTGCAATTAGAATTTAATATTGATTTGTAATTGTATTTTTAAACTTTCTATTTTTAGATCTAAAATAGCATAATAAAATACCATAATGTGTTTATTGATACAGATATGTTTATTTAGACATGTTGAGAACTTAGTTTTTCATTAATTCTTTCAAAATATAGCCATATGATACAATTCATTGAATACACCACTCTGTGTGATTCTCCATGCGAAAGTCAATACAATGTTTCATAACCCTTTGTAAATGACCCCGATTCCCTTTTATAGAAACAACGGAGCAACAATAGCTTTAGGTCGATTTGCAACATGTGAAGACTCAACATCAAAATCAATTACTAAGGCATTAAACATTAAATATATCATCACGACTACCATCAGTATCACAAACTCAACACAAATTTACATGGCCATCACAGGCCAGATTAGCAATTTAGCAATTTAACAACTGCTACATGTCTAATGTCTCTTGTTCAACAAATAGAGTTCAAAATTAAATATTAATTCAAGCCATGAAAAATTAAATATAGATAATAGCAGTGCCCAAAACCTAGTCATCAAAAATAGAGAAATGCAGAAATGTTAAAATTTGGGATAATTTGAGAATACAAATTTATAGGCTAAAGGTTTGCACTGTGCATCATAGATTCATAGGCTGTATTAGCAATAGTGAGTGCTGGTTTTTTCTTGTTCATAAAATAGAGTTATTTCAAGCGATGCTAAATTCCAACCACAAAAAACATAAAACCTTGAAATTAAGAGTAAAAGCATAAAATTGTGCAATACATACTATGATTCTTGAGATTTATGTGCCAATTTTTGTAGGGTGCTCCACTCTTCATCTGATGGAAGGTTAGTATTCTTTAAACTATAGAAAGTCAACTGCAACTTTGTCAACAATCCATATTTAGAAGAGTGCCTTGACATCATTGTTTCACCCAATACCACATTCAGAGTTGTAAATGGTTTGATGAATTCCAGAAAGCTTTGGGGAGTTGTGTTCTTAGGAAGCAAGTCTAAATCAAACTTCATTTTTATCTCCATGTTTTTTTTGTGAGCTTCTTCCCGAATTAATTTATTTGATGGGTCAACAATCTTAGGCAAACTAAGTTTAATCAAAATAGTTGTCTCTTCTTGTAGCTTCAATATCTTTTTGCCACATTTATCCATAACTTCTGATGTTTCCCTTAGTTTTTGGCATTTTTGAAGGATAGATGATGTCTTAACTGTGGCATCAATGCGGCTGTCAATTCTCTTGGATACCAAATAGTTGTCACGGTATTGTAGACTACTTGCAAAATCTATTTTTCCATATCCTCTTTTGAATAAACATGTATGCTCTTCTCAATGTGCCCTTTGATTTTCATATAAATTAATCTCAGAGTTTCATTCAATTCAAACCATTCACACAACTTGTCATTCCTCTACATTATTTGACCCCAAATATTTTCTTGTATATACTTCATTGTATTTTTTATATTATCTATCAATCTATCCTCCAAAGTTTTTATTTTATCATTTGCATTGTGCAGGTCTTCTTTCATTTGTGCACATTTTTTTCTTCCTTCCTCTAATTCCTCTTCCAAATGTTTTTCTTTTTCCATCTCATGATCCAATAGGTCTTGTATTTTTCTTATTTTGGCAACAATAGACTCATAACTTGTATAATTTTTGAAAACTAGCTCTTTCATCATCAATTTTTTTACTGCTTTTAGCCAGTTTTTCACCCAGGTCCTTCAATTCTTCATCCATCTTTTCTTGCTCTGCAATTTCTCCTACAGAGCCCAAATTTTTTTATCATTTTCTTGTAAGTCATTGCACTTGTTATCTGCTTCTTTCCTCTTTAATTTTTTCATTTTCCAGGTCTACCTATAACTTTTCTATTTGTTTCTCCAATTTATTTTTTTTCTCTCTCCACCTTTAGTAGTGAAGTGTAGACCACTTTGTTAGTCCCATTTGACACACTAATTTTGTCCACATTTTGTACTTTGGAAAAATCCATTTGGAGGGTGCTAACTTGAAATTTAGAGGGATCTATTTGACTATGTGGTGGATTTTTATCTTTATTTGGGGGCATAACAACCATGAATTCCATCATATCTTTGTGTGGGTCATATGTTGGAAATACCCTTTTCCTTGTAGGTTGTTTGTTTAAAACTTTAGTCAGGGCATCCCTATGCAATGTTCATCTAAAATCATTTATTTTGGTTTGAGTCCAATAACCATCTTTACATTCTTGTATATTTTTTTTGGGAATAGATTTGCTAGATGGATTAGCAAATTTTTGGTAGAAATTGTAGGACCTCCTATTTTGGATGCCCTCCTCTATTGTCCTCTGTGTGTGCAATGCCATAATTTTTAATGACAATTCTTCAATTCAAATGTTATCATCAGTGGAAATTTTCTCCATCTCTTTTTTTACCTCATCCCAGGAGTCCATGTTTCTAAGCTTTTCTAGCAATGGTTTACTTTTATGTTGACATAATGCTGAAGACTTCCCATTTTTCTTAAGCCTTGCTTGAACTACACCAATTGGATCATACTGCTAGAGACCCTCATCACCAAAGCTAAAAACTGTCAAAAATAATGTTCCACATTGAATACTTTTCTCTCAAATGTGAACCCTCCACATGAGAAAGGCAAGGAAGGAAATATGCTCTTCTTTTACTGACCATGACAGTGCCTATTTGTGCTCTCCAACTGTCATACATATTCCAATGTAAATACCCTCTCTGTCACATGTATTGGAAGTTTGTAGGGTTTTTCTGTTGATCCATAAAACCTTAACACAGTGTATTCTTCTACGAAGAACCAGTTAGCCAATTGTATTTAACTTTTGAGTTGAATGTAATCTCTAAAAGACACAGGCAATCTAGGCATTAGAGTTCTTGTAATTTCATTATACATTGGTGGCAAAAAGAAGTCTATTAAATGGTTGTAGTTCTTTCTATTATCATGCATCCTTATCTTTGGTGTCCATTCATATATTGGACACTCTATTCTGTTCTGAGTCTTCTCATCAATCTTATAGTTCACAATGTGAAGATTGTTGGTCTCAAATATTGCATGATACTTGGATAGAGGAAGATAGCACAAGTAGGATGAGAACCTAAATGTCTTACAAGAACCTTTTTTGATCATTAGTAATTGTTTTTGAATGGATTGAACAATGTGCTCAACAAAATTATATCTTACTGGTTGACTTACACAATGGATATTAAAAATCATTTGAAGAAGGATAGCACCCACTTCCTTATTATTATCCAGTCCGAGGCAAAATGTCAGCAAGGAAATAGTATCCCAAACCCATTGAACAAAAATATTATAATCATAAGGAGGCTTGTAATTCCGATCCAATAGAGTATCACGTATTAATAGAGCTCTAATAAATTAATCTCTATGACTTGGATTGAGACTCCCATATTTCTCTACCATCTTTCCTAGGTCAATGTGGATGTTTCAGTTTTGTGCTTCAAACCCTAGGTTCAACAAATGAGTGAATTCTCCCACGTTTATGGATAGAATTTCCTCTTTTGTATTTTTATTGACAATTAATTTTAAATCTTCATCATAATTTTTGGTGCAAACCATGACAAATTCAGGGCAAGGGAATAGTTCAGGTAACACCATGCTTCCCAATCCAACATCCCACGATGCAATTTTATTTGTTCTTTGTTTTAACATTGTGTTAAAAATAGTAAATTTTGCCCTACTTGGATCTATCATCTTATTAGATAATGCATATCTAATATATATGATACTCTTTTCACTATGGATAGTAGGGTCATAAATATCTTGGTATTCATCAGTGAAACCTAGTGTTTTAACCAGTTCGGTTAGGTCTATTTTTTTTTCACATGGCTTCCTGTTGAACTACTGCTTCCTGGTTTCCCCATCACTATTATTATTAATAATTCAAAATAATGCTAGATACAAGCCTGGAAATCATAGCCCTCAAATTGAACCACGAGATTAAAAAAGAGTGAAAAATGTGGGATGTAGGTGTTCTAGATTTTACCCAAAATTTCTGTTTCACTAGATTGGCACAAACAGACTTTGTTGCAACTTGCATTCCTTAATCTAGTAGTCATTTCTGAATCTACCTCGATTTACTGGTTTATCCATGAAATTAAATATGATTATAATTTATGTCACTTATTTTGAAAACACTGAAAAGTACAAAAGTAATACCTAAAGGGAAAAATTTCTAGAATCTTGTTGTAATTTTATAAATCATTATTAATATATATTCACCGCCGAAGGACAAAACATTGATTTCTTTAGTCTAAATTTTGAGGATAGTGGACACATCACCAAACTCGAGTGACAAGTCACTTTTATAGACTGTTTTTGAAGTCTTTTTAATCCTTTTCAACTTTTGCCCAAAAGAGAGCTTAATTAGAGATAATTAAATGTAAAACGTTTGGTTCTGGGTCAAGTTCTCAAAAAAATGTGTTTACTTCCCACATTCAGGTTGAAATCCACCCTAAGTCATTGATCTATGCTCACCCAATGGATGATGGTATCTATTGTTAGTTGTCGTGGGTCCCATGACTTTTGCCAATTTTTTGGGCACATCACTAGACTCGAGTCACTTTTCTGGATTGTTTTTTAAGTCTTTTTAATCCTTTTCAACTTCCGCCTGAAATAGATATTTATAGACTTAATTACAGTTAATTAAATGTAAAATGTTCAATTTCAGGTGATGTTCTCACAAATGTGTTTACTTCCCACATTCAAGTTGAAATCCACCCTAAGTCATTGATCTGTGCTCATCCAACAAACAATGGTATATGTTGTTAGTTGTCATGGGTCCTAGGACTTTTGCCATTTTTCAGCCACGTCAATAGGCACGAGTCACTTTTTGAGAATGGTTTTGAAGACTTTTTAATCCTTTTCAACTTTTGCTGAAATAGAGCTTATTAAATTTAATTAAGTATACAATTGTAAATCTAGAATTTAACTATACTTAATTAAATGTTTATCGTTTATGGAAGTCTTCCATTAGAAGTTTGCAAAAAATGTTTATTGTTTATGGAAGTATTTCGTTAGAAAATTGCAAAAAATGTTTATCATTCCCACATTCGGCCCGGAATACACCTCACGTTGTTGATCTGTGCTCATCCAACAAATGATAGTATATAACTTTATGATGAATTAAATATACAATCTAAATATGTAATGTCAAAACTTGCATGATATTTCATTGTTTTTATCAATAAGTTTTGTATTGTATTACTTGGAAATAAAATATTACAAATATGCAAGTATAGGTGGTATAGTTAAACCACTAGAGTTCTGCTACCACAAAAAACACCCCCAAGGGCCAAAACTACCATTCCCAACAAAAAGTAAAACCCTACTACACGTAGAAACCCAGGAATTCCAATTTGGCATACCAAAATTTGTAGAAGACATCCCCCCATACATATAAAGTTGGGCTTGGGGAGAAAATGGACATGGAACAAAAAGATACAAACAAATTAGCCTAGAAATGGCTTGTACTCTAGGTCATCATAGAATTTTGAGAGCTGCTTCATTGCTTGGGTAGTCTTGGGTCTCGGTCAAAACTCTCAACCCACCTCTGCACGTGCCACTTCATGAAGGACCGTTAAAACATCATCGCACTGCATCAACCTTGCAAACAATTTGAAGGCCTTCCACTTGTGCCAAGCAAGAGCTTTGCATCTTGCCTTCAAATAATCATTAGCCCATCGAATGAGTGGTACTAGCACCACTAGACTAGCCACCCCTGTCTTAGGAACAATTCCCACCTTCGGGACCATACAAGCACAAACACTATCCAGATTTAATGGGTAGTGCCCATCAATTATAACTCTCAAGGCATCTTTTACCTTGTCCACCTTGTCCTCAAATTGGAAACCCCAAGCAACAATCAATGAATATGCCTCCATGTTTGTTCTGTAGTGATGACCTACATGGATAATTTTCTCTCCCAACAACATTTTCACACTCTCATACAACCGCTCATCCTTAAACAAGAACAAACCTTTTAGCCTCCTGTCCGTAAATCGTCCAAGAAATGGGAATAATTTCTTATTAGTATGGAAGAAGAAATTGGCTTCCATGTTGCTTAAGAAACCCAAGACTATGGCAACATGCTGCAAGTGCAGACAGTATGAGACTAAGACTTCCAATCCACCCAAGATATAAACACCTCTCACTCAATTCTAATTTTTGACATCCAACGATGGTGACCATCGATATTAATCACAAAATTTGCCATCATTCCTCCGCATGCACTATTTCAAAACTTCAACCGCATAATTTGTACACACAAGATGACATTAAAGCCGCATAAAGGCTAAATGTTAACCATTCACTTTCATGATAGTGATGTGCATACCATAGGTCCATAAGGCAATATTGTTTCATATTCGTTGTCAATTCCCATGGGTCCCATTATACATACAATTTCTTCCACCCAAATGACATGTCACTCAACGCTTCATTATTCCACTGGCCATAGCCTTTGTTTCATGTTGGTGTTTAATGTACATTTATCTAATTAGTTGGACTTATTACAACAAGTAAGTTGGACTTTTAATTCACTTGTTTTTTGCGAGATAAACATCTTTTTTTTTATATTTATAAAATTATAATCAATACTAATCAATGTACAAATAATTAATGGAACAAACTAGATTTTTAGAGGAAGAAACATTAAATAAAAAAGATCACAATATTAAATTTATTTCCATTGTTTAACAAATTATTGAAATAGCGTAGCTCATAGATAAAAAAAAAAAAAAACGTAGCTCATAGACATTGCAATCCTTATTGGATGCTATCACTTGCAACCAATCCTTGACATTATGTTTTTCAAATACTTCTTTGTC
Source organism: Cryptomeria japonica (assembly GCF_030272615.1). Classification (NCBI taxonomy): domain Eukaryota; kingdom Viridiplantae; phylum Streptophyta; class Pinopsida; order Cupressales; family Cupressaceae; genus Cryptomeria; species Cryptomeria japonica. The sequence continues at coordinate 645,552,190 of NC_081408.1, forward strand.
AAGCACTTCAAATATCTTTTAGAAAAGGTTGTCTCAGAAGTGACACTGAGTTTGTTCTTTAACTTTCGAGAAGAAATTAGAATAGACCTGCTATTTTTTTATGGTGAAAATTAAATCTTATATCCACTCAAATTAATAACTATTTAAGATATTTCAAAACATAATGATTCTGCTAAGTATCCCGCCATGGCATGATGGCAGCAAAAAATAAGAAAATGAAATAGAAAGAAATTTTATATCCATAAGAGGCAAACTAAAATGAACTAGAATTTGTAAAATTATTATTAATATATATGTTTTGCAAATTTACAATTTTTACATGTCTGAGTCCCTCAAAAAATTTAAAGCGAAAATGGTTGAGCCTGTGAGGTTACAAGGAAATAGCTAAAAAAATAAAACTACTAGGGGGTCGGGGCTAGGGCATAGGTAGTGGACACATTCATGGTTTACCCTAAGAATCTCACTCTCCCTCCATGTAGAAATCTTTAGACATTATAGGTTGCGAGAATTTTTCAAGCCAACTGTAGTTTGGAAAGTCGTCTAGGAGGAACCATTTTTGGAGAAAGTCCCTACCAATCCATGCCCATTTCCTATGATGTGTCAACTATTCCAGATTCAGGTTCAAAAGAAACGGTTTCTTGGCCATTGGCACTATTTGGTCAGAGAGGAGAAGCTTAGTTAATTCATTCACCCAAGGGATCCCCACCCCTACTTCTGCAAAGACAACAACAATAACATCATATCCAAGGAAGTCTTCTTTAAACACCTTCCTTAACAACATCAACATATCCACCTTGTGTCATGCGAGGTCCAGAAGAGATGCAAAGAACTGGGATGTAATGCCGTGTTAACATGATATCTATTTTCATTACATAGAAATTTTGTGCCCAACACCATCCTCACAGCCTCATTAGTGAACATCCTAACCTCCTTATAGACTAATTGGAGGGTTGGGTCTCTAACTCATGTCCTCCGGGAAGCAAACTTGGAAGCTGACAAACTTTCAAATGTGGGAGCGAATGGCTCCTTGGAAAATAATTTTAGTTTGTTTGAGGACTTTAGAAATCTTAGTCCCCTTGATTTTGAACTTGGTAAGATGGCTCATCATAGAAAAGTGAACCCAAGCTTGATTTGAAGTGACCTTTTGAAGCCATGGTATTGTGGGAATTTAAGATCTTCATAGAGTGTGATCTACGATGTTTTTGCAAGTGGCCTTGCAGTGATGGATGATGATGGAGGCGATCGTTGTGAGTGACTGGTGATGATGCTTAGTTTTCTATGAGGTGTGTGGAGTATTCATGACATGTGATGGTGGTGCAATTTAAAGCCTTTTGTGTTTTGTTTCTTGACATTTCGTGGTGGCTGCTTGGTGGTAGGTAGAGTGGGCAAGTTTTCTTTTGTGCAGTAGTGAGAAAGGATGGAAGCAAATTTTTATTTGGCATTGGATGGGAAATTGCCTAAATTTTGTGGGTTGATCTTGAGGATTAGGCTAACAAATGTCTTCAGAGTGGATGGTGAAGACTTCTGGGGGGCTGTGAGGTTGTTGTTTGGAGAGGAATTCCTGACTCGAGATTGGCAGCTTAGAACAAACCTTGACATTTCATCACTTTTTGCTGCTCTGGCCTTGCAGGTAGGTAAGTTAGTGGAGGAAGTGCAACAGGTTTCTTCCCTGGTGTTGAGACCCAAATGGGTGGGTGGCTTGCAGGATGTGGTGCCCCGTGATGTCATTGGCGAGGGGCTAAAGTTGGTGGAAGGCATGCGGAGGAGAATTAGGGTGGATGAGGGGGTGCTGCAACCCTTTGTCATCTAGTTGCCTTCCCGGCCAGTTGCACTATAGGTGGAAGATGCAAGGATAGGTTGGGGCCAGATTGTGGAGTTTGTGCATAAACTGGGGCTGACTGAACGAGTGAAGATTCATGGCAAGGTGACTGCCATTTGGTCTGAGGCCCCTCTGGACATGGATGGGAGGCCTTTGGTCCATCACCAGATTCCAAAGAAGTAGGAAAAGGTGGTGGAGTGTGGGTCTCTATGTGGAAGCAGGCCAAGAACAGTGCCAGGTGGAGGGAGCATGTCGCAAGAGGCAGGACCCAGCAGGGGTATCCCCAATTTTTCAAGAGAAGAGGCATTGGGGTGGTTTAGTAGATAGGTTCTATGGGATGCTAGGGGCCTTTTTTGGTGTGTTTTTCTTTTGTGGCTATAAGTGGCCTTTTGTGGTTGTTGGCCATGGTGGGATGGTGTCTTGTCGGGTTCCTTGTTGTAATAGGGGCGTGACCCCATAGTTTGGCAGAATGTCTTTCTACTCTTTAGTTGTAATACTTTTCTATTTTAAGCAATATATATTAATCTGTTATCAATCAAAAAAAAAATACAGTTTTAATAGATTTTTTTGCTTTTGTAAGAATTTAATAGAAATATAATAATAATAATTTTGTACTAATTTTTTTTTTCCTTTTCTAAAGATTTTGATGGAAATATAAAAATATAATAACAAGAATATATTAAAACTTAATAACATAATCATGTCTTTATAATAATTTAATATTACTTATTATATCATAATATAATAATGATTTAATATTAATTATAATATTATAATATAATAATTTTTAAATAAAATAATAAAAAATATGATTGTTTTCAGCATACTTTACCTATATTCTTATAAAGATAGGTATGTTAGTTTTATTAGTACTTGTCTAGGCAATATTATTGCACACACTTAAGGCTAATTAATCATTTTTTTTACCAATGAAAGAGATTATTATCTTTGTTTTCAAAATAAGCTTATTTTTTATAAAGTTGAGATATGTACTTTTAGACCAGAAATTATTTAGGTACAAAATGATTGTATGAAAAAATTGGGGTTATAGGAACAATTTTTTAGGAATGATAGATTTTATATACTTTTTTTTAGATTTCTTTATATTTAAAAAGTAAATGTCTATTTTAATTTTTTAAATTTTTTTTTTATTGAATTTTCTATATAAATTTTAATAATTTCTTTGTTTTTTAAAATATAGATATTAAAATCAATGAACTATTGTATAGGGATTTGATTCAAACCATTTAAATTAAATCAAAATAAATAATTTAACTATTTCATTACAAGTATTACACAAATATTTCTATTAAAATAATACACTCAAGTGTATTGTTTTTTTTGCTCGATAATCACTTTTGACTAGAGCTATGAACTAGAGAGACCACATTCTTGAGGGGCAAGGACTGCAAACCAATAGAGGTAAAAGACCCATGAGGGCCTGATATAGAACCGTTAGGTACGAGCCCAACAGGGTCGAGCATGGTCAGTCAGTCCACACATCCGCCAAGATCACCTGTACGTCTTTTAAGATCAGCTGCAATCAAATTTCTCCTACCAAGGTGGGATCAAACTGATATATTAACATATTGCTTTGGTCCAGGCAGGGACTTGAACCTGGGTTGCACCACAAACAATGCAACCATTTCACCGTTACACTAACAGGTGATCCCCACTCAAGTATGTATTTTTTATAATTATAATTTTGTATACTTTTTTTGAAATCATTGTATATTTTATTAATACTTTTTGAAAATCATAATTTTCTTTATAATCATTTCAATATACACAATATAATTTTTTAACATCTAATCATAAATCTAAAAGAAATTATTTAGTAATCAAACAAGTGTCATGTAGTGGCGAGTACTTGTCGTCATAGTATTGTAATAAAAATATTTGTTCTAATTTTTATTATTATAATTTTGAATTGTAATAAAAATGTGTCTAAGTTTTATTTATTATAGTTTTGAATCATTGTTATTTTAAAATTATATTAGTATAAATATATTTATATAATATTAATTATAACTCCTATTTTAACAAAACAACTATAATATAATACACATTTATAGTTAATATATATATTTTTTCTTAAAGAATAATCCTAATTTATTTTTAAATATATATAATTATAATTACAATAAAAAAATAAAAAATTAATCTCATATTTTATTTTTAATTTGTAGTGTAATATTATATTGTTTTTCATGTTTATGTAATATTAATTATAATTAGTCTTAATTAAATAACTAGTAATAGACATTTTTTGAATAACTTAATGAAAAATATCCAAATTTATGATTAAAAGTTATTTTATTGTTTTGTATATACTAAAATGATTAAAATTTATGATTTTCAAAAAGTATTAAAAATAGAATGATTTCAAAAAGATATATAAAATATAATTATAAAGAATACATATCATAATTAGTCTTTTTAATAGACATAATTATATTTAATTTTTCATTTAATTTAATATAAACTAAATCAAATCCCTATAATTAGTTTTATTATTATCTATATATTTATTTTTTTTATCGGTAAAAGGTGGAAGCCATAATTTTATTAATTTTTAAAACATAATACAACCCAACACACTAGGGGCACTGATAAGAAAGAGCTGGGTGGAGAAAACCTCCAGTCTTGCCCAATAAAAAATATGCAATTAGAGTTTATTACAACTCTAGGGATTATACATTCCTCAAACCAAGCATCATTGGGTTGATTAGTTACAAGTCATATGTCTGTGTACAAGGAACTTCCATCAATTTGAGCTTGTGAAGCAGCAGGGGGCATAGCTCTTGTTCGATTATCCCCAATAAGGTACTGTGTTGTTCTTTAGTTTATCCTTCCTATGGAAACTAGACTCTCGAATCCCAAGTTCACAATATCAATAGTTTGTGACCGATGTGATTCCCTGCACTTCAAGCCAAAAAACAAAACATTTTCCAAACCACTAGACCAACTGTTAGACATCAACTAAAATCATGCAAACAATATATGGAAAGCAGATAATATATTATTATAAAGTATTCGAAATAATCAGGAAGCTAAGAGGTGCCCTGACCAACAAACCGTAGCAATCATGTCCTATGAAGCCTTGTAAGAACCTGTAATGCTAACACTTCACTCAACAGTAGAGGTTAGGCTAAAAAGATATCATTATTCATCCTATCCTCATCATCTGCTAACCTTACTCAAAGTTGAAATAAATTTTCAATCATTTGAAATAAAAGT